>NC_051154.1:340782361-341082361 GCF_013339745.2 Dermacentor silvarum | reverse complement strand
GTATATTTCCTGGCACATAGTTATTAAAATGTAGAGCAGAGTCGGACAGAGAAGTGCTGTCAAATTAATGTATGGTGTTTCGTGGCTTAAAAGGCACTTATCAACGTGTCAGACAAGTCTGAGAGCCTCTGCAAAATATAATCAGTTTAAAACAGTTGACCATTCTGCAGGTAAATGATCTGCTATCTTGATTAAACAGTTAAATCGCATTTTATATCAAACCAAAAGCAAGTTTGGCATTTTGCACTGTCTAGCTGTTACCTTTTTTTCATACCTAAACATGACATAGTACAGGCTAAGCAGGTAGCACACAAAGGACTGGTGATAAAGTATCACAATGCAATGCTTCTGGGGTTGGGTCAATCACCTTTGTTGATTAAGTTTTATCAGACCTTAATTGGTTTTGGGCAATACTTCATACCAATAACACGTCACCTTGGATGATACCTCATCCAAAATTGAAAGTATCTCATCATGTGATCAAACGAAAACATTGCCCCCTGTCTTAGAAGTGTTAACATACTGGCTGCACCAGAAAGTGCAACATGATTTGTAGAGGTTGCAAGTTCATCAGTGCATCTATAGCCTTAGGTAATTCTGAGCATCTGCATTGATTAGCAGTTGATAAGCCACTACACACAAAAATTAGTATTCAAGTAATGGTCCACCTAGCGAAAGGTGAAACAAGGCAGCCTAGTGAGAGGACCAAGAAAAATAAGTTGCTAAGTTTTGATAACACCTTTGATTGATATTATTGAAATAGATGACAAAAACAGCACAGGTAAAATTAGAGTTGTTACAAATTTTTGCAAAGCAGCTCGGCACACTGCTGGAACCCGCAACATCATGCCTGTTCTACACACACATGTGACAACACAATCTCAGACACATGCGCCACCACACAGCATTGTGCGATCCCCTCAGAGTATGGTTAAATAACACTCTGCACATCCTACCTGCGATGATTTATTCGGCAGGTGCCAGCTAAGTGCTGATGGTGGTAGAGCCAAATTGAAGTTTGTTCTTGTATGGAAGCCTCGGCTGATGTTTTATCAATCCAAGCAGCAAAGCATACATCCTGCTGCACACACAAAGATCTGAAACTAGGCTCCTTGCTGATGCTGTACAGTAAATTCCTGTAAAGAAACTAACACAGAAAACCTTTTTAGAATAGAGAACTCATCACATACTGGCTTGAACGCATTTCTGGGAAGCGAGGTGCAATGTACACTTTTGTTGCAAAATTTCCCTCGTGTATGAAATACTGGTGAATGATGAAACAACAGAGGTAATTTGTGAGTTCTTACATAGTATTGGCTACCTACAGTTAAGTTTTGGAAGGCTTAAGGAAACTCAGTAGTAGTAGAAGTAAACTGTGTACACTGGTGCTAAGACAGATTAATAGTGGCAGCTGATTAGGGACAAGTGCAAACAATTAAAAAAAATGCTTGTTTGCTAAATGCTAGATATTTTATGTGAAGTGCTTCCTAGTCTTAACTCCTATACAAAACACTGTGAAGATCAGAGAGGATAAAGTACATTGGCTTACACTGATCATAATGATGAGGTCCCACCATTCAGCTAGTGCCAAGAGACAAGATGCGCAGCCGTCTATACAGTGAAAAGAACAAAATAAGAGAGTTAATTATGGGGTTTTACGTGCCAAAACCACAATCTGATTATGAGGCACGCCGTAGTGGAGGACTCTGGAAATTTGGACCACCTAGGGTTCTTTAACGTGCACCTAAATCTAAGTACACGGGTGTTTTCGCATTTTGCCCCCTTCGAAATGAGGCCGCCGTGGCTGGGATTCGATCCCGCGACCTCGTGCTCAGCAAACAAAATAAGAGAGTATCAGGTCAGTTGAAAGACAGATATGCGATTACAAATGAGGCGAATCACAGTTATTCATTAATAAATGACAAGCAGTTGTGATTGCACTGCCAGACAGTGGTGTAGCAGGGGGGGCTGACCGGGCTTCAGCCCCTCCCCGAAATTTTTTGGTGCTGCCATGCACCGTCTACCAAAACAACCACCGGCACCGGGAATCATTCTGGATTTTGTTTACATTTTTTTTTCACGCTCGAAAAGACATTTTGGTGCAAACATTGCGAACTTGGGCTGGATTTCGTGAAATGCCCATGCTCCTGGAGTCGCATAACGCAGGGAGCCGCGGCATCTCGCGGTGGCCGCAGAATCTGCAGAACGCATGGATTTCAATTCCGAAACTTTGTGGGTATAAAGTTCTCATGAACTCTTGACACGAAAGGTGCACTGACATTTCCAAAGGCGTGCTAAAGATTTTCAATTTAAATTTTCAATTAAATTTTTCCGTGTAATGTTCTTATTAACTTGGGCCAACATGCGCCCACTGGAGCCCTCGTGTCTAAGCCTATCCAGAAAGGGAAGCACGTGCTCGAAATCTTCCACATGCACAAAAATACTAAATAATAATTATCGCCATGACTGTCAGCTGGCAGCTGATCATTTTCTCCAAACATTTCGAAGAAGTGTCGAATGTGACCGATCAGCTGAACCAGGGCAGGCGAAGTAAAATAAGAGAAACCAGAAGAAAGTTAACGGCCTATTATTGAGACAGCTCTTTTTTGCAGGCGACAGGTCTGGCTCTCCAAGGCCATAGCGGCAATGGTCCTATGGATTTAAGCAAAGCTCCCGCTCAAAATACTGTTATTATCGGAGCGGTTCTTCGCATGCGAGCAGACATAGATCTGAAGAACCATTTGGAACGTTTCCCCAGTAATGCTTCATATTTAAACCCGAGATGTACAAAACCAAATTATATAAATTTGTGGTGAAATTGTCAAAGAAAGCCTAGCTGCAAAAGTAAACGCTGCAGGCTGCTTCTCTGTACTTGCTGACAAAACGACGTATATTGCTGGAATCGAACAGCTTTCTGTTTGTGCAAGGTACCTAAACAAGGATGCCAACAACATCGAAGAAGTGTTTTTTAGGTTTTGGTGCCAATTCAGGACCAAGATGGCTGGGCCCTCGCCGACACCATTATGCAATTTCTGCTAGACCTTGGAATAAACATGCATCACCTTCGTGGCCAAGGTTATGATGGTGCCAGCTCGATGGCTGGTAAAACGAATGGAGTGCAAGCTGCTGTTCGCCAGAAATATCCAGCCGCACTATACATGCATTGCACCAGCCACTCCCTCAACCTAGTTCTCTGTGCGGCGTGCTCCATCACAGATATCCGAAAGTGTTTTCGAATGCTGAAGACAACACTGCATATTTTCCGCGAATCTCCTAACCACTCCCACGTTTGTGACATGTTGTCACAGGCACTGAGTTTTAGATTAGGGGGATGCAAGCTTAGGGGCCCCCCTACGCTTGCGTCCCCCTAATCTAGAACTCTCTACAGTATAGAACAGCTTAGAACAGCACACAACTAGCACAACATACGAACCCACGAACGAGACAATGTGTACGCCAGCGACCGCTTTTTCAAACTTCCTGCCTTTCTGCCTCCCAGTGTTGCCAGCACGGAATGGGATGCCTCACAAATTTAGAGCCTGTCTACTTGAGTACCGCCAAAGTGATCGCACCGCGGTGGCTGCTCTGTGACACCGATCACTTTGACAGTGGAGTTCTGCTCCCACTGTCAGCTCCTGCATATTGCACGAGCGTGGACTAGTGGTTTCCAGGCCTCTTGTGTGCGCACTGAGTTGAAAACGATAATACACGTTTGATTGCTGAAGTTCCGGTGTGAAATTATTCAACAATGAAGCCAGCTTGTTTTGTTCCTTCTTATGAGTTCGTATATCTGTGGCATCTTTTGTTCGTTAACGCCGACGGTAGCTGTAAACTTATCATGCCTTCGGCATTTTATGCACTTTTAGACAAAACATCTAAAAAAGGTCTTGAGTTAGACATTCTGAATGCGTTTAACAACCTAGACTCGGGTAACAGTAGTAGGGAGTTGTTACCGCAGATAGAACACTTTGTAAGGCAGCAGCACAGCTGTCGTCTCGTCGCCTTTATTCGGCTGAGCCACGCGCTGAACGAAGACGACGCGCACCGTGATGATGATTATGTACAGGTGAAGAAGATGAAGGATGAATATTTTGCTCACAATACTAGGTGCGTAGGCTACGTTTATAAGAAATTATATTTGCAGTCTTGTCGTAGACCAAGACGTCTATAACTGTTTGTAGCCATTTCAAGATGTTTTTTAAGAGGTTTTGTGTTTCGTGGGTTGTACAAGTATGCGCTGTGCTTTCGCCGCTCAGTTTCCATTGAAGCGATCGACCTCACAAACTTTCACTCACTGCTGCTGCTGTGCTTGCTCACGCCAGCGTTCTTACAGTTGTTGTCTGCGGTCATCGAGTGTGATCCATTTATATTTGCTTATGCACGCTGACACCATGCTTGTCAATTCAGTTAGTAAGTGAATGTGTCGCAAGTTTGTGCAGCTGATAAAACTACTATCCTTACTCCGTATAGCTCTCTACTAGTAAGTTTGCTATCACCATTGATGCTTCGCCTTTTGGTCAAAACTGATTTTTTTGTTTATTAGGCTTCAAGATTGTCACATGGCGCTCCCTCCTAATTTTTATGCGAAGCTTTATAGGCTCACTTGTGTCGGGGCCGGTGTAACGGTATGCGGTGTCATCATCAGCATTGGCTCTAGCGTCGTTGTCTTCTGCTGCAGCTGGCTCATTGGCGCCCCTTGGGTTTTGCTCGTGCCACTGCTCCCACGTTTATAGTCTTCTTCCACAGCTGGCCCTGTTGCCGCTCATCATTCCAGCGTTCTCTTCTGTTGTCGTAATGGGGAGGACGCTTTTACAGGACTATGATCCATTCATTGTTTTACGTGACTTTGAAGCAATTTAATTTCAGAGAATCATAAGCGGCAATGGCAGGCGAATGCTACTAGCCATGCCGACAAGCAGAGAATCGTACAACGGAATGGAAGGAAAAGTTGCACGAAAGGGAAGGCAAAGTAGAAGGAAAGGGAAGGACGAGTAGTACGAAAAAAAAGGAAAAGTAGTAAGAAATGGAGTGAAAAGTAGTAGGAAAGGGAAGGAAAAGTAGTAGGTCAGGTACACACATGACAAGGTTCGCTTACCCCCCATTTTCTCAACAGTGGAAGGGCTGGTGTTTTTTTCCTTCCTCCATGGCGCAGCGCGACTGAGCGCCGCATACAAGAGGAGCACGTGCGCTACCGTAGAGACAACAAGGTGCGCCAAGGCGACCGCAAGAAGGCACTTCAACGGCGCCTACATGTTACAGAAAAATAGTAACCAATTACAATTACTTTAAAACATGGAAGTTAATTGTTATGTTACTAATTACTGCCCCAGGAATGTAATTGATCAATTAATTAAAAGTAAACAATTATTTAAGTGTAACTTTCCTACCTACTTTTATTAACATTGTAAAAATACAATAAAAAGAACGAGCTGGCCTGGCTGTTTCAACACGTCCACTGCAACTCTTCAGACGTTAACTTCACTAAGTATTCCTTTTCAAAATTTTATTCAGAGATATTCCCTCCTTTTCTTGTGAAAACATGTATGGCAGCCACACTGAAACCTCTCTCAATGTGCACGCTGGAGAGAAGCACTATGCAGTCACGTACAAACACCTTTCTCAAACGATTGTGGTTATACTCAATGCCGCGATGCTCGGATTTGTGTTCTCTATGTTGTGAAGTGCTTCATTGTTGCTGAAGCTACGGAAGGTGTTCTTGACAGGGCCAGTGAAAAGCTTAAAAATTGTATTAGGTTATTCCCTGGCATCAGCATCCGAAGTGGCCATCGCTATCGAGCCATTTCAGTTTGTCGGCCAACATCTGGTGAATCTCCTCTCGGTACATTTCCCTCATTAGCCACTCGGACTTAGACACGTATTGTAACTCCAGAAAATGTTCACGTTCCTTGAAAAAGGTGTCCAAGTCTGCAATGTAGTTTTTACAAGAATGATGGTTGGTTAGCGTAGCACAAGGGACAGGACGGTCATCCAAGCCCATCAGGTAGCAGCCAGCTCCTCACGCACACTTCTACTTCCTCTCCTTCGGCTGCGCCGTGCAGTGTGACAATTTCTCTGGGGGCAGACAAAGTTCTCCGAGCGAGTTACATAGCCCGTTGGTGGTGCAGTTTGAGTCAGGCGACGTGCACGACTTGCGTGTTATGTGACCGTTGGTTGTGCGAAGTCACTCTCGCGATGACGTAGGTCACGTCACTCAGTCGTTTCAGTATGACGTATGGGCCAGTGTATCGAGACAGAAACTTGTGCAAAGCCCCTTTTTCTTCACAGGTGTCCAAAGCCAAACAAACTCCCTAGGAGCATATTTGACGAGCATATGTCGAGCGTCATAACGAGTCTTGGCACGATCTTGAGAGGAGTGAGTCCTGAGGCGGGCCAGTCGACGCACTTCAGCACGGCGTAAAGTCTGGCCTAATGAGTAGTCTTCATGTGGGGACCAGGGAAGGATGGTGTCGATAAAGCTTTGGGGGTTGCGAGCATAGAGAAGAAAGAAAGGCGTATGTATAGCCGGTTACTTCGTGCTTGGCAGTATTGTAAGCATACGTAACAAATGGCAAGATTGAATCCCAATTTTTGTGACCGGTGGAGACATACATGGCAAGCATGTTGGTCAGCATACGATTTGTGTGCTCAGTGAGTCCGTTTGTTTGCGGATGGTAAGGGGTCGAATGCGGTAATCAGATCCATAAAGACGTAGCAGTTCTTGAACAACGTCTGCCGTAAACTGCCGTCCACGATCACTAATCACAACACGTGGAGCACCATAGCGGAGAATGACGGAGTACAGCAGTAATGATGAAACATCTGCTGCTGTAGCCGAAGCGAGCGCCGCCGTCTCAGTGTACTGGGTCAAATAGTCCACACACTCAATAATCCAGCGATGACCGGAAGTAGTCTTGGGGAAGGGGCCTAGCAAGTCGACACCAACTTTTTCAAATGGCACGGCTGGTGGTTTAACTGGCTGCAAGGCACCCGCAGGAGGCGTCGTCAGCTGCTTATGGCAGCTGGAAACGTATTGCTTTACTGTCTTCCAGAGCTTGGGCCAATAGAAACGCTGGCACAGTTTGTGAAGTGTCCGAGCAAAGCCAAGGTGGCCTGACGTGATGTCATCGTGCATGGCGTGAAGTATCATAGGCCTCAACATCTGGGGAACTACGAACAGAAGTGGAGCGCCTTCAGCAGAATAATTCTTCTTATGCAATAAATCTTCAAAAATAATGAAAGGTGGGCCGCGTGCAGGTGACCGAGCGGCGTCAAGAATAGCTCGAATATAAGGGTCATTCTGTTGCTCACGTTTGAAGGCGGTGGCATCAATATAATGTTGGATATTGTTCAGCCCCAGAAATACTGCTCTCGGATTGCAATCACAAAATTAAGTGTATATGCCAAATGCGGTTGTCCTCAGTGAGCCGCAGCGCGCTTATCCAGTGGACTAGTCGCGGCACCCCGCTGTGGCCGTAGTATCTATGCTACGTATAGTAGCTACATGCAACTGTAGTGCATGTGCGCAGCGTTCGCTTTATGCACGACAGGGCTTGAGTGCGTTCTCACGCTCAAATGCTCTGGTCTGACCGTGCTACGTGATCCTGCACTGGCTTGACCAATGGATAGTAACCACCTCCAGCTTGCGCATTTTGAAGTGCTATCAATAAGTCTGCCAAGGGGTCTAACCAGGAGCGGCCAGGAGTGAGCGCACGCTAGCAAGCGTGCGTGTGGTCTGACCTTAAGTTTCGCGTGGTTCAGGGATAGATCAGTGTTCAGAATAAATCGAAATTAACGATAGCCAACGGCTATGACACCGATAAGCAGAGTGGCCAAAGTTTAATTCCTACGCCCGTGGCTGAGGGTGAGCAGGCGATAGTCGGCGTCTTCCAGAAATATGTAATTTTATCGAAATTCAAAAGCACATTTTTGATTACTACAGCCTGTTTAATAAACTTCGTCAATAAATATACGCAGTAACAGTAGGAAGAACCGCACTGATCCGAACCCTTCTTGATTGATTTCAGCTATGGGCCAATAGCAGCTGCATATGGGAGTCTGCTATATTACGACATAAAGTGTCCAGAAAAGTTTGAGGAGCAGGCTTCTGTTGAAAAAAATTTAGAGGACACTTAGAGTGGAATGCGATATCACTCAGAGATCCCTGGCTGCTTATCAGTCTTTTTTCTCGTATATTAAAATTACAATCCGACGCTGTCACGTCTGTAGGTTGTGGTTAATTCGTACTTTACAATTTTTCTGACGGATTTTACTTTGAGAAATTCTATTTTGCTTCACTAACCCCTTCACTAACTTAGCCACGCGAAAGGCCTGCCTGGTCAGGGTCACTTTATAGACAAGTGAGGACGGTATCATCCCCAGGGTGGACTCCCTCTGGGTCCGGGGTACGACGATCGAATCGAAAGGCTCCAATAACCTGATGGTGTCTTAACTAGCCAAGAAAATGGACAATGCCATCAGACTCGTACACACAGTTGCCAAATGGCAGCAGGGTCTTTGAGAGGACAGTCTCGTGAGACTGGTGCATGCCTTTGTAATGTGTCATTTTACCTACGTGGCGGCCATGCACAGCTGGCAAAGGTTGGAGAGGGAGAAGCTCAACACGTTGATGAGGAAGACTATCAAGAGGGCCCTCGGCCTCCCCATGTATACAAGCTCGGAAAGACTGATGCGTCTCAGCATGCACAACACGCTGGAAGAGATTGCGGAAGTGCAGGAGAGGGCCCTGTACGCCAGGCTGTCCTCCACCCAAGGGGGTAGGAGCATCCTGCGGGAGCTAAAGGTTCCTCCGGTGAAAATCGAGTTCAGCTTCTGCGGTCTCCCTAGGGAACAGCAGGAACGCATCGTCATCGCTCTGATTCCACGCAACACCCACCGAACACAATGTGGGTCAGAGACGAGCTAGGGCCAAGGCTCTCCTGGACAAGGCTCAGGATTGCTGTTTTGTTGATGCTGCCCGGTACCCCGACGGGATGGCATTCGTAGCGGTGGGCATCGATCACGATTGCAAAATCGTGATCGATGCTGATGAAGTTAGCTGAGGTGGCGGAGCAGGTGGCGATGGCCCTGACCCTGCTAGACGACAGAAGGACCACGATCTACGGCGAGTCGTGGACGGCTATCCAAGCATTCGCCAAGGGCACCATTTCGGAGCAGGTCCTGTGGATTCTGCGGGACAAGGACATCAAGTCGCACACAATCATCTGGTTCCCCGCACACATGCGGCAGATCGAAGGCGCCCTCCTGCCCAATCTCAACGAGTCATCCCACAGGGCTGCGCATGAGTCATTGACCGCGTTGCTACTGGGTGGTGCAGCGCTGAGGTTATGGACAATCGGGACCCTCCCCCTTCCTCATATAACGAGCTTAACAAACATTTTTACATGGGACGGAGACGATATCCTCCACCGCATTGGAAACCAGGCAGACCACAGGCGTTAACACTCAGGTTGCTCCAGGTCACAGAATCTATCCAGATATACAGTCGACCAATGTTTGCGAGCTATGCTCAGACCTAGCTAACTTCGAACACATGCTGTGGTGGTGGCCCCCCCACAGGGGCATCTGCATAAGCAGGTGTTTGGTGTATTGCAAAACCAAATACCTGAGCACGTGGGGGTTGGACCCTCCCACGCTTAACTGTGCGTGGCTCTATCGCCCTCACAAACGAGGGTGCACCGAAGAAGTATTTTAATTTTTTGACCGTAACACTAAGAATTTCCCCCGCTATCAAGTAATTCACTGTGAGAAACCAGGAAAGACGAGAATGATATTGCCTTTCCTCGTTTCCAAATGGCTATCTCAGACAATTGGCCCAGGCTATAAGGCAGCCAGACTAGTGAGTGGCGACCTTCTCTTGGAACTTCATGACAAAAAGCAACATTAAAAACTATGTAACCTAGTGGTGGTGGTGCTGGTGATGTTGAAGCAGGCGGGGTTAGCCTGGAATAGTGTCTCTCAGGGACATACCAGTTTCAATGACCCCACACCGCACCATGAACACCATCCGCAGTGTGGTTTCCGATGATCTCATGGAGTTGACCGAGATTGAACTTCGGGAAGAATGGAAAGAACAAAATGTAATCAACGTAAAACGAATCAGAATGAAGCGTGGTGGTAAAGAAATTGACACTGAGCACCTAATACGCACATTCGGTTCCAGTGTGCTGCCAGAAACCATCGAGGCAGGTTGTGTTAAAATCCGAGTAAGGCCGTACATCCCCAACCCTCTCCGTTGCTTCAAATGCCAAAAACTTGGCCACAGTTCACAGAACTGCCGAGGCCATCAGACTTGTGCAAAATGCAGTGTGAATGAACATCTCTCTGAATCATGGGAAAACTCTCTTCACTGTGTGAACTGTGATGAGGAGCACGCCGCATACTCGGGGTTGTGCCCTACCTGGAAAAGAGAAAAAGAAATACTAACAATCAAAGTAAAAGCGAACATATCATTCAAGAAGGCACCTAGGCGGGTATCATACCTGCCCAAGAACACCTTTGCCAATGTGGCGCGTTAGGGGGCAGCGACACAACAGTTTCCAGCGGCTGTCCGGCCCACACACAGTGAGCTGCCAGCGATGCCATCCACCCCCTTTGCGGCTGCAGCTAGCGCTGCTCTGCCATCTCAGAACAAGGGGCCATCGGCCTCCGGGCTGGTGGCCTCAAGGGTCTCGTCCATCAAGACGAGGCCCTCACGTCAAGGAAACCACTCGCAAGAGCGCATGTCCAGCGCCTCGCAAGATGCCATGGACACAATAACCGGCCAGACGGCGCCACCAGTGCCTAAGGAGCAGCGAGAGTCTCGCGATTGCTCCAAACAAGAAAAACACCGCATCACGGCACCTGGAAAGGGCTCTGTGAGATAACTCGTCTTTCTCAAACACACAGCACAAAAACCACATTCAACATGGATACACAGATATTACACTGGAATGTCAGAGGTCTCCACAATCTCGATGACTATAAAGAAATCCTACACAGGAATAATCCAAAAGTGCTTTGTGTTCAAGGAACACACCTGAAACACACAAATTTTCTCCAACTATATGCCATTTTTTGGAAAGACCGCGATGACACTATCGCGTCATCAGGCGGTGTAGCTATCGTGGTCGACAGAGGTGTTGCTTGCCGGGAATTAAAACTTCGTACACCCCTCTAGGCAGTTGCTGTCCGAGGGGTGCTGTTTGACAAGCTTGTCACTATCAGTACTATATACATCCCTCCCAATTATCATCTTACTGCAACTGAATTTGAAAACTACATAGATAAACTTCCGGTCCCATATATAGTTGTCGAAGACTTAAGTGCCCACAATTCTTTGGGGGGAGATTATCGTGATGTGAGAGGTCGCCTAATTGAAAACTTTGTTTTCCTCAGGAGCATGTATACTTAATAAGAAAAAGCCAATGTACTACAGTATGGCTCATAACACATACTCCTCTATAGATTTAAGCATAGTGTCGAGTACACTAATGCCGTACCTGGAGTGATCAGTTCTCAAGAACCCTTTTGGAAGCGACCACTTCCCAATTATGCTATGCTTAACAAAACAAGATGGATGCTTGCCACACGTTCCCCGATCGAAGGTTGACTTAGCTTACTGCAAATTTTTCCGAGAATTAACATATTTAAGCCAGAATGATATTGCCTCTTTTAACATAGACGATGCTGTGGCGTATATGACATGCTTTATCGTTGACGCTGCTGAAAAAATGCATAGAACAAACTAATGCACTGGCTAATAAGCCTTGCCTGCCTTGGTGGAATGACGAATGCTAAAAAGCACGTAAAAAGCAAAACAAATTCTGGGGATTACTTTGTGACTCTCCAACAGCCGAAAACCTTATTAATTTGAAACGAGCAAAATTGCAGGGCAGGAGAACGCGTAGATGTGCTAAGAGAGAGAGCTGGGAAAAGTACATCTCCTGCATAAATTCCTATACCGATGAAAGGAAAGTCTGGGATAGGGTAAATAAATAAATAGGCCTGGAGTCACACCTCCTACCCTTAGTAAGTAGCCAAGGTGATAGCCTGGAAGACCAGGCGGATTGTCTAGGCGAACACTTTGAATATGTATCAAGTGAATCGCACCATACAGAAACATTCCTGAAGTTCAAATAATGCGAAGAGTGGCAGCCCCTTAATCGCAAAGTTTCATCGAGTGAGGCTTACAATTGCCCATTTTGCTTAGCCGAACTTAAGGCATCTCTCACTTGTTGCAACAACTCGGCGCCAGGTGGCGATCGTATTATGTATGAAATGGTTAAATACCTACATCCTGAAGCACTGAAAACACTCTTGTCTCTTTTTACTGCCATGTGGGCGGCTGGGTGTATTCCTTCCTCGTAGAAAGAAGCCATAGTCATCCCGACACCCAAACAAGGCATGGACCCGTCCTTAGCCAGCAGCTACAGGCCAATAGTGCGAACAAGCTGCCTGTGCAAGCTGTATGAAAAAATGATAAACCAACGCTTAATCTGTTTCCTAGAAAATGACAAAATACTAGAACCCTTCCAGTGTGGCTTCCGAGAAGGTAGGTCGACAATAGACCACCTTGTTCGCATCGAGGCAAACATCAGAGATGCATTTATACATAAGCAGTTTTTACTTTTGGTTTTTCTAGATCTAGAGAAAGCGTACGACACGACATGGCGTTTCGGGATTCTGCGAGATCTTTCCGCGATGGGGGTCTGTGGAAATATTTTAAATGCAGTCGAAAGCTACTTGTCTAACCGCACGTTTCACGTAAGAGTGGGCAATGTTTTATCTACAGGGTGCGTACAGGTCCTTGAAATCCTTGAAAACCCTTGAAATTGAAAAGTGTGTTTTCAAAGCCCTTCAAAGTCCTGGAATTTTTTCCTTCCTTGAAAATCCTTGAATTTCATGAGCAGTGCACTCTGATATCAACATCGGGACCTCCTTTCTGTGGTAGATCGGCGTCGATCTGACAAACTCCCCATTTCAGAAACAATACGCCGGGGCGAGCACACATGGTTCCGTTTTGCAGAACTGCACGAGAAAAAATGAAAGGCTTCGCCGCGTAAAACTGCGAACGAAGCGAGAGACCCATGCTGCGCAACGCTGCTGGCTCAGCTGGCAGTGTTTACACTGCTTTCCTCACCCTATCGTTCGTTTCACTCTTCGCCCGTCGGCTTGCCTTCCCACTTTCACTCTTGCGCACGAAGTGAAGCTAGTGAAGCTAAAGAGAGCAATAGTGCAGCAACTTTACAACTGATGCTCAGTGCCTTTGCAATAACATAACTGTATTTTCCGGTCAATAAGTCGCACCTTTGTGTAAGACGCACCCCCCTCAAAACGGCAGTTTTCCCGAAAAAAAGGTATACAAGTTGCATCGGTGTATAAGATGCACCTGTTCTTTCAGTAAGCGATTTAAACAAGTTAGTGACGTTTTGCTCCAGGAATGCGGGTCACGCGCAAGCGTATGGGTGCCATATATTTCCACTCCAGGCGCATTTCTGCTGTTGTGGTTGCCGCGATGTTTTGTGTAAAGTCCAAGGGCGATAACATCGTCCCTGCGCGCAATATGCTGTATGTGCGAGTGAAAGCATGCGACGGTGAGACAACTCGCGCGCAAGGGAGGAAAGCGGGAAGGCAGCCCGGGAGGGAGGGGGGGGCTGCCTGTACTCTCGTAGCAAATGCGTAGTTTGCGCAGCGGCGTGCGCCGTATCTTGACAGCTGTGTGCAGATGCGACGACTTCGGGGTCGATCGACTCACGGTCGGCCTACCGCCGCTTGCGTTGCTGCTCCATCCTTCTCGCACGGCGTTTTGGAACTTGATCACGAGAACCCGATAGCGCGCACAGAACCCGTAGCAATTCAATCAACTGCCCCTCTTCACGTGGCCATAATTATCATCGGATTCGATTATGACGGCAGATTAAAAAAAAAACGTACAAAGGTCGCACCGTTCTATAAGACGCACCGACGGAAAATTAAGAAAAAGAAAAATGCGTCTTATACACCGAAAAATACGGTATGCTGAATGTTTTGGAAATGTTTGATGAACCAACCCAGCTAATACTGCAAAAGCCTGAGCAGCTGTTGTGAGTGTTCGTTGTGTTAACTTTTAATATTGTGGACTTGAGAAATAATCAAGACAAGGCATGTTTTGCAAAATTGCAATATACATCTTTATAATGGATGTGTAGCAAGATTACACCGAATGGTTTGGAAATGTCCAGTAAACTTGCCCAGTTAATACTGGAGAAGTCAGTCTGTTGGGTGCATTTTTATGAACTTTTTTTTTGGTATTGTGAACTTGCAAAGTGATCAAGGCTAGACGTTAAGATTATTGGGATATACATTTATTTCTCTTTGGTTTGAATATTTTTGGTGAACTTTTTACCCACCCTATACTGGAGAAATCTCAGCCACTGTTGTAAGCGTTCATTTTGTGTTGTGATCTTGAGAAGTTATCAAGGCTAGACATTTTTATTATAATTGTGATATACATTTATTTATTGTAAGTGCAATAAAAAGTCATTTGGAAATGTTAGAGTAAAGAAATTCTACTTTGGATGCTGCTTTGAGTCCTTGAAAACCATTGGCAGGTCCTGGAAAGTCCTGGAATATCCTTGAATTTTTTACTTGTACACCTGTACGAACCCTGTATCTAGAACATTCACCCAGGAGGCTGGCGTGCCACAAGGGGGTGTGCTTAGTTGCACACTCTTTATAGTAAACATGAACTCCTCGTATACAGTCATTCCACGCGGCATGTTTTGTTCTGTGTATGTCGATGATGTACAGATAGGTTTCAAGTCATGTAACATTGCTATCTGTGAATGACAGGTGCAGCTTGGATTAAACAAATTGTCTAAATGGGCGGATGTAAATGGATTTAAAATAAACGCAAAGTACGTGCATACTTTTCTTAAACAAAAGAGGCATGAAACCAGTGCCAAATCTCACGATCAATCAAGAGGAACTATCCGTGAGTAGTGAACACAAATTCCCGGGAATAATTCTAGACTCTAAGCTTACCTTTATCTCCTATCTGAAATATTGAAGGCAAAGTGTCTGAAGACGATGAACCTTTTAAAAATTCTGTCGCGCACAAGATGGGGTAATGACCGAAAATGCCTCCTGAACTTGTACAACAGTCTTGTCCGCTCATACCTTGATTACCGAGCTATAATTTATCATTCCGCAACGCCAAGTGCATTAAATATCCTAGACCCCGTTCACCATCTGTGTATCTGTCTCGCGACTGGTGCTTTCGGGACAAGTCCGATACAGAGCCTCTACGTAGTTGAATCAGCGGTCACTTCATCTGCAGTGTTCATATAGTAGTTTTACATATTTTCTTAAAGTACACATGAACATTGAACAGCCCTCTTATTCAACCACCAACGACATGACCACTGTCACTCTTCCAAAATCGACCGGCAGCGAGAAAGCCGTTCTCTTTGCTTGTGAGGAATCTTAGTGAGAAAATGGGTGTTGCGCTGCTTGACCACTGTCCTATGGTTCCAGCTAAACTGTTACCGCCGTGGCAGTGGCAACTCATAGAGTGTGACACATTGTAGAGGTCACGAAACACGTGCCAGAGGCACACATTAGAATGCATTTTCCTAAACTCTAGTCCAAGTACACAAGCACTGAGTTTTACACAGACGCTTCCAAGTCACGTGACGGGGCGTCTTAAGCAGCCGTTGGCCCGTCCTTCTCGGAATCCAGTGTACTACACCGGGAAACAGTTACCTTTACGGCTAAGGCCGATGCACTATTGTCGGCTGTGAAGCATATCAGGAAATCAAAACTTCAAAAATCAGTCATATTTACAGACTCCCAAATTGTTGTAAAAGCTTTGAAGTCACCCTGTAAACAGAAAAATCTTGTACTCATTGAGCTCTATTCTGTTCTGTGTAGAGCGTATGCATCTAACCAGCATGTCATTATATGCTGGGTGCCCGGCCATAGAAGCATTGAGGGTGATGTGCTAGCAGACAAAATGGCCACATCAGTTACATCACACGCTATTAACCATACAGCTGTTGTTTCTGCAACAGATTTGAAACCTTTCTTGCGGAAGAAGCTGTGAAGCCACTGGCAATGCTTGTGGGACACTGAAACAAATAATAAGCTTCACTTGATTAATCCACAGTTAGGTTACTGGCCCTCTGCAATAAAACACGGTGAATTGATGTCCTATTCTGTTGTCTCAGAATAGGACACACTTACGGCACCCACAGTTTTTTGCTGACTGGTGATGAACCACCAACCTGTGCTAGATGTGGTGAGAGGCTGACCGTCCTTCACTTCCTGCTGGAGAGTCGGGAAGCCGAAATGGAGAGAAGGAAACATTTTCCTGTAGCATACCGCTATCATATCCCTCTTCATCCCATGATGTTTATTGGTGAAAAACCGCTTTTTAGCACCAAAGCAGTCAAAGGTTTCTTGAACAATGTTGTGCTAAACGTTATTAGCCGAATAAATTCGTAGCGCATCTTCTCTCCAGAGGATGCCGCTGTGATAGTTTCTTTTTATAGCACATGCCTCCAGGCTCCTGTGTTTCAAGGGCTCTGTTTAGGCACTTGTGCTTCTGGGCAATTCTTGCATCTGTTATATTTTGTTAATCGTATTGTTGTCTGCCTGGAGCGCACCTACAATGTCACCTATGAGGTCGTCCCCGATAGTCCCAACTGTATGAGGCGCCGCCCGCACCGTCCTGAACTTGTGCATGTTGTACGCATGAAGCCGTATGTGAGCGAATGACTATGCGAGAGACCCTCACTTCCACAAGTGACATTTCTGGTATAGCATCGGGAGGCACAAATGTCGCGTGCACTCTAGGCAGACGACAGCGATGATGGGGGCATTAACGGACTCCGTCTAGTGGGTCAGTAGGTTTTGGCTGACGACGAAGAAGATGTGTCTCTGTTCTGTTTTGCTAGAACAGGTTGTCCTGCTGTTCTTGAAGAACATCTCCCTGTCCTCTCTTGGCATTGTACCTCGACAGTATCATTCTTTCGCAATGCATTCATGTTCATAGTACACCTCATTAGTCATTCCGACAATCTTATTAAATGTAGATTTTACGCACTTTATAGCAATTATTTTTAGGCCCCTTCACAGCCACGTCTCATCTGCTTCTCAGAATGTATTGCTCCACTGCAAACTTAGTAACACTGGCATGGCGCTCTTTGGCTATAACTGGCCCTTGCGCCATTAAACAACATACATTCCATTCTGGGGGTGGCCCGCGTTATGCAACAGCATCACGTCATCCAAATGGGAGGTTGCACTAAGCAGTCCCGATCTTGAAGCATAGCTATGGGCTTCCCATCGGGCCCGCGACGCAGCAGAGAGGCTCGGCCTTTCTGTACCGACATGAGAGCTGCCTGCTACGTGCTGACGCGTGTTCGGAAGGACCTCAATAAAGTTTTACCATACCGGATGGAGCCCTTAACGCTATCGCATTAAAAGAGAACATTAGAGAGAAAGGCGGCTTCGCGCTCTGCTTGCGAGCTGCACGCGTCTCGCACGACTCGACTGCAATGCTCGGCTCAAATGTTCACAGCGGCATACGCTATCCGCGGGCCGTAGTTTTACATCAAGCCAGGTGGTTCAGGACCCCTTTAGCTGTTTTCGGCCATTTGAAGAAAGTGTGTTTCATGGGACCACCATTTTCTGTTCTTTTCGGCCTTCCTCATTGGCTCGGTTGACGCTGCGTACCTCATGGCTGGTCTCCGCAATGACGGCCATCTTTTATTCTTTTCGGCCTTCCTCATTGGCACGGACGACGCCTCGGGGCCACTCCCAGGGATGACGGCCATGGTTGTGTGCCATATTTACGAAAGCCTTTCTCGAGTTGCCAAGGTGACGCACGTGCTCCTTAGGTATGCATACAGGAGCACGCGCACTAGTGGCACGCGCACGTGGCACGTGCATCGCTGAAGAGTTGGCGTGCATTGCCAGTGAGATTCGCCGGCACCATTGTCTGAATTCGACTTTCGCGATCGTCATTACTGTCGATTTGATGTGTAAGTAAGCTGCACTATGCACCATCAGCGCTGAATCTCTGTTCCATCTATACCGCCTGAACTTTTTGGCCATGTGTGCTGTAGAGCACGCGTGACTTGGACTTTGTCTCCTTCCATGTTCCTCGCGAGTCGATAGCTAGCAGACGATGCGTGATTAATGGCGCGGCTCGCGCGTACGTCTGAACATTTTCATTTTCTCTCTCTCTCTTTCTTATGCACTCCCATTTCTTTCTGCGAGATCTGCGCAGTACGCCCGCGAAAAAAAAAATTACCTTGGATGTTGTTGGGGCTCGGGTTCTTGCAAGTAGTATCGTAGTATTTGCTCTGGCGATATGGTGCATTGAAAACCGGTCTTTAAAACCTGGATACAGTTTCAAATTTATAGAATCACTGAAACCTGGTTGTTATAACTCATAGATCGCTATGCGGTGATCATCCTTAAGGAGGAGGAGGAATAAACTTTTATTCAGGGTGTACAGGTCCTTGAAATCCTTAAAAACCCTTGAAATTGAAAAGTGAATTTTTAAGGCCCTTGAATGTCCTGGAATTTTTTTCCTTCCTTGAAAATACTTGAATTTCGTGAGCAATGCACTCTAATATCTACAGTGCAACCTCCTTTCTGTGGTAGATAGGCATCGATCTGACAAACTCCCCATTTCAGAAGCAATACGTCAGCGCGAGCACACATGGTTCCGTTTTGCAGAACTGCAAGTAAAAAATAAAAGGCTTCACCACGTCAAACAGCGAACGGAGCGAGGGACCCGTGCCGCGCTTCGGTGCTGGCTCGGCTGGCAGTGTTTACGCTGCTTTCCTCACCCTATCGTTCGTTTCACTCCTCGCCTGTCGGTCTGCCTTGTCCCACTTTCACTCTTGTGCACGAGGTGAAGCTAGTGAAGCTAAAGAGATCTATAGTGGAACAACTTTACCACTGATGCTCAGTGCCTTTGGGTGGAAGTTTGTTATATTATTTATGATAAGTGCAATAACATTACCTATGCTGAATGTTTTAGAACTGTTTGATGAACCAGCCCAGCTAATACTGAGAAGCCTGAGCAGCTGTTGTGAGTGTACGTTGTGTTAACTTTTAATATTGTGGACTTGAGAAATGATCAAGACATGTTTTACAAAATTGCAATATACATCTATTTGTTATAATATAATGGATGTCTAGCAAGACTACACTGAATGGTTTGGAAATGTACGGTAAACTTGCCCAGTTAATACGGGAGAAGTCAGAGTAGCTGTTGGAAGCATTCATGTGTTTTGTGAACTTTTGTTTTTGGTATAGCTGTGAACTTGCAAAGTATTCAAGGCTAGACATTATTAACATCATTGGGATGTACATTTATTTCTTTTTATTTTAGTGCAATAACCCTATGCTAAATGTTTTGAACGTTTTTGGTGAACTTTACCCAGCCTATACTGGAGAAATCTCAGTCGCTGTTGTAAGCATTCATTTTGTGTTGTGATCTTGAGAAGTTATCAAGGCTAGACATTTTTATTGTAATTGTGATATACATTAATTTATTGTAAGTGCAATAAACTGTCATTTTTGGAAATGTTAGAGTAAGGAAATTCTACTTTGGTGCCGCTTTGAGTCCTTGATAAACCTGTTAAAGGTCCTGGATTATCCTTGAATTTTTGCCTTGGAAACCTGTACCAACCCTGTTTTATTGTAGAACCAGCACTTTATGATGGCCGGGCCTAAGCCTCCCATGAGGGAGGCTTAGGCCCGGACGTTTGTAGCAGACGCAGGGTGGTAGCCAGCTGCGCCCGGCTGAACTTGGGGTGAGGTGGAAGGAAGGTTCGGCGACTGAGGTAAAATGCCTTAACAAGATCGTTATAAGTGGTCAGATTGTCCCTGTTGTCCAACTCGTCTCCGGTGTCTCCGGCGCGGTTGAATAGGCCTCGCGCAATGGCGTGGGTGACCTCGTTGAGGTCGGGGAGGTGTGGGTGGACAGGGCCCACATGGGCAGGGGTCCATGTCAGGGACATCATGCTGTCTTTACAGTATGGTGCCTGGCAGAGGATACGAAGAGCTTGAGGAGAAATACGACCTTTGCTGAAGTTAGTGACGGCTGAGCGGGAGTCGCACACGATGGTGTGACAGGTGGGATCTAGAGTGGCCAGGGCGATGGCCACTTCTTCAGCCGTCTTGGCAGTGGGGGTAGTGATGCGGAGGCATGGTGTAGGACTCCATCGCGTGTGGCAACGGCCAAAAATGGTGTGCCTTGGGAATATTGGGCTGCATCAACAAATGTGATGCCAGGCACATGAGCTAGGGCTTTGATGATAGCTCCAGCCCGAGCTTGGCGCCGGGCCCTGTTGCACATAACATAATTTTAGTCCTTGATGTGGATTATTCAGAGGCAGACTTTACTTCCATGAAAAATTGAAATACATATTCAAATAATTTTAAAAAGTCACTAATTAACTTCCTAAATAATTACTTCAATGTAAATAATTAAATTTTCGAATTCTTGCTTGTGAATATACAAGGCTTCTCCACTTACAATCAATTTACACAGTGGCACCAGTTTAGAGATATGTGGCATCAAGCTCACCCTGGAAATGCACTGATATTTCACTTACTTTTTTTTATAGAACACTCTTTTATGCATTGAAGCACAAAAGTAACTGGACCACCCATGCATTTTGCCCCACATTTTGGAAAATTATCGAAACTGGTGCCATCCTTGAGATTCATTTCAAGTGGATAGGTCTTGTAAGATCACAGGCTACAATTTGTAAATTGCAATATGTGCCATAAAGTGATTACAAGGTAATTAGTAAAAATTGTTAATTAGTTGAATAAATATTTCTATTTCTTGTGCTAGTAATGTCTGCTTCTTCAAATAATTCAGCTCAAGGGCAAGAATTATGCTATGTGCCACAGGCAATTTTTAAAAATTCCGAAAAACCTGAAAATGATCACCCTGTATATGGGATTTTAGTGGATTCAACTGTATATCATTTGCCACTCGAGATTATTTGGTTTTTCATATATAAAATTACAGTTATATCTGCTCCTCCTGAAATTTAGAATTGTGTGTTGGGCGTATCACTGGAACCTAAGAGCCACCTAATCAGAAATTATTGTGACAGAATGAAACTAGACTAAGTAGCTACTGGTGCTCCTTTAAACCAAGCCATAAGATTGGAAGCATGATGTGCCCAGAAATCAGAAATAGGTTTCAGCAGGAGGAAAACATTGTTTGACTAGTTTCATTTCTTTTTAAATAAATTCTTGTGTGTGTGTTTTTTTTGGTATTGTATTGTCTGACTGACTTTGTGCATGAACAGTTTGTGGGTGAACTTCTTCCAGCAGTTGACTCCGCCAGACATGGACATAACGGAGGAGGTGCCTTCTGGTCGTGCATCACCGCATGGCAGTGAAAAGTACGCACATTCTTATAACAGGTGTGCAGCCAGTTCTCGTCAGTGGCAGTCTCCCCCACGTGTCCTGTCGGCCTCATCTACCAGGGATGACCAGTCCCTTGCAGTTGAGGAGTTTCCAGCTTGTTCACTTGATGAGGAGGTAAGTGTGCACTCCATTTTTAGGCATTAGCAACCTTGCAACGATCCAATCCTTCAACGCCTCAACGCCCTGACCAATATAGTTGGAGAGGGTGTAAAGGAGTTTGAGAATGCGAGTGAGAATGCGGCAAGGGTGTCTCATGGAGGAATGCAGTGAGATTTGTGTGAAGGAGTGTAATATGGAATCTAGAGAGGCATGTGCTCGACAGGAATCTGCAACACCGACTTAGTTCCTTTTGTGTCACCACGTTAGTCACTGCCTATCATGCCACTTTCTTTGCACATGCTCGGCCAAGTAGTAGACAGGACATGAACCAATTAAGAATAAGAGTCGCAGAAAAGAATAATTGATAGAAGGGCATTTGAAATGTCATCAAGAGTGTTGCCGTAATCGTCAATCAGAAATGAGTAATGATTTCAAAGTAGCTAATGCTGTCTGTCAGAAAGCATGGTTGTTACTAAATTTTTCTTTCTGATCACCTCATAACTATAACCATTGCCACTCGAGGTTGGTTCGATTTTCATATTGTGTAAAAATGCAATCATCTCTGTTCATCTGCTCAGACACTGTTGTGTTAAACATCTCAGTCGAACCTCGAGAGTAACTTTGCAATATTTGAGAATTGCAAAAGTGGTGACAGCTCAGCGAGTTGGTGTGGTAACATAATTATGAAACAGTGATAGCGACGCAGACTGAAAAAAGAAACAACTGGATTGTGTGCTGACTCTCAACTTATTCAAGAAATGCGGAATAGGATGGATGGATGCTAGGAGTGTCCCCTTTGGAACGGGGCGGTGGGTTGCGCCATCAAGCTCGTTGTTATATTGCCTAATGTGCTACCTGTCATCAAAAAAAACCCACAAAGAATTTCAATCACCAAACTTTCTGAACCCCTATTGGGAGCTTTGTTTTTGCACATTTCCCTTCTTTTCTTCCACCAATCTTCCAATCTCCTCTTACTAATCTCTATTGTGAACGTGTTTACATTCCCCCTGCTATCTCTGTACCCAACGGCTTCAAGGAGGCCAGAGGTGCCTAAATTGACCGCTGGGTAGATATCTTCACATTCTAATAGAACATGCTCTATCGTTTTCCTAGTTTTACCGCATGAAGCACATGCTTCTTTATTGTACCTTGCTTTATAAGTGAGAAAAAAATGTTTCTTTTTTCCCTGTTTTCTCATGCTATGCCGTTTATGCTATCTGTCCGCCAGGTGGTGGTTTTGAAAGGTTTATATTCCACATTTCTTAAATAAACTGCAGTTGAGAGTCAGCACACTGTCCTGTTGCTTCTTTTCTGTCTGCTTCGCCTGGTGCTATCTTATAGTAAGTTTAGTATTGCAAGTTGAAACTGGGCCCAAATGAAAATAGCACTGTTTTTAAAAATGACTCTAATTTAGGAAGCCGGGAATGCCAAAAAATAGCCTTTAAGCAAAGGAATGCTTTGTTTAGCTAGTTTGTTTTAAAATATTGTGATTGACAGCTTGGCATCCACAATAGATCAATATCGTATAATATTGATCTGCTTATATTTATGCATGGTAACAAATGTTTTGCAATTTGTTCAAAACATTCAGGAACAAAAAATTATGAAAGAAAAAATTGTTTCCATTATACTTAGCGTAACGGCTTGATATACGTGATGATCACTTGTCATTTACATTTCTTATGAGGGACGTATCCAAACACATGGCCTATTCTGAACTTCATGAGAAAGCTATTGCGCTGAAAGATTGATTTTGGAATGAAGTACAATAAACCACCTTATATAGAAACAGGCAAATCAAGTACCAAAAGGCAAAGAAAGGCACTGAAGAAATTAGGGTTGCTCTCAAATGGTAGCACTTTGACTTCCTCTGCTTAGTAGTACTAGTGTCACTGGCAAATGTACACTTAGAAAAGTTTAGGACCGGTATGCACACTTTTTCCTTTTCAGCTTGCCTGGAACTCTTGTGTTACTTTGAGTTTTGTGACTAAAAATTCTTTTGCACAGTGTTTTTTGAAAACACAGTGTATATAAGTTGATCATACAGTTTCAGATAAAGCACAAACTACAATTTATTTTTGAGTAGACTACATATGCTTTGTATTTCTGTTGCCATGTTGAACTTGAGATAATTGTGCATCTTGGAATAAAAAGAATGAACACTTTAACAAATGAAGTCATTTAATCAAATCAATTATGAATATTTTAAAGAAATGAATAGCTTTAAATATATTGAATCAAAGGTTAATAATTGTTTTTAAAAATAAGGGAAGAAAGATAAATGGGGAGTGGGAGCTAAAGAACAAAATTTTAACTTTTGATATGTGCTTCCAAACAGGCACTGCATTTTTAAGCGGAAGAGAACTCATGGGCATGTGCAACAAGGTACATCTTGTGAGAGGATGTTGGTGAGACGTATCAATGCTACTAGTGAGTGCGCATAGACCTAGAGAAAGAAAAATTTGTTTTTGCCGTGGTTGGTTTGCTGTCATCTTTCCCAGTTTAAAAGAAAATTGCAGAAATATTTTTGTCCTTTAAAGTAAGCCTTCACTATGCCATACCCTAAACATCAAAAAAGAAAGAAAAGAAACCGTCTGTGGCAAACTACTCTCACCCTTACCCACAGTACCTGCACCCTACATGCTAAAAAGTATTTGCATGTCCGAGCGTCTCTCACAACACTCAAGCTCTGCTTTTTATGCAATTCATTTCCCCCTTTCACTCGTCGAGGGAAATCGTCGAACTGTTCTGCCGGACTCTGCCTCCCATGTTCGCCATCGCTCCCACATACGGGACAACCGCGTGGCAATTTGTGAACCTCATGTCGATGCAGTTCCCATGGAAGACTTCGATGTTGGCCCCTTTCAAGCATTTATGAGCTCTCCGTGATGGTCAGCTTGTGAGGGTCAGGAGACTGGCCTTCACGGTAGTAACCACTTCTAAATGTACTGTGAGCGTGCAATGCGAGAGAGACGAGGCAGGTCAAACAGTGACGACACATACCGGCACAATGTCGGCGAGGTTGGCGACAGTAGACCCTTCCGGCAGTAGTAGTGGCTCAGGAGTCGTGATAAATGCAGTGAGGCTGACATAGCCGCTCGAGAATCGGACCAAGCAAGAAACGATGGCGAGTCCTCGAGAAATGGAGTGCTGGGATGGTTTAACCAAGGTGTCTCCATCGACAATGTCTCTTGACTCGACAGTGAGAATGCATTCTTCATTTGGCGGGATGATAAAATTCGTTGCTGCAACGAGGTTGGGACACGGAAACTCGAAAATGGAATAAGTCTCTTGTAGTGGGCCTAGATGAGCAAGTTCGTGTTGCCATGTGTGTTTTCTATTTTTCTCTTCAGAATATGCTCTCTGTTTGTGGTAAACATGGTCAAAGTAAAGACATTGCTTGCAAAAAAAATCTTTTTTTGCATTGTTTTTGCCTTTAGTAATAGATGCACTGTATGCAGTAACACAAGCTATTTCCTGCAGTACATCTGGTACATTTGGTGTGTGAGGTGTATTTGTGTAGTGACGTGTGCAGCCTCTTGTCACTTTATGGTCCTTTACTTAGCGTGCTTGTGTTTCTAAGTGCTATGAAATGGGCAGTTGACTATTCAGAAAGAGTATAGGAGCACACATGACTGCTATGTTTCATGAAAAGAAGAAAAGTAAAACAAAGGACGCGAGAATCGCAGAGGCGAGGGTAGTGAGAAAAAAAGTATATGAGCCCTCGGGGTTGCAATATGGCAGGAATGTCACAGACACAGGTTGATGCAAGGTGAGAGGGCATGTGCTATTGGGAGGAGGAGGCTGTAGCTTGCCCATTGTTTTATATTGTAACGGATACGAAAGGCAGGCACAAAAAGAGAGAAGAAAAGACGAAGAGAACGAAGAGCTCGAGAGGCTGGACTGCGCTACGATCACGCTCCCATCATCGTCCATCTCCCTCTAAATAAAACCATTTCTTCATAACTCTTCGTAACAGTTGTGGTGGAGGTGCTGGGTAGTCGATACCCGAAGATGGAGGCTGAGCCACAAGTTCTTTGACAGAGCCGTCGCCTTGCTGGACTCCCACCGAATACACCGGAGTTGAATATGTCCTGCGACGCAGACGAACAATGGCCCATTCCAACTGCTGCGCCGACCAGTTCCGTTCAGCAACTGAGGGATGCACGTCCCTTCGCCGGAAGACCGGACGAAGACGTCAAGGAATGGCTCATCCATTATCACCGGGTGAGTGCCACCAACAAGTGGAACAGCGCTTCTCAGCTTTCGAACGTCGTGTTCTTTCTAACGTATACTGCGTTGATGTGGTTCGACAATCACGAGGAAACGTTAACGACATGGGGCAGATTTGTTTCGGAAATCAAAGAGCGATTCGGCGACTCCGTGACGAAAAAGGAAAGGGCAGAACAGACGCTACTGCAATGCGCGCAAGTGCCAGGGGAAACCTGCACAACCTACATTGAGGCAGTAATAAAACTGTGTAGGATGGTAGATTCTGGAATGTCTGAGGAAGACAAAGTCGGGCACATCCTAAAAGGAATTGCTGAGGATGTTTACAGTTTCCTCATCGCAAAAGACACCCTGGCTTCCGTTGCCGACATCATTCGGCACTGTCGCACTTTGGAGCAACTGAAAACGAGGCGCATCACGCCGAAGTTTGGCAGGCTAGCCAATGTGACGACAGTTGCAAGCGTAGAGAGCAACCAGCCCCTCGATCTTGCATCAACGATCCGACAAATAGTTCGGGAAGAACTCAGCCTGCTTGCACAAGTGACACACCCAGGCACTCATAGCTTCCGCTTACCACCAGATTTCGAGCCAAATGTGGCATCCTTCTCCCCGTATCCTACGGCTAGGGGCATTGAGGATTATGAACTCGCACCCCGACAGCAGCCACGTCTCTACAACAGAGGCCCTACTTATGACGCTCAGCCACAACGAGAACAGCCGCGTTTTTACCCCCGAGGCCCTGTGACTTCTGTGAGGCCGCGCCAAGAACAGCACCGACCCTACTACCACGACGTGGCTTATAATCGATATAATGGATTTCAGCGAGCAGCAGAGGACACATTATTCACATGACAACGAACTTTCTGGCCGCCCGCAGCAGGCTAGCATTCGCTTCGAGGAAGATGCTGTCAACCGCGACCCTCCCGTGGGCTACAACTGCGGTTCCACAGGCCATATTGCTCGGTATTGTCACCAAGGCTGTCAATCACGAAGGACACCACTGATGTTCTCGCCACCCGGAACCCGTACTTCATATGACTTGCGGACGACCGATTTGCTTCCAATGGACCGCTTCTCGCGCGCGACCAGACGCAGCGATTCACCAGCATCTGAGGGCAGTTTGACGCCACCAAATAACCGTCCCCGTCACTCTCCGTCCCCTTGGCGCCGTTCTTCCTCACCACCGCTGGGAAACTAGCATCCGCGGCCAATGGAGGCGAGGTTGCCGGATGGTCTTTGGAAGAAATACCTCTGCCTGTTGTGATGCACAAAAACAAAGTGAATGTGTTGATTGACGGAATACCGACCATGGTGTTAGTTGATACTGGAGCAACTGTGTCTGTGATGAGCCTCGCTTTCAAAAACCGTCTAGGCTACAAAGTTATGTTTTCTTGGAACGACGGTATTACCTTTCGTGGAGTAGGCGGCGAGTGGCTTCATCCCCTTGGTGTTTGTGCTGTGAGTGTTTTGTTGGCTGGGAAAGTGTTTGTGTCGGAATTTCTTGTTCTTTCTCGTTGTTCCCACGATGTTATTCTTGGTATCAATTTTCTTAAACAATGCGGTGCTTCTGTGGACTGTGGTTGTGGCGAAATATCGTTGAACAAGTTATTTATATCAGCACATCCCGAACAAAGCTCGCATGGTGAAGACAGGGACACACACACACTCAATGTTCTTGATGAAGTGATTGCACCATCGTGGTGCCTGACGCCTGTTCGTGTTTCTGCAACTACTGTTGACGCTGATTGTGTTGACCTTGTAGTTAGGCCTCTCCGCATAAACTGTGCTAAAAAAAGTATACTTGTGCCTTGCTCTGTCGTGTGCATGACGAAAGCAGTCACCACATTGTGGGCGCTGAACTGTTCATCCACGCCGGTTGTCCTCCCTCGCGGTATGAAAATCCCTCTATTCGATGAAGTCGCATGTAGCTCAATAGCGGCACTAACTGCGGACGTCTCTACAGCTTGCTCTCTTTGCGATAATTGCCATTCTGAAGAGTTAATGCTTGGCATGATCAGCAAGGCTCTCTGTACATCGGAACGGCAAGCACTGGTACAGGTCCGTGCCAGGCATGAGGCTGCATTCGACCACGCATGGAGATGCACCACTTCATCTACCGTTGTCCGTCACCGAATTTGTCCGTCATCGAATAGATACCGGCTCAGCACACCCCATCCACCAGAAGCCCTACCGAGTGTCATCCTTTGAACGCAAAGTTATTGCAGAGCAAGTCAAGGAGATGATGAACAAAGGTGTCATTCAAGAGTCGTCTAGCCCATGGGCAGCCCCAGTAATCCTCGTCAGGAAAAAAGATGGCTCCTGGAGATTCTGCGTGGATTACAGACATCTAAACGCAATGACAAAGAAGGATGTCTATCCGCTACCACGAATCGATGACGTCATTGATTGCTTACACGCTGCTTCGTACTTCTCAACACTTGATTTGCGATCGGGGTATTGGCAAATACCTATGGACCCTGCCGACAAGGAAAAGACCGCTTTCGTGACTCGAGATGGCCTATTTGAATTTAATGTTATGCCTTTTGGCCTTTGCAATGCTCCTGCCACCTTCAAAAGATTCATGGACACAGTACTACGTGGTCTAAAGTGGGAGATATGCATGTGTTACCTTGATGATGTTGTAATATTTGGCCGCACGATTGAGGAACATAACGAACGCCTCAGCCTTGTTCTTGAATGCATCGAAAAAGCTGGCCTGGTTCTAAACTAAAAAAAATGTAGGTTTGGCAAACGCCCAACAGTGGTCCTGGGACACTTAGTCGACAAGGATGGCGTCAGACCCGATCCTCGTAAGATTGAAGCGGTGAGCACCCTCAAGCCACCGAAGTCAGCACGAGAACTTCGCTCATTCATTGGCCTATGTTCGTATTTCCGTCGTTTTGTTCCCCGGTTTGCCGAAATCGTTTACCCATTGACAAGTATTTTGCGACAAGATGTGGCCTTCAATTGGACACCAGAGTGTGACGCTTCATTCTCAATTGAAGTTTATACTAACGTCAGCACCCCTCTTGCGTCACTTCGATCCATCTGGCCTCCCTTTCGTATCTGTTACAATAATATTGCATTTGATTTATCATGGCTACTCCTAAACCTTTTTCTGTAATTGTTTACTTCACTGTACAAGTTCTGATGTGTAACGAGAACTTCCGACAGGGCCTGGTGAGGTGCCAATTTAAATTGATGACTATTGTATTCAAGGCATAAGTAAAAAAAAATTTCATAGTAAATATTACATCATTGATCAATTCATTGATCACAGGTACTTCTAAACCCTTTTTTCTTGAAATTTTTGCTTTGCTCTGCAAGTCCTTGTGTGTAATGAGAACTTCCGACAGGGCCTGTTGAGGTTAAAGTGATTACTGTTGT
Source organism: Dermacentor silvarum (assembly GCF_013339745.2). Classification (NCBI taxonomy): domain Eukaryota; kingdom Metazoa; phylum Arthropoda; class Arachnida; order Ixodida; family Ixodidae; genus Dermacentor; species Dermacentor silvarum. The sequence continues at coordinate 341,053,198 of NC_051154.1, read as the reverse complement.
ACTGAAGGCATAAGTCCAAAGCATTACATTGTAAAATTGGTAGTATTGTGTTATATGCATAAACTAATCATGACTGTGTACAGCCAACTGGCAATGAAGCCATTGAAAGCATAGGGGTAATCACCCCTATGCATTCCTTGGCTTCATTGCCTGTTGGCTGTACATGGTCGTCATTAACAAAAATCGAGCCCCTCTGTTTCCCTTCATCCTGTTCATGCAAAAACTAAAGCATAGCAAACTGCTCAATTTTTTAGCTGAGAAATTAATAAGCTTTGTATAAAAGATCAAGCTGTGGGTAATTTCCTACAAACTGATATGTGAATTTTAGGCATTGTCAGCACATAACTTGAAGCCAGTATATTTAGAGGGCACGGAATTTTAGTAATAACTTACGTCTATCAAATCAAGGCTGTCTTATTTTTCTATGGTGTAATTGTGATTGGGTACACTTGTCTGCATGCTTAGAATTACGTCTGTGGTTGGTAATTGGATTTATTGAGTTCAGTGAAATTAGTTAGTAAAGTAGTAGACTTTTTGGGTCTCACAGATTTAAAAAGTTGGGTCTTTATCTACTGGAACAGACTCCCTTTAACCCCTTAACAGATCTTGACGAATCAAGTTGTATTGAGTGATAATCATTTTCTGACTTATGATGAGCCCACCTCGTCATAGGTATTTTGCCTTTTCCAAATGCTCTGTTTACATGCAGCAGCTGTCAAACTTTGTTTTCTTTTCTTTTTAATGAAAAACAATGCTAGACATTCTATAACCCTCTATATATTTATTGCACTATCAAATGACACGTTGTAAAGTTGATTTTTATTGGTATAGTACTGAGAAATAGTTCATGTTGAAAATTTAGTGGTATTGAATGACCCATTAATAGAAATCAAGCATATAGGTACAGGTGCATCATGTCTGCATAGAATCTTGCTAAGCCAAATTGCACTGGCAGCATTTTTTGACTGTAGGTGCGATTGAAGAAGTGAAATATGTCTTATAGGGGCTGCAGATTTGGGGTGTGGCTTGCATATTTCTTGTGGCTTGCAGGGGTCATTGTGTTTGTTTGTTGCTGGCAGACATGTCTGGATATGTGTATAATTTTCGATTTAGTAACAATGTCGTCTTGCTTTAGCCCCAGGTTAGTGTGGGATGCCGGCTGCCTTGTCGCATGCGGAACAGTGATCACTGGCGTAAGTTGCATGATGTTTTTATTATAGAGTGAATGATAAACACTCGCCAATAATTCTTTTAAAGTTGGTAGAAACTTGGTGTTGTTATTATGAAGACGTTCCACTGGTTTGGACAAGGCAATTGCACGCGCTGTAAGTGCAGCTGCCACCATGAAACACTGCTTACAAGTTCAGCGTTCTGAAAGCCCCTTTTATTCGCCACCTGTCCCTATATAACCATGAAGGCAGCACTGATCATTTATACAACTTCTATGCGCTTTCTACAGTTATCACTATGTAGCTGGCTCTCAGATTTTCATTGCATTGACCAACATGAATGCTTTTGCAAGTCTATGAATAATACTCGCTAAAATGGTTTTACAGGTGCTCAATATACTTCTCATTTTGTTTTAGGATTTTTTCAAGCCTCCATGAAAAGAAACTGTTTCAGCCACGTTTTATTTTTTTTTGTTGGCAAAAAAAATTCCTTCAGGACATAAACTTTAGCCAGTTTAAAACTGGCTAAAAGTAGCACAGAAACGACTTGCATGCGGCCACTCTCCGCACATTGCCGTGGCTGGTATTTTGTGCATTCAAAAATTGACACAAACTAATGTTGGTTTACATGTGAAAGCTGACAAATCACTAAATCTACAGATACTATTAGGAATGTGCCATTTCAAGTTGCCCTTGCGGAACACAGTCATCGACCAATTTTTCAAACACCGAGTGGCTGTATACAGGCTAACCTACCTGTGCAGTAGATCACATCACATGTGCAAGCAATCTAGGCTGACCATGAGGTCTATTTGTGCAGACATACTGACAGCCAGCTTCCCATGGTTGGTTTTCTCAAGCTACTGGATAATTTTCATCACAGCCATACTGTCTGGGCAACTAGGCCTAACCAGTGCCACTTCTTCGAAAGCCAGCAACGAAAGTAGTGTTTTTGTATCGAATCAGCATGTTCCAGCCACCATGTTTGCAGCATTGAATTTCCAGATAATGTTAAAAAAATCAAGCAGCACATGGTGTGGCACCTGAAATTGCTGTTACCATCAATAATTCTAGAGGTAGGTGGCTCTGCCACAGGAAAGTTGACTAATTATGCAGGTCTGAAAAAAAGATGTTTGAAAAATGAGTTGTTGACTGTATTTTACATATTTACCAGAATACGTCATTTCAACCAAAGAAAAATTTGATTTGCTATAACCGGTTTTCTCCTGCTGAGAAAGGTCTCAGGTTTAATTCTTAGCTGTAGGGGTGACATTCTCATAGGCTAGCTGGATAGAGTAACTCGAGATCTCACATAGTCCGTTTTGGTATACTAAGAACTTACGGTAATTAATTGAAATGAAGTAAGACCAAATAAATTTTAGTTCATTTTGTTATTTATAATTATTTATTATATTCATGTTGTGTTCAGGTTTGAATACTCACAGCCCAGTGTTTTGTTCAACAGAGTGCCAGCTCTTTCCTTCATCTTCCCGAAATATGCATAACTTTTTGTTCATAACCCTGTGCACATACTAACACGTTGGCCAAAGTTTTTTAAGTGTCACAGCAAAGCACTGCCTCTTGTAGAACTAAACACGAAGTCTCAGTAATCATAAGATAGGGGTGCCGTGTCGTGGCTACCGATATGTGCCAGTGTTATGCCCTGTGATATCGGGCAGCAAGACAGAGTTTCGCGTTACCCTGGTCATGAGGTCATGCCAATGCCAAATCTCTGCACAATCGTTTGCAGGTGGAGTGATGATTGTTCCACATAAACATGTCAGCTCAGCTTTGGAGAACAGTAAAAGAAAGCAATAAGGAGAAGAGCGCAAAGAAGTGGCAATGGCAGCATCTTATTGCTCTCACTCTGTTCAGACAAGGCGCATTCCATAACCTCTGTTTAAAAAGATTTAAGAGAAGTTGTCCTTGAACACCAGACACATTCCACAAGGGTTGCTGGCCCATTTTAAAATGTTAATAATACATAAGCAGACATTACTTTACTCCCAAGCAATACTTTGCTGATGAAATTGTAACCATTTAATATGTGCCAGCAACTCTTGCGGAATTTTTCGGGTGTATTCATATGCTCAAACTCAAAGAAGCACTGTTATCAAATGTTAACGCATTCTGTCACCACAATACAACAGGAGTCTACATAAAAGGCTTTGTGCTAAATGATACATCAAAAGAAGTTCAGTGGCGGTGGTTTTCTCCTGCAAAGAAGGAGGTCTCAAGTTTAATTCTTAGCGGTAGAGGTCACATTCTCATATAGGCTAGCTGGATAGAGTAACTCATCTCATAAAACATCATTGTGCAGGATTATTAGCTGTAGAGGCAACATTCTGTTATAGGCTAGCCGAGTACAGTAACCCAAATCTCACAAATCTTCATTGTGCATTAAAGAACCTTCCAGTGGTCAAAATTATACTCAAGGACTTCGTGCAGTGGTGTCAAAGCTAGAAGCCTCATCAGCCAGTCAGTTAGGCCCCGTCGATTATCTGTCCCTGACATTCCTAGACTGTCCGAGACACTGCATGTGCAATGCTCATTGGCTGAAAGCATTGCCTTGGTCAGTCTTGGACTGTCAAGGACAGATAATCGAAGAGGCCCAGTAAAGCTCAAACACAGCCTCACGGTAACCTTGCGTGGCCTGTTGATCCACAGCCATGTTGTTTGGTAATGAGAAAAATGTAAAAGCAGTTTCAAAGTCTGCCGGAAATTGTATGCCTTTGAATATAGGCAGCCAGTCATGCATTTTGGGGAAAGGGGTAAGACACATCTGTGGCACATTTAAAGTTTAATGGAGTTGTATTGAGCATTGTCTGCGACAACAACACTCCTCGGAGGCAAACACTGCAGCAGCTTAGCAGTTTTTCCACAAACCACTTTTTGTAGCATTGCCTGCCATCTTGTAATAGTTGCCCGCTCTTTTACTTGCACGCATTGCACCTTCAGTGCTATACAGATTTCTATTTTCTTTTGCTGGTAGTTATGGTGAGCTGCACGTTTTGATAGCGTTTCATGAAATTGGACAAGATGTCTTCATTGCTTGGTGTAATGTTGCCATTTAAGGAGTCGAACTCGACTTTCTCGAGACTATGAGAGCTAAAATTGTCCGCCCATTCGTTATTCACATGTTCCTGTTGTCTTTTCTTGACCAGTACTCGAGTGAGTGCATCTTGCCTATGAACTCATGCCGTCCTTCATACACTCATAGGATGCTTGCTTACTTACTCTCATGAGTGCACAAACTTTGTAGAGATTGCATAGGTGCTATGGGCATCTATAAGATAATTTTGTTCAGACCACGTTGATGGCCATCTGTTGTGCTGCACTTGTTGGTAAGAAGGTGGCTGAACTAAGAACACCATGATGCAGGACTAACATGAGAACCAAACAGCTACACTGAAGAGCAGAGTTGCTAAAGGAAGTTTGCTACCTTTTTCTATTTCTGGGTGATTTACCTGCTGTGAATGATCAGTTTGTTTTTTGCGAAGACTTTTATAGCCTTCTTGTGAAATAATTTTTCTTAACTTTAAAGATGGAATAATCAGTCACTTTCATATAGCAAAACATATCTTCAAAAACCTGAACCTGAAGGAGGAAGTTTTGTGAAAGGGGAAAGTTGTCATCCACCCGACTGTAGCACAAAACTACAAGAGAAATCTAAACTGGTTTATCCAAAAAAAAGAACAAAAAAAGACCTCGCAGTTTTAAAGAAATTCCGATACAACCAATCTCTCGTGTCCTCTTTTCTTTCTGTCATCTTGTGTTATATTGATGGGTCCTTGGCAGGCAGTGTAGTGGCAAACTGTCCTCAGTAAAATTGTTAGATGAAAGTCAGCACTCTGTCCTGCCCCATCTTGGTTTTTTTTCTGCATTTACCTATGCTGTAACACAGGTACAAAAAATGGATCACCAGCTAGCCCATCAGCAAACTATATTTTGTACTGCCATCTCTTTGAACCTTTGCACGAGTATCAGGTACACCCGTGAGCAGAAGTATACGGACTACAGTGTCGCCAAAAAAACTGAATTTCTTCCTAATTAACAAGCATAAACTGGAATTGACGAGTGCACTGAAAAGTTTGCAATGCCAAGTTAGGACTGCAATCCTCAATTTCAAGTTGCATTCCAAGGCAAAGGAAAAAACTCAGCTTTATGGCGCAACCCCTGGTCTGTATACTTTTGCTCACGGGTGTACATGCGGGATCTCTGGCAGGTCACTGTTTTATCTGTGCTATGAAACAACTGTGTAGACTTGTCTCAGCCAAGCATATATGTAAAGGCGTTAATGACTTCGCTCATGATTAATCAGCATGGTTATTGCAGAAGCTGCAACAGCTTAAAGTGCCACCATGGCTGGTCTAGAGTGTGCACCTACAATATGGCCTATGCAATGCTAACAAACTGCAGCTTGATAAATGCCGAGTGTAGTTATGGAAGGCTGCCACTCTTCGCGGATTGCCAAGAAGCACCGGACGCCAGCAAAACATTGCTCCAGGTGGTCAGTCACTTTCGAGTTGTGTCGCGGGTGCCTAGGGAATGTTTTCATTGCGTTTTTTTGCCTTTGTGCTGCGCATTCCATAGAAAGCTTTTGTGTAACCTTTTTGTGTTTTCATGCTTGTGTCATACTCTAATATTTGGATGCTTACATGGAACGAAAATGTGTGTTGCATGTCATTCTATAAGTCCACACAAAGATGTAGTGCTGGCGTCTCGTTCCACGAGTGAGCAGCAATGCTGCCACAGTCGGTCTTTAATTACTTGCAAAGTCAAGAATTTATGTGCGCAGACACATGGTTAATGGACAGCAGTAGCTTCTGTAATTTTCTTCCAGTGGTGGGGAGATTTGTGTTGGCAATCAGCCACCAACAGAGTGGACAAACAGCGCTTTGACTGGCCATATACCAAACGTACACTCCAGAGCAGTCGAGTCACTTACCATCCTAGTCTTATTTTTTCATGAACTTAATGCAGACATATGATAGGCCAAGTGTGCTCTCAGCTATTTAGCTACTGATATGAATGAGAGTTCAGCTTGTGTTGTCATTGTTCTTGTTATGAACCTTCCAGCTCTCGCTGAGGTGCTAGCCATCACGGAACTGCCTGACAACAAAGCCATCTACTATGTTCATTACATCGATTGTGAGTACCTTTCTTCTTTGACATTGCTTAACATTACTAGGCAGCTTTGGGCTTGAAAACCTAATTTAGTGTTACACAACACAAAGAAGGTTTGGGCTTCTCAACACAAAATTCTATAAGCTCATTCATCATTATAATCAGCCTATTTTTACGTCCATGGCAAGACGAAGGTCTCTTGCAGCAATCTCCAATTACCCTTGTCTTGTGCTAGCTGACCCCAATTTGCACCTATAAGTTTCCTCATTTCATCACTCCACACAATTTTCTGCCATCCTCAACTGCGCTTCCCTTGGCACCCATTCTGTAACTCTAATGGCCCACCGGTTATCTGCCTTATGCATTCCATAGCCTGCCAGCTCCAATTTTTTCTCTTATTGTCAACTAGATTATCGGCTATCCTCATTTGCTCTCTGATCCACACTGCTCTCTTCCCATTCCTAATGTATCGGTGATGATGCTTGCGCGAGGCATGCTGAACACCAGTGCCTCCACTTCTCTCTCCCTGCGCCATACCACGCTGCGCTGAGGCCGCTAGGCGTGACCTCCGAGCTTGTGTGAAACCGGCAGGAGCTGGGTAAGCCAAGCAGGTGCGCTCACACGGAGCCGTGGTGCCATGAGAAAGCGGCGGATCAGATAACTTCGCTTTCCAGGGCCGAATGCGACCACACATGTGTGTGCATTTCTGGCACTGTGCTAAGCTTTGTAGACTGTATACTTCGATGGTTTTCACGACAATAATATGACCGAGCTAAGTAGAAATGCGGAAGCGACATACCATCACATTTGGAACATAAGCATGCTGTCATAGCGGCTGTTGCATCAGGTGCTAAAAACTCGTATGTAGCACACGACGGCGAGTCTTTTGCTGTTGTTTTATTGAATTTTCATTGCATGCGTGGCTGCGTAGCTGTTCGACGGGCCACAGAGTCGTAGTCTTCTTTGCATGTTTGCCTACCATTGGGCATGTACTGCAGTAAATGGCAAGAGTCGGTATAACGAAGTAATTTCGGCTTCCTCTTCAATTTCATTGTAACGAGGTTCAAGTATAGCACTTTTCAGTTCTGTTATGATTACAATGCAAACATTATGGATTGATTTGGGTGCAGCTACAGAAGCGAAAAATTATTTGGTCCAGTTTGAATTGATTCATTACAGCTCATAAGGGGAAGGGGGCTCTATAAATTATAAAGTTTTATATTTTCATGCCTACATTTTCGTTATTGTGCATCTCGACATTGTCGTAATATAGATGCCTAATCCTTTTAAACAATTCCAAGTTTAGAGTTCTTTATTTTGCAACATAAGATTTTTCTAATGTCGTCTGTTGCTAATGTAGCAATTCTGCCTTTCCAACAGGTTAGTAAGAAAGTCGTAACTTTTGTGGCAAGCTGAAGTGATTAGTTCAGAGGTTAGCAGTGCTTTAATTATTGGCATTTTAATTCTTGCTTTTGATTTAGTGAAATTTCAAGCCACAGCCACAGCTGCTACATTTCAATTGGTGTGAAATGCAAAAACAATTGTGTACTTAGATTTATGGGCTCATTTAGAAACCTTAGGCGGGTGAAATTAATGCATTGTCCCCCACTATGGTGTGCCTCATATTCACATTGTGGTTTTGGCACTTAAAACCCCATAATTTTTTTTAGAATATATCTCCAGCTGACTCAATGAATTTAATTTTGAAGCAATAAAATACCAGAAGCGTTCATGCTCGTCTTCATTTAGGCCAGAAATTGAACTCTCTCACTGCTGAGTTTTAGATTTTACCCACCAAAAGTTAGAGGATGCAAACCACCGGGCATACAAAAGAATGCAAAAAGGTACACGAAAGAACCTTAAAGAAGTATAAAAGAATGCAAGCAGTGGGTGGCGCTTTGGGCGCTCAAAGGTCCCTTTAATTTGGTGCCCGAAGCTGTTTGCATAATCTAAAAATCGAAATTAAAAAAAAACGTAATATCTAAAACTCTCTAGTAACGGAAGGAAGAAAAGCTTACTTCATATGCTAAGGATTGTTCGGGTGGAAAATTAATGTATCGGAATATCTTTAAGCTTAGAGACATTTGAAATGCGCTGGATTAATACACGCCAAAAAATAAAGTAAACACAGGGGCACATTTTCTACACGCAAGCACTTTTTTTTTCAGGGACTTCCTCCGCACCTTCGACAAGATGATGCAGGAGCTAGCTGCGCTTTTGCGGCGTTTGAACCGGAAAATAATTGTTCACGCTTGATTCAGAATGGGGGGTGGATGTACAAGTTTTTCGAAACGAAGCACGGGTGGCAAACTGTCGTTGTAAACTTTACGTGTGCAGTCTGGCATGTGCCGAATATTGTGTTTGCACAGCACAGTGGAACAAAAAGGAGGACCACGCGCTGCACGCCCAGTCATTTTTAAATTTTTACTGTAAGTGGCATCGGCAACTAGTGCCACATAAGTGCCCCACATGGTTCTGCAGTTGTCTGTACTGCTTTTGGGACATTTCTGCTCCACATTCATTGGGAATTTGTGGACTCTGTCAGTGAGCTCATGGTGGCTGCTCTGTGCACAGACAACAAGCGGCTCGATGAATGGGTGACATTGAACCGCTTGGACCGAATGAAGCTGCGGTTGCCATGCCAGGAGAACAAAGGTCTGCCCAAGGACATCGAAGGGAGTTCAAAGTCCTGCGGCCCTGGTCGGCTGTCTTCTTCATCTTCGGTGAGTCTTCCAGCCACTTCTCGTGCACTTTCTTTGCTATGAACACAATGTGATCTATAAATTTTATTTGTCGCGCCAGTATTCAGTTGGACAGAGGTACACTGAATATACAAAAGTCCCTGGACTCTGGCAGAAAATTGATCCTTAATGAAGTCTAGTGTATATTTCTTCGTATTCAGGGGGCTCTTCTGCATAATCTGGCCGTTTGAAAATTCATGGAGCTAACATACTTTCAAAATGGCTTTTATATCTGGTTCTCTATTTGAAAATGTGTTTGTATTATGTTTTCCATAACGCTGCATGTTGTGCATCTATATAGGTTTGTGTGTTATTGCCATTGCATGTCTACATGTCGTGCGGTTGTTCACCCATCGAAACATAAGGTGGTGAGAAAGACATTTTAAAGTAGTTCAGTCGCATGAGCAATCTACACAAAAAAAAAGAAGCAAAAGAAGTTAAATTGTAATGCCAACATGGCTGATTTTACAGTACATTGCAGAAATGATACATGTTAAAAATTGTTATAAGTCATATTGTGTGTTTATAATTGCACTGCTGAAAGCTATGGTTCTTTCCAATGCGTCATGCCGTCATTTACTTGGCAGTTACCTGATTTTCATTTCTATGGTACAATATGCTGCATTATTTTTTTAGTCAATCTTCTGTGGGGCAAAACCAGTTCCATTTATTAAGAGGAACCTACTTTAAGACTTCTAATTGAGCAGGGAACTATTGGAAAATTAAGGTGTTTGTGAAAGCTAGTGCTTGCTTGAAGGAAGCATTTAAATTTGTGTCAAAATATTGTCACGAGCAATGGCAAAGACAAAGACGTAGTGGGGCTGGGTCAGAGGCTCTCTTGTCGGACTGAAAACCTGCTGGAACCTGTGCGCTCTGTGCATTCTTGACTAGATAAACGCTAACCGTTTACTGGTAATTAAATACTTCCTGTAACATCTTTTTGATGGAGGTTGCGGGCTCTCTTCCACCCGGCCCCGGATCTTCGAAGCGGATGCCACATATCTCCTGCCTCCATGGCCAAAGACAGTACGCAGTCATCGTAGCCGGCGCCCGTGGCTCCAGCAACCGTGCTTCATTCGCATCCCCTCAACCCCGCCACGTTTCGTGGCACGGCCAACAATCACGTCGATGATTGGCTCCTATTGTAAAAGCACGTCATCAAGCACCACAGGTGGGATGAGACCCTAATGCTTGCCAACGCATTTTTTACCTACGGGGCACGGCTCGCGTGTCGTTTAACACGCACGAAGAACTTACAAGTTGGGACGTATGCAAGGAGAAGATGCGTGCATTGTTTGGCCGATCGGCTGCATGACAAATGAGAGCCCAGCACGAGCTGGAGGCCAGAGCTCAGACCATCCACGGAATCGTACGTCGCATACATCCAAGACATGCTAGCCTTGTGCCGCACAATTGACAGACATGCCAGAGGCAGACAAGGTTGGCCATGTTTTGAAAGGTGTAGCTGACGATGCCTTCAACATCCTCATGTGTATGCACTGCACCACGGTTGTCTCCATCATCACAGAATGCCAGCGGTTTGAACAAGCAAAAAGCAGGCAGATTACTCATCGCTTTAACAGACTCCCAAATACAGCTGCGACCTCCTTGTGGGAAGATCCCGTGACGCCCCCTCCGTTCTCGATGCCTAACAACTTGGCCAGGATTGTTCGCCGGGAGCTCAAAGCCATGGCTCCAGCCGCTTATCAGGCACCTTCTCACGACCATTTGGCAACAATATCCCTCATTCAGGCCATCATACATCACGAGGTTGCAAATATGGGCGTCCTATTTCCACAAGCCACCAGTCACGCCCCTCCGCCCATGTGCGCTTCCGGTCCTCCCACTGAACACCACCCCACCCCAATTGTTGCTGCTGCCTCCTCTGCTCCCCGGTTCACACCCCGCTACCGAAACCCATGTGAGTGGAGGACCCCTAACGATCAACCAATCTGTTTTTCTTGCTCTCGCGTCGGCTACATTTCATGCCACTGCTGCAATCTTTGGAATTACCGACCAAGCTTCCTCGGTGACCACCGCCAAGATAGTGGCCCGTACTACAGCACATCTCTTCTTGATGACCAACTTCTACCCCATGATCCTCACCGTCTGTCTTCGCGCCCTGAATCAACCTACGCCGATATTGCCGCACAAGGACACTGGTGCAACCGATCGCCGTCCCCTCAGAGTCGCCAGTCGCGCTTCCCTCAATGCCGTCGCTCTCCTTCTCCGGCTTACTCTCTTACTCTGGACACCACCCCGGAAACTAGCCAGTGCAGCTTCGAGAGGTGAGGCTGCATTGACGACAAGGACTGAAAAACCCCTATTGACCCCTACTTCAAGACGTAATTTGCTCAATGTTCTCGTCGATAGCGTGCCTGTTACTCCTCTCATTGATACTGGTGCCCACATATCTGTTAAGAGTTCTACGCTCCGACACCGCCCACGCTAAGTGCTGACACCTGCTGTCTCTCCTACTGTGCGAGTAGCTGACGGCACCCGAACACTGGTTATTGGTATGTGCACTGCCCGCGTTACTGTTGCCGGCCACCACACTTCAGTTCTCTTCGCTGTTCTCGAAGCCTGCCCACATGACATTGTCATTCTTGGTATTGACTTCTTGAGTGCCCACTCTGCCCTCATCGATTGTTCTACTGGCATTTTGCGGCTCGAATGCCATTGTGTCCTGATGATGCCGCATCAAGTAACACTCGGCTACGTTCCGTGGAGTTTTCACGACTACCCACGCAGGCTGCTACCTACGTCCTTATGTCACCGTTTCCCCCAGTCCCTGATGCCGGGAGCAGTGCAGTCCACTTATAACGATATCGAGAAGAACAAAAAATCTGATCGTTATAACCGATCACCACTATATCTGGACTGCTGTGGAAAAAAAAACGAATATATTTTTGAAGTCCCGACACCAAATTTGCCACTTGCGGTAAAAAATTGACGTTGTAGGAAGTAGGCTGGGAAAAACTAAAGGTTTATTTCTACCTCTAAACAGCGTCTCAGTCGTTAGGCGCGCTGACATAGAAATCTGCACTTGCTTTCGCAGAAGTTTCGGATTCACAACCGCCGTGTGCATCGGGTCCAGCTGCTGTGCGAACACTGGCGGCTATAGTATAGCTTGCGTCAAATCAATGAGCGACTCGATGGACGACTTTGCACTTTGGTTGAACATCGGGGTCAGTGTCAATGATGCGCTATTGTCAATCTCGTCGCCGCTGCTGTCATCGCCTCAGTCGCACAACGCCGCCGTCTGTGGGACAACGATCACCCCGGTGGAGATTTCTTCGCCGAACGAGGCAGCACTACCTACACTTAGAAACTCCTCCATAGAAACACCAGCTATTTCATCGTCAGTAGCGACGTGCTCCCACAGTTCGGTAATGCCAGCAGCTTCCACCGTGTTAGTTTCACCCATGAGGGTTTCGCCCTGGCACACAAAACCTGCTTTTTACGTTAATCGGCATGACCACTGCTTCTAGCCTTCATGATCGTGGCGCTCCCGGTTTTTATAATTGTCTATATCATCGACTGCGTGAGCTAGTACTTCTTCGAGTCTTGCTAAATTTGCAGCTTCGTCTCAAGAGGCATGGCTTGGCACTTTATCAGTGTACCTCCCGCTCCTTCCGCGGCAAATTTCCGCGCTCGCTAAGAGCGGGAGATTGTAAAGGTTATCACTTTCTTCCCCCCTCTCCTCTCCTCTGAATGCTCGCGCGACCGCCGCCGAAGTGAAGCAGCTGGCACCATCTTATGCACGCTGCACCAACTTGCGATGCTCTCCGTGGCTTTCGTTCGCAATCGGCGCGCGGGCGGTATGCACTGCGGAGTAATGGCGGCAAATACGAACTCGTGTAGGTAAACTTTCACCCCGTCTTAGGAATAGGCAATTTAGGAACGCAAATTTCGTGATTATTCTGCATGAAAAACGCTGCCCAGAAGCAAGATTTCGATCTCTATATCTGATATGCGGTGAATAATATATCTTTATATATGTTTTTTTTTTTCTCATAGCCCTAATGCATCAGTTGATACTCTTAGGTCGACTCATTGTTATAACCGAGATATCGTTATATGTGGTATCGTTATACGTGGACTGCACTGTATGTGGTCACTCCCCTCACAGATCTGATCCTCTCGCGCAACATCACACTTCCTCGTACCGTAGTGGTTATTGCCAACAACAGAACATTGCTTCCAGTCCTGAGCTTTTCTATTTCGACCCATGTTCTTCCTCAAGGAATTGCACTAACCGAACTGTCACCTCTGGAATAATGTACTGTTTCTGCATTCGCTGCTGACGTTGAGACCGTGACGCAACCTGTCATACCAGCATCAACCCAGGAACTTCTGGACAAAATGATATCCCCCGACCTCTTACCTTCCCAAAGTGAAGCACTCCGTGGTGTCCTATTTTCGTACCTTGACGTATTTCATGTTGAGAACAGTCCACTAGGCCATACACATGTCGTGGCCCACCGCATCGACACTGGAGATGCCAGCCCCCTTCACAAGCACCCTTACCAAATGTCTCACTCTGAGCGCCGAGTCATCCAAAAGGAGGTAGAGAAAATACTTTATAAAAATGTTATAGAGCCTTCCTCTAGCCCTTGAGCATCCCCTGTAGTGCTTGTGAAAAAGAAGGACAACACTTGGCGGTTTTGCTTCGATTATCGCCCTCTCAATCGGGTAACGAAGAAGGATGTGTGTCCTCTCCCACGAATTGATGATGCGCTCAACTGCCTCCATGGTGCCAAATATTTCTCGTCACTAGATCTCCGCTTGGGATACTGGCAAATTGCCGTCGATGACCGCGAGAAGACCGCATTCATCACACCCAACAGCCTCTACCAATTTAAGGTTATGCCTTTTGGGTTGTGTAATGCTCCTGCAACTTTTGAATGCATGATGGACACTCTTCTACGCGGTCTGAAATGGTTGACCTGTCTTTGTTATCTGGACGACGTCATCCTTTTCTCGCCCAGCTTTGACAGCCACCTCCCTCGTCCGTCGGCCATTCTCGACATATTTCGCCGGGCTGGCTTCCAGCTCAATTCATCTAAGTGTACCTTTGTGCGCCGCCAGATTACTTGAACGCCTCGTCGATGCTACTGGTGTCCAAGCGGACCCTGACAAGTTCCGTGCCATCCGCGAGTTCCTGGTTCCACGATCCACGCAAGAAGTACGCAGCTTTTTTGGGCTCTGCTCCTACTTTCTCCGCATTGTTCTCAACTTCGCTGCCATTGCTCGACCCCTCATGGACCTACTCAAAAAGATAAGGCCTTTTCTTGGGGCGTGGACTAAGCGTCTTTCTTTGCGTCGTTGATTTCTGCCCTCACTTCACCTCCTGTGCTGGCTCATTTTGACCCGGCTACTAGAACAGAACTTCGCTCCAATGCAAGCGGCCATGGCATTGGTGCTATCCTCGCCCAAACACAGAACGGAGCCAACCGTGTGATAGCATATGCTAGTTGTCTTCTGTCACAGTCGCAAAAGAATTGCACCATTACTGAGCAGGAGTGCCTAGCTCTCGTCTGGGCTGTCGCGAAATTCGGTCCGTACCTATATGCACAGCCGTTCGTGGTCATAACAGACCATCATGCGCTCTGCTGGCTCTCAACCCCACAGGGATGCTCGGCCGTTGGGCATTACGATTACAGGAGTACACGTTCTCAGTAGTGTACAAATCTGGCAAGTTACACAATGACGCCCACTGCCTCTCCCACCATCCCGTTGAACCGTCCGACTCCACTGAAACGGACCCCGACACTTATGTCTTGGTGATAACAGACTGCATTCATGTGGCCGACGTACAATGTAGACATCCATCAATGCTCTCTCTTATTGACCGTCTGCAATCCGGCACCCTCGACCCTGCCTTCTACATGTTCTTACTTCAGGATAACGTTCTTTACAGCCACAACATGCACCCCGATGGCGTAGAACTCCTGCTCGTTGTCCCGCATCATCTGCGCAGGGATGTCCTCGTCCACTTTCATTATGCCCACACTTCCGGGCACTTAGGCGTCTCGAGAACTTATGATCGCATACGACGTTTTTTCTGGAAGGGCCTTTATCGCTTCATTCGCCGCTACGTAACATCTTGTGACCTGTGTCAAGGTCGCAAGAAACCTGCGACTCAACCTGCTGGTTTCCTTCAGCCAATTGACGTTTCGAGCCATTTTATCGAGTGGGTCTGGACCTGCTCGGTCCCTTTCCAATTTCCACGAGAAGCAACAAATGGATTGCAGTCGCTACAGATTATACCACTCGATATGCTAATACTCGAGCGTTGCCAACCAGCTGCACCACAGATGTAGCCGACTTCCTACTGTACGACGTCATCCTCCAACATGGTGCTCCACGTCACCTACTCACAGATCGCGGTCGCTGCTTCCTGTCTCGTGTGGTTGACGATGTACTTCGATCATGTGCTACTCATCACAACTTCACGACCTCATATCACCCTCAGACCAATGGACTCACCGAACGCCTAAACCGTACACTGACCGACATGCTTTCCATGTACGTTTCCGATGACCACCATGATTGGGACGTTACGCTTCCGTTCGTCACATTTGCATACAACTCAACGCATCATGAAACTGCCGGCTACTCACCCTTTTATCTTCTCTTTGGACGCCATCCCTTACTACCCTTTGACACCATGCTCCCTTCTGATCCAGCCTCCATGTCCATGACTTACTACGCACAAGATGCCATCACGCACGGGCTCGTCGCGTGCACAGTAGCCCGCGCCCGGCTCTTGTCATCGCAGACCGCACATAAGGCCATTTACGATCGTTGACACCGGGATACTGATTTTCCACCGGGCTCTGTCGTCCTTCTCTGGCTCCCATCTCGTCGTGTCGGCCTCTGTGAAAAGTTAATATCGCGTTACGTCGGGCCCTACCGCGTGCTGCGCTAGGCGACTCCTGTCACCTATGAGATATCTCCCATGGCATCCACCTCATCGACTGCTACACCATGAAGTGACATTGTACATGTTTCCCGCCTCAAACTTTAAAACTGTGATAACCCATTTTGACCACAACAAGCACCGGGACGGTGCTTCATCGGCCGGGGATAATGTCACGAGCAATGGCAAACACAAAGACGTTGTAGTGGGGCTGGGTCAGACTGAAAACCTGCTGGAACCTGTGCACTTTGTGCAGTTGACTAGACAAGCGCTAGCCATTTATTGGTAATTAAATACTCCCCGTAACAATATTCTTGAGATGTCAATTTGTACAGCTGAGTTGCAGGTTTTTCATTTTTTATTTTTAGACATTTTTATTTTGTCATTCATGTGCTATTTCAGGACTGCCCATTTTCAGCTGCTATATGTAATAACTTCTATCAAGATCTTGCCTGCACTGTGTGACTTCTCAGCATGGAGTGTGCTGTGCCCGTTCATGCATTTGGTGTATTAGGTGCATTAGAACAGGACTGTGCAAAACAGACAAGGACTTTGGGGAGCTGTCACAGACAGGTGTTGACTCATAACTTTACCTTTGTCACTAAACGAAAGCATATTTAATTCTGAAACACACTGACATAAACACACACATACTGGAGATCTGCAGAGGATCAAAAACAAGAATGCCTGAAATATGGTTAGCAGTATTGTATGCTAAGTTGTTCTTAAGGCATTTTTGTTTTAGTTGGTATCGGCATTCTTGCATGCTTGTTTTTTTTGCAACAACTTTCCGCTACAACTACACTGGCTTTTCATGAAATTTGAGTTTGCACTTGAGCCTACATGTGTTTTTGTTTGTGTTTGGCAGTTTAGTCTTTCTTTTTCTTTTTTCTTCAAAATGTGCCTACCCATCCGACTTTTCCTTCTACTGATGTTGAATGTATTTCTGGTTGACTTTGGCTGTTTCTTTGTTTTTTCCCCTATAAGTAAATCATTAATTTTACTTTCAGTCACATTCATAGCCTGATTTTGCACAGGCTCATGATGTGTTCTGTGCATCATATTTTAGTTTTAGTGATGTGCAGCATGTTTCACAATTGTGGTCTGGTTGCTTTCTTGTCACCGTAGTACCTCCTTCTTTCCAGTCTGTTAGTAAATACACAGTGCACCTTGGACTATGTCATTTGAATATTTGTCCACATTCTGCAATCCCTTGGCAGAGGTCTTCTGGCTTGCCTTCACCGCAGCTTCTGCCTGCTTGTAGGCACTCGGGTAGAAATCCTAAAAATTTTAGATCTGCCAGTTTCTCATCGTTTTAGGGCTACAGAACACCTTATCATCTTCAAGAAAATAAAGTCGGAAGGTAGAATAACGCGCCGCCGTGCCAAAAGGGAAAGCTGGCAGAAACACATCTGCAGCATTAATTCTTATACAGATGAAAGGAAAGTCTGGAACAGGGTTAAGAAAATAAAAGGCCGCGAAACCCATCCTCTACCTTTAGTAAACACACAAGTAGACACACTTGAGGACCAGGCTGATTGTCTAGGAGCACATTTTGAGCACATTTCCAGTACATCCCATTACACAGATACATTTCTAAGATACCAGCGACAAGCAGAGTGACAACCTCTGGGTCGGAAAGGCACAGCAAATGAAGCATACAATCGTCCATTTAGCATGGCAGAGTTTCAGGCTTCACTCGATTGTTGTAACAAGTCTGCTCCAGGAAGTGGCAGGATACTTTACGAAATGATAAAACACACCCTGAAACCCACACAACACTACTGTCACTCTTTAACTCCATGTTTTCTGCTGGCTACATTCCATCCGCCTGGAAAGAAGCAATCGTAATTCCTTTTCTCAAAGAAGGCAAGGACCCTTCCTCGGCCAGTAACTATAGGCCAATAGCTCTGACAAGTTGTATATGCAAACTCTTTGAAAAGATTTTCTTGAAAGCAACAAAATAGTCCATCCCTTACAATGCGGTTTCAGGGAAGGTAGATCCACAATAGATCACCTCGTCCGCATCGAGACCAATATCCGTGATGCCTTTGTACACAAACAGTTTTTCTTATCAGTATTTCTAGACATGGAGAAGGCATATGACACAACTTGGCGTTTTGGAATTCTCCGTGACCTGGCTGGAATGGGAGTTCGAGGCAATTTGTTAAATTTGATTCAGAGCTACCTCTCTGATCGCACGTTCCGTGTTAGAGTTGGTAACGTTCTGTCTCGAGAATTCACGCAGGAGGCTGGTGTACCACAAGGTGGTGTGCTGGGCTGTACTTTATTGTCAAAATGAACTTGCTCCAAACTGTCATACCACATACAATGTCTTAATCTGTATATGTGAATGACATCCAAATGGGTTTCAGATCATGTAATCTTAGTACCTGCGAGCGACAAGTACAGCTTGCCTTAAATAAATTGTCTAAATGGGTGGATGAGAATGGTTTCAAGCTAAACCTGCAAAAAAAAATTACCCCCACGATGTCGCTGAAGGGCTGGGCCTAACGGTGCCATCGTGGGAGCGGCCCACCTCGACTTGAAATAGTCGAGCCTCAGGACCTTTGTAAATAAAAAGTTTTTACACACACACACACCTCCCCGAAGGGAATCGTGAAGAAATGCGAAAGCATTTCTTGCTCCGAGAGTTCACGGCGTAGCAATTTTGATGGCATAAATTAATGACGAGACGAGGATTTGTACTGTAATCATTTATTTACACATTCATCAGCACCTGTTTGTGTTGTCATTGTACCTGACGGCCATAATCACAGCCTTGTGGTCGCTAAAGTGTACAGTCAAAGGGTGTTTGAGAAGCATGCGCACGTCACAGTTTCGGGTAAAGGCAAGATCAATGCAACTTCCGTGAATGGTAGTCAGACACTTGTCGGACTCGGCGGAGGCACACTGCATAGAGTACTTTGTCCGCATGTACTCCACCAACCACTCGCTGCTCTTCTTTCCACGTCACGTCCACGTTAAAGTCACCAACCAAGACGACGGGGTCAGATACTTTGGAGCGCACACACACACTTTCCATAGCCGCGTCTAATTGCCATCGCCTTGAGAGGCGCCCAGCCAGCGAATGGTCGAGAGTGAGGCACGCGCTTCACTCCATTTATATATACGTGCGAGCGAGCGAACGGGAGAGTGGAGCGCAGGGAGGAGAGAGAGCGAACGGCGAGAGAAGGAGCGGCGAAGCACTGCACCTACCCTCTCCTACACTCTCTCCACACACGCGGGAGCTCCGCCGAGTTCCCGCGATGTGAGCGCCCTCACACGCCAGAGCGCGCTCCTCCTCTCCACTCACTCTCCGCTACTCCGCCCGCACCACCTGCTCCGGTTGCTAGGGGTGAGGATAAGCGCGCCCGCAGCTGTTGCTATGGGAGAGGGAGTGAGAGCGGAGAGATAACACCTGCCGGCGCGCGGACACCGACAGACGCCTGACATGCCCCAACTAAGAAATGCATTCGCATTTAAAAGTACATGCGTACTCTTCTCCAACAAGAGAGGTGTACTCCCAGATCCCGCTATAGACCTTCATGGGGAACGTCTATCTGTAAGCTCCGAGCATAAATTCTTAGGTATCATCTTAGACACTAAACTAACCTTTATTTCCCATCTGAAGTACCTTAAAGCGAAGTGCCTCAAGACTATGAACCTGTTGAAGCTGTTGTCACGCACATCCTTGGGAGCCGACAGGAGATGCCTCCTAAGCTTGTATAAAAGTCTAATATGATCACGCCTTGACTACGGAGCCATAGTCTATAACTCTGCTACACCTAGTGCTTTGAAAATGTTAGATACTATCCACCACTTGGGTATCCGCCTTGCTACAGGCGCCTTCAGGACAAGTCCTGTACAGAGCCTGTACGTTGAATGTAATGAATGGTCTCTACACTTCCAAAGGACATATTTAAGCTTCTCCTATGCCTTGAAGGTGAAATCAGATGTAGATCATCCGTGCCATCCAATTGCTTGCGATTTGTCCACGACCAGGCTGTTCCATAACCGCCCAGCCACTAGGCCTCCTCTGTCCCTCCGGTTGAAAGCACTGTCCGAAGAAACAGACGTCCCTCTTCTAGAGAATGTCCGAATGGCTCCTACTCGGCTTCCACCACCTTGGGAGTGGCAGACTATCGAATGTGACATCTCTTTCGTAGAAATTTCAAAACAAGCACCTGAGGCACATATACATTCACATTTCCTTGAGCTTCAGGAGAAATACTCCTGTGCTGAGTTTTATACAGACGCTTCAAAGTCTCCTGCTGGTGTTGCTTACGCAGCTGTAGGACCATCGCTTTTACTATCCGGTACACTTAACCCACATACCAGTATTTTTACGGCTGAAGCATACGCGATCCCCTCTTCAGTAAAACACGTAACTGAAACGACTCTCACTAGGGCTGTTGTGTTCACGGACTCCTTGAGTGTAGTCCGAGCCCTAATGAGTTTAAGAAAACATAAAAACACTGTCTTTAACGAACTCTATGCATTGCTATGCTCAGCTTATATGGGCAAACAAGTAATCATCCTATGCTGGGTACCTGGACACAGTGGTATAAAAGGCAACGAAGATGCTGATGAGAACGCCACCTCGGTAGCTTTTAGCGACACTGACATAAACATACCCCTTCCAGCCACAGACATTAAACCATACTTACGGCATAAGCTGAAGATGCACTGGCAGAAAGAGTGGGATACCCAGGTATCCAATAAACTGCACTTGATCAAACCTAAATTAGGGCACTGGATATCTGAAAAAACAGCGAGATACAAAGAAGTGCTCCTTTGTCGATTAAGAGTAGGTCATACCTTCGGCACCCACTCTTACCTATTGACTGGAAGTGATCCTCCATCATGTCGAAGGTGTGGCGACACCCTTACAGTGCTCCATGTCCTCATCCAGTGCAGAGAATTAGAAACTGAGCGTAAAAAGTACTTCCGTTCTGCGTATCGCCAGCAAATTCCACTTCACCCAGCATTTTTTCTTAGTAACGAACCGCTTTTTAACCTGGAAACAGTTTTAGCTTTTTAGATGAAATGAACGTCTTAGAAATAATTTGGCCGGGTCATATGTAGCAAAGCCTCGCCCTCAAGGCTGTAGCTGCAGTGACATTACTCTTTATAGAACATGCCTCTGAGCTGTGTACTTCAAAAGCCCTGTGGAGACAGTAGTTATTGTATGTCTTTATTAGATCAGTTTATCATAGTGAAACTTTTATGCACTTTTTATTTTGTTATAAATCATTGTCACTATATTTTATGCAGTTTACAGCGACCCGTTCTTAGGCCTCTTTACAGCCACACTACAATCACATTTGTAACTCAATTCAATCACTTCATTTATAATACATGAACAATTCATTACCATTTGTCATGGTGCTCTTTGGCCATACTTGGCCCTTGCGCCATTAAACACCACACATCAATCAATCAAGGGATACGGACACAAAAGTTGGCGGGTAGTTTTTTGCGTCGGAACCAAAGTTGAACTGTTGAAAATGACGAATACAACAAGCCGTTTTTAAAAAAAGAACAAGAAACATCTTTTTTTTGCAATTTTCTGTTGCACCTTGCCTTCAAGTGGCCGCCGGCAGAAGCTGAAATTTGACGCCATAACACCCAACCGCGCGCGCGGCCAAGGTCGGCTGCCATTGTCGCAGTGTTTCCGGGGGTGTCGGTCGCTTGCAGTGTTTAACCCCTTTCGGCGATCTTTGGACGTGGTCCGTCTGAAACATTATCCCCGTCGGCGCTCCACGCAGGTGGTACGTCTTACATGCACCTTCCCGCGGTTGTCGCTCGGTATTCACGCGCTCATCGTGGCGGCAGGAAATGCCCAGACATTGCTGTTATAACAGCATCGTCAGTCGTGACACGCCGTCACACACGTTTCCCATAGACGAGAAGGTGCGTAAACTTTGGATACCTGCCTGTCAGCCATCACGCCCAGCCTGGAGACCTCTAAAAAATGACTTCATTTGCGCGGACCACTTCGTCGATGATGATTATGTGACCAGCCCGACTGTGCTCAAAAGCCTCGGCATGCCGCTCAAAAGGCAACGCCTAAAGCCTGACGCTGTGCCATCGGTCTTCTCACGAAAACACAAGGCAGAAATGATCAGCGGCACATTTGAAAAGAGGAGGCGAAAAGATGTCAGTACTGTTCTCGTTCACTTGCAGCCTTCTTGTGCAGTGTGAGGGCGAGGCTGAGGTGAGATGCTCGAGGCTGGGCACGAAGGCAGTAATGTCTTTAAAAATGTTGGCAAAGCATAGTAAAACAATACAAGGCTAGCGAGCGCGAGCGGGACTCACGAGATCAGTCCTAAATGGCAGCGGGACAGACACACACACAGCTCTGCTTTTCCACAGGCTAAAAGCAGGAAAAACTGGGGAGAATGCCAGACAGGTGCTGCTATCTGTCGGGCGGCTGGCGAAGTGGACGTGAGTCTCGGAGGTACTGATACCTTACAACAGTTTCTCATGCCGACCTCATAAACTACTATTCTGTCATCCACACAGTGCTGAAGTACCCCGCAGCTGCCTCGCCCACATGCGCTCTTGAAAAAGCAAGTTTACAGAGGAAATGACAAATAATTCTTGCACAAGTGTCTGGTGCAGAGCGAAATCTTCGCGCTACGTTTCCCAAAAACCTGACCGGCACTTCCACGGCCGCCTGCTCTTCTTCGTCGCTTGATGCAGAAAGCTTGTAACCATAAGCGGTAATATTTCTTGCCAAGTTGGAATGGTCCTCGTCTTCAGACATGTACTCATCGCTGGTAGAGGCACCAGAACTCGAATCCATGCTCGCAATGGTGGCGTTTGTGCGCTTCGAATGACCGCGGCCGGCCAGTTGGCTATCCGCCGAGGGTGTCGTTACGTCACGTCTTCCAATTCCCGCAGGTTGGGTGGCAAGGTGTGCGCTCACAAAAACGCCAAAAATAAAGCCATCGGCTCACAAATGAGCTAAGTGACTACTTCTTTTCGGTGTAATCACACACTGAGAATTCATTTTCAGGATTTTCGTAAAGTTTTCAGATTTTGTGTCCATATCCCTTTAATGTCAACTAGAATATCAGCTACTCCTGTTTGCTCTCTAATCCACACTGCTGTCTTTTAAGGTTACACTTAAAGTTTTTTTCATTCCATAGCTTTTTGCATGGTCCTTCACTTTTTCTCAAGCTGTCTTGTTAACCTCCAAGTGTCTGGCCAAATGTTAGTACCAGGAAAATACATTTATAGTACACTTACCAGACATTATCAACACAGTTCCATCTAGGATCGCTACAGCCCACATGTGCTTCTGATTCATTGCATATGAAAAAGGCAACAACTGCATATAAATGCAGTATAACAAAGTGTAGCATGAAAAACCACCTTTGTGCAATATTTCAGCACAACTGAGTCGGCTGTTGAACGGGAAGAGCCATTTACAATAGGCTGTCTTTATTTACACAGTGTGTTATATACAGGGTGTTTCAGCGAACACTCAAAATTTGCAAATTGCATATTGCAAATTGCAATATGGGCCATCAGGTAATTAGTTAAAAACTTAATTAGTGAATTTTTGTTTATCATTCGATTATGCATTTCAATTTCTTGTGCAAGTAATGTCCGCCTCTTTGAGTAGACCAGCTCATGAACTAGAATTGTGCTTTTTGTCACAGGCAACCTTTAAGAATTTTTGAAAGTGTTCGCTGAAACACCCTGTATACAGGGTGTTCATTTTTATGCATTACGGAATTTTTAGAAATCACCTGTGGCAGGTAGCATAATGCTTATCATTGAGCTGGGTTATTCGATGAGGTGGACATTATCAACACGAGAAATCGAAACACACATTCAACTAATTAACAAAAATTCACTAATTAACTTTCTAGGTAATTACTTTAGTCGGCGAGCTTGACAGGTGTATCCACTTGGAATGAATTTCCAGAATGACACCAGTTTGGAGATAAGCGCCATCAAACTCACCGTAAAAATGCACTGTTGTAGCACTTTTTTTACCAAAATGCTGTTTTATACATTGAAGCATGAAAGTAACTGGAACACCCATGTAGTTCGTTCCTCACTTTGGGAAATATCTCGAAACTGGTGTCATCCTGGAAATTCATTTCAAGTGGATGCATCTTGCAAACTCAACGGCTACAATTCGTAAATTGCAATGTGTGTCGTAAAGTAATTAACTAAGAAGTTCATTAGTCAATTTTTGTTAATTAGTTGAATATGTGTGTTGATTTCTCATGCTACTAATGTCCGCCTGTTCGAATAACCCAGCTCAACAATAAGAATTATGCTACATGCCGCAGGCGATGTTGTAAATTCTGTAAAGCCTAATTTTGAACACCCGGTATATGTATCCTGAAGAGTGAAGATTTCACCCAGGAAGTTAGTAATCATCTTTAGGCTTTAAGTATTTTGCCCTAATGTCAAGTTTGCATTGCTGCCTTGTAACTCATCCTAGTTGTGTGTCGCTGTAGGTGGTCCTTGGCTGTTTATAAGGAAAATGGTGAGAAGTGGTTGGCAGTCGGGCAATGCTGCAGAAGGCCATGTCTCCGTAGGGCCTGGTTGTCATTTCTCACCCAGGGTACCCACGGGCCCAGATGAAAGTACCAGCTGTATCTTAACATTGAATTTGCATAAACTTGGAGTGTAGTGCCAGTGACGGCTTTGAAGCCTTGAACAAGTATTATTTTACGTAATATTCCACTAACAGTTGGGAACAAATTCCTTGAGCAGGCAACAATGCAGCCAAGATGCTGTTATCACTAAATAAAAAGCTAACACTCACCTTCCCAGTTTTATTTAACAATTCTGTCTTCAAATGGTCCAAGAATGAACATGTTTGCAGCTGGTATAGTGGAATGCCTGCCATGCTTCTTTGTTGTGACACCACTGCATAAATATTTGCCGTTGTGATGCCAGCCTTTCCTTGCCATCTCCTGCAGTTAGCAAACCCACCAGTTTTTGTGATTTCTGCTGTATACATCTCGTGCTCAAAAAGGAAGTTAATCCTCGATAAGATAATGCACTTGACTTGTCTTCAGTGTCTTGCTACATTGAAGGAGAAGCTGGTATTTTATGCCAGTTTATTCTGTACTCGTGCATTCTTTCACATGGTTCTTCTTCCTTTTCTTCAGTACTGGTGTTTAAAACTTAAGCTTCATGTTATATTTTTTATTTCAAAATGTGAAGTAAGATTTTGGCAGTGGGCAGTATGCTTCAAGATGGCTGTTTTTTTGTCATTTCTGTATACCACTTATAACCTTCTTGAAGGCTAGCAGTATCCTGTAATGAATAAACTAGCGGAAACACTTCTTCCCATTTGCTGGGAATTTAAAATTTGCGTTCATTGCTAAGCAAGCCACACCTTCTGTTTATTTTCAAATTTTGCTTTATTTAAGCTCATAAGAATAAACTGACAGGGATATGCCTCGTGCTAGAAAATTCCACTCAAATCAATGTTAAAATTTCACTCGTATTTTTATTTTAATGAAAATTGGATTGTTCCAATAAAGTGCTGTGTGACTCCCACCCAAGTAATACCTACATGCTGATGGCCTTGAGGGGTACCTTGAATAAATAATAAGAATCCAAAGTCTAGAAAGAATATGTAGCAACAAAAAGAAAAGTTGGGTTTTTAGAAGGGAATGTGCTGGCTGTTGAAAATATAATCAGACTTTTTGCCCCTTTAAAGTTAATCAGAAGAAAATCCAGGAGTAAGACAAGAAGGATCATTGCATAGAACATCAGCAAGGACAGTGTTTGTATTAGACATGTTCATAAATAAAAATTTTTAAGGACCCCTCACCAGGTTTTGGTATGGCAAACGGAGAAGTGTGGCGTATAAATTACAGTAAAACCTCGGTGATACGAATCTCGTGGGGTCGCGTGAAATATTCGTATCACCCGAAATTCGTATCATGAAAACATACACAATATCAAGAAAAATGAATTTATTTTTACCAGAAAAGATTTCTAATAGTGGAATCCCATTGATACCTTCCTCGCTGCTGCGTTTTCCCGGCTGCTACGTCGCGTTTTCGCGGTCCCGACCTAAATCCCATTGACTTCCATGTATAGTCGAATCGCGATAATTTGAACTCGCAGGGGCCCAAGAATTTGTTCGAATTAAAAGGACTTAATTTTGAAATATTCGTGCACCATAGCACTACGTACAAACGTGCAATTCGGGAAATATTGCGGCGCGCAAGCACATATCGAGCGAGGGCCACGAAACTGCCCGCGCTCGCTTCGCGATAACGGCAGAAAACGAAACTTCAGGGAGCGGGCGGCGCAGGCACGGCGAGAGAGCGAGATTTTGGTTGTAAAGAGGCGACACGGCGACGGGCGTGCACGGGGACCGTCGCAGGTGAGGGAGGAGGGCGGCAGGGAAGCGGATTTGGCTTCGACAACTCTGTCGCTTCAGTGGCTCCCCTCGCCCTTCCTCTCAACCATGGTGTACTCTCAACACGCTCGTAGCCCCCTCACCTTCGACTGTCTCCGTGCGCGTCCGCCACTCCCGCCAGCCCGGCGCCGCTTAGCCCGCTCCCTGAAGTTTCGGTTTCTGCCGTTGAAGCGAGCGTTGGCCGATCTGGGCCTCCGCCGTTGCTTCCCTCTGCGCTGCAGCCGCAGCGTTGGCTGAGACGTCGTACGTCTTCCAGCGCCACGCATAAACGGCGACCTTGGCGTGACGCCGTAGTTCTATTTTTTCCCCCTCCGCGCGGCGTTGAGAGTCTCGCCTAAGCTTTTGCTCTCTGGCGGTTGTCGGAGCAATGCCGGTTGGAGGTGCCGCCACGTGATTTGGCGCGCTGCTGAGAGCATTGTCGGTGCGCGGTGTAAGTTGCAACAAGCGACCGGCACGTTGCAGATACGACGCACCCGCGCGGGTGCCGTTACTGCCGTATCCTGAAAGCGATCTGCGACGTGCGCATAGTGCGCGCCCGCGCGGACCTTATCGTCAAAATGATCTGCGATGTTGACAAAGTGCACCTAGTGCCAGTAGCTTCGTATGCGCTGTGCCTTCGACGTTTAGTTCGCGTTGAAGCGAGAGACAGCGCAAAGGTCAATTCGCTCGCTGCTGCTGCTGCGTTTCCGTTGCTTCACCTTTCGGGCGAAACTGTGGCTTTTCTCTCTCTCTCTCTCTCTCTTTTCGCGGTCCCTTGAAAAACGTATCAACGGGACGTTTTCTTCTTGTCCAAATCGTCAACGATCGCCTTCTGAAAGGCGTATAAGTGCGCGCACGTGATCTTGGGAATGTTTTCGCACGCTACTGAACGCCAGAGCAAGTCGAGTGCAGGGAGCGTTTTGGCCGTCGGGGCTGCGCCGCGGTCGTCGTTGCAGCATTGGTCCTCGTCTAATTTCTCGCTAAGCATCGGCTAGGCTGTGATGTGGTCCGGTCCGCTCGGTGTGGGGCCAATGAGAGATTGCGCAGCCGCGTGACGTAGTCGGTTGCTTGGCGACTATGGATCCCGCCCAGATCCCGTTGTGCCGGCTTGTCTGTGCCGGTGGCCCCGCAGGCTCGGCCGCCGCCGCTGTTGCTCACGCGTTCGTCTGATCTGTAGCGGCGCGGCAACACGCTCGGAACAGCCGATTTTTTTCGTATTGTGAGCAATGTATTTCGGCCGGGGAATGTTACGAATTCGTGTCACACCGAAATTCGTACCAGCCGGGTTCGCATCATCAGGGTTTTACTGTATGTGCCGACGATCGTGTCTCAGAGCCGCTCCACAGCACGAAAACAGTTCAAATTCAAAATGAAAGCCTGTGCAGTCTACCTTTCAAACCATCCAATGCAGAATGTGCAATACCACCAGTCAAAGTGTGCCACACTGCGAAAAATGAAAAGAAGGAGAAAAAAAAGAGGCTGTGTTTGTCACTCCGTTATAGGGGAAGGCAAGGAAGGATTGTTGCTTATGGGCACCAGTTGAGGAAAAGGGGGAGGGTGTCGATGTTGACAGTCAAGCTCAGCTCTGCCAGCATGTCAATGCTACATTTCAATTCCTCCCATATCCTCTAATCTCGAACCAATTTGAAAAAGTTGTGCGATAAAATGCTCACCAGACGGCACCTACACATTCCAGTGTATCAGGGGTGTAGCCAGGGGGGAGGGACCAAACCAGGCACATGGCCCTCCTCCCTCCCTTAAAATTTCGGTGTACCAAGACTCCACCTGCCGCAGCCCTGCCTTCCCCACTCCTCCCCGACTACTCGAAAGAAGTTCCTGGCTATTCCTGCAGTGTATATAACCAAAATTTGCAGTGGGACCTAGTGAAGGGTCCTTTAAGGTAGGGTATACTGCATTGCATTGTTTA
Organism: Dermacentor silvarum; assembly: GCF_013339745.2. Lineage (NCBI taxonomy): Eukaryota > Metazoa > Arthropoda > Arachnida > Ixodida > Ixodidae > Dermacentor > Dermacentor silvarum. The sequence goes on along the minus strand of NC_051154.1, from coordinate 341,024,916 downwards.
TTTTTTAAGTAGACTTGTTGATGGTCATCATCTTAAATATTATCCTTCAAACTAAAATGTGAGGGAAGGAGGGGGATAGAGGACTTGACTGGCACAGGATAAACAGAGTAGAGCATGCTATGCATACATTTTGCTGCTTGTACTGGCTCGATCGGTCTTAAATTTTCTGTGAAGTTGTGCCTCAAGTTTTTTTTCCAAAAGCTAGCTCGTTGCCCTGCTTTGCTTAATACCAGTGTCCACTCCCTTTTACACATAGTCGTTTCTATGGTGGTTAGCCCCAAAAATGGAACAAAGATCTAAGATTAATGTCCAGTATCTAAAATAGTTATGCTAGTATGAGGGCCCTAGCTTGAAACGCGATGTATCTTTTTTTTCTGTTGTAACATGACGGCCATAGATTCGCACTAACTCTTCCTCATTTTGGGTGTGTTTACAGCATTTCAAACAAGGCTTGCTATGGAGGAATGTTAGGGCTTTATCTACTGTATCATAGACACCACATGAAATACCTGTCAGCATGTCGTATAGTATAAGAATGCATGTCATTCATGTTTATTTTTTCTGCCAGGCTGTGTGTGTTGAGGAATGAGGCTATTTAGATGCATTTCGACGACACTTCAGCTCATATTGAGACAATAGCAAAACATGTTATCTGCGACTTAGAGATGGAACATACTTGGTGCTATTCAGTCTTTACAGGATGATTTAGATGGGTAGGCACTTTGGCCGAAAGGCGATTTTGGCTTCTGAGCAATTTACTGCTAATAGGGCTGCTTGAACATTTGGAATGTCTTAGAGGCAATTTGTTCTCAACCATTAGATTATGGCCTTTTAGGGCAAAAACAGGTCAAACTTTGGAGTTGCTTATAGCTTAAAAAAAGAAGAGCTGCAATTGTATTGGTTCCAGTGTAAGCATAGGGTCTGTTCTGGTACTCTATACCTCGTACAAAATAAATTGAAAAAATTTTAGGCATCCAAGTGTAGTTAAGTTGTAAAGCATTTAAATGTCTTCATAGAAGAAAAACCTATAAAATTACTTGCTGAGAATACTGGAGGCAAATCTGGTGCTCCAGTTGTTCAACCACACTAGAAATTATGATTAGTATTACATGGATTTTCTTATTGTTTAGCGTGACTGCATTAATGAATTGCATAACAGTTTCCTTTCAATGTTCTTTGAATTTCAGTTTTGTTTTATGCTAGCCTTGCAAAATTGCTGAGTGATGCTAGTGGATGACATAAACAAGTATATTCGAGAACGTTGTTGAATATAGAAGGAGAAAGTTCAGACAAATCCGGGAGCTGTCCGCCATTCCCGTGCTGGTCTATCTGCCACAGAGGTAGTGCACAATATACACTAATACCAGGTTTTTCACCCCGAGTTCAACACTGATTGGCAACTTTTATACACAGCTTTGACACAATCACCGGAAAAGATGGTAAATTGATAATGATCATGGTCTAAATAGCTGAATTGGGTCCACCGTCCTAGTTTGTCTTATTTTTCCTTGTATTGTCATGCACTGCAGTAGCTCGTGACTAATGGCATTGTGCTGCCAAGCACAAGGTCGTGTGTTTAATCCCGGCCGCAGCTGCCTGATTCTCATGGGGATGGAATCCAAAAACAGTGAATACTTGTGTACCGTGATTTGGCTGCACATTATAGAACCCCAGGCGGTTAATATTTATCCTTAGTCCCCTACTACGCTGTTCCTCATGACCCACTGTGCAGTTTCTGGAAGTTAAAACAGCAAATTTCTTTATTGTTTCTTGCCATTCTTGAAATATTTGGTGCTTTGCCCTTTGTCCGCACAACCATGACTAGCTTGATAGTGCTGCCGTGCTCTGCAGTTTTCATTTTTGTTTTGTACTTTTTTTTTTGCTTGTCTTTAAAGGCCCTTCCTTCTACCAGTGGGGAATGTTCAACTAAGAGATCTCCTGGCAGGCCACCCGCTTTCGTGGTTATGAAAGATGCTCAGGAGGTATGGCAGTAGCAATATGAGTGATAAGTTGCCTTTTCTTCTTTGCCATTTCTCTGCTTTCTTCTATGGTGGTACCAGATGTTAAAAAATTCTTTGAAATGGTGACCGCCGTTGGAGAATGTTAACTCTTGTTACCACAAAAAATGTGCTTATTTTTGGTGTTTCAGTGTTTTAACATATTATTTTATAACGTAGTAGTCGTAGCGTACACTGCAATACATAAAATGATATCCTGATTACTGGTGTTTTGAATGGATGTATAGCAGTAATAATTGCTCGGACAATGTTTGAGAATTCTTATGTGAAATTAAAAGAAGCACCTCAAGGAACACTAATGAAAGTAATGACTTGCTAGATTTACTTTAGGTACTGAGAGTAAAATAAATCTGAAATATACAAATTATGCACCTGGTTCCTAGTTCCCAACTTTTCTAAATCAAATCACGCGAAAAATTATGAAGATTTGTTGGTGTTAATACTAGCCGTAGTGGTGCCCACGCTGTGCGAAAAAGCAGTAGCTTCTCAAATGGGAAAACAGGTAAGTTTCTATTGTGCAGGAAGCATTTGTTTTTACTCAGTGCAGTGAGCATGTAGTTTTTATAGTGCATTCTTTATGCTTGTGAAGCAATAGTGAACAAACCAGAAAGCATCTAGAAGCCTCCTAATGCTTTGTTATTGCATTCAATCAGCTTTATTGCGTAATCAAGGTGGTCTAGTGTGCATTCAACTGGCGCTAGAGCCTCCACATGCTTCGTGTAGTCCCTGTACAGTACAATACAGTAATGTATAGTGTTGCACAATATTGTACAGTAATGAATAAGGGCACTTGCAGAGGCGGTATTAAAAATGTAAGAGATTAGACAGCTAGTCAAGCTTCAGTCAAAGGTCGGTCTGAAATTGCTCGCGTGCTCTTCTGTGAGTAAAAGCCCCCCACGATGGCAAGGATTGCTCGTAATAATTTGAACACGCTGTCAGAGTGCTGGTGGATAGAAGCAACCCGCGGTGGGAAAATAAAGTTGCACTTGATATTGGTCAAACACAATTATCAAAATAACACGCACTCATGAGCACCTACTGCTGTTTAAGGCATTATTAAAACATCCTGTATGGCGGATCGGAGAATTTACAGCCTGAGAGCAGCTTCTGCATCTTCACTGATGCTGCCCCTTAAAAATTATGTTGCCAAGTCGACCAAAGTGCTAATTTTGCTTCTCTTTATTTAATAAGTGCCATGAGCACTGGAGGCTAGTTTTGACGATACCTCTAATACTCCCTAATCTGCCAAATATTGTCAAACCTGACGAATAGGTAAAGTTCAGTCATCATTTCAGATGGTGCATTATGTTGCTGGTTGAAGAAATTCAATGAGAATGTTTCACGAGTACAGAAACTGTAGATCAAATTTATTGATTTCTATAGTTGCAGTAACAAAAGAGTTAAGTAACTTTTAAAGGTGCCTGCAAAAGGAACTTAAAAATAAATTTTAAACATGCTTCACTGGGGATTTTAAAACATTTATTGTATCATATAACATAGGTGAGATGGAATTTTCATGTTTGCTTCCTATGTTCTGCATTAATGTTGACATGAAATAACATATATTCTCATAAGTCTTTTATAGCCAGTTGAATTTAGGAAAACGTTTGGTTTCACAATCTTTAGTCATCGAATAAACAAGCACTCTCTGGCCTTCTCTTTCTTTCTATCTTTCATTTTTTTCTAGCCTATTCAAGGTTTGTTTTTAAAGCATGTTGTTTGATGTTGCTGATGCACTACATACAGGATGCCTAAATAGACCCTGTTGAAAGCTTTGATGTGCAGCACTATGCAAGCAGACACAGTGTCCAATGGGTATATTACATGACCAAAAATTAACTCATAATAACCATGAAACAATGAATGAAATAAATCTATGCAATTCTTAACACTTATCTGCGGTATTGTAACATGCTGCATTGGAAAATGCCCTGTCTTTGGGTAAACGTCACCAGCAAACATTCACATGTCAAACACTAAGCAATGCATGTAACCTCTTATTCCATGAATCATTTCTTGAAAAAAGGTTCCTAAAACAATTATTTTTTTGTGCTCAGTAAAATTTTTGTACAAAAGAATATCTAGAAATGCATTTAACTTTTTCCGTACCACGCCCATTGGGCATGGTTAGCCCTCTGTTGATGGTTTGAAACACCACTTTCGAGACCTTCCGTGTCGCTCATGGACACACTGCGCCATCGGACGTGAAAGAGCAGAAACCACATTTTAGTTTTCTAAGCAGTTCACTTTTTCCCGCCAAGCAGTAATTTTTCAATGCGCTCCGAAGTTTCGCGATCGTCAAACCAGAATGCAAAAATGTCTGGCTCCGGAAACAGTGCGCACACTTCGGGAGATCGCAGATATCGCGATTCTGCTGCCTCTGCGGCTGATCTTATCGATACGTTGAATAGCAGCGTAGTGTAGTTAACTGTAGTGCTTGCAGTTACCTTTTTGTAGCGAAGTACCTGTTCAATTAAAAATGTTGATTTTTTGGAGATAGTGCCTAATTGACGGCAATATATTTTGTATATCTCATAATTTTCATAACATTTTTTTTCTTAGTAGATACAAGCATGTCTTAACAAACCTTGTTCAATTTTATTGCACAATCTTGATTTTAACAATTTATAGCTTTTTATGACATACATCTCGTTATTAAACTTTTTATGCATGAAAAGTGCATTCATTTTGCTTTCTAGATGTTTATGTAATACATTAAATATTGAGTGAAGTAGTTTCTTTAGAAAAAAGCATCTGCCATAACATGCAAAAAAACACATAAAACACCTACTTTCCACATGGTAGGGAAAGAGTTGAACAATCTTCTGTTTGAAGACCACTGAAAAAAGTTATTGAGAACTAAAAGAATGTTTGCCTCAACAGTGTAGAGAGCTTGGCTAGTTGGTACAGATTCATTGTGAAGGAATGCAAACAGCTGACACAGAACACATATGACACCACAAGCACTTGTGGTGCCTAGGTGTTCTGTGTCCATCTGTTTGCATTCCTTCACAATGAATGTTGGCCTCTGTACAACATGAAATGGATATAATAAATGTACTTGAAGTAAAGCAAGCATAAAAAATGTCCAAATCTCTTGCACTGCAATAACTTGCAAACTTGGGTGATTTACTTGCATCCATTGACGATACCCTGTTAGGGCTTTATCTACTGTATCATAGACACCACATGAAATACCTGTCAGCATGTCGTATAGTATAAGAATGCATGTCATTCATGTTTATTTTTAGTGAGATGTCTTTTTTATCAGGCAATTTAGGACCACTGTTGGGCAGCTTTTTCATTGCTATCACTCTCAGACTTGAAAGTTGCTTGTGTCTAAAAGGAGTTCCTCCCAACTTCTTCCAAGTTGGGAGGAACATATTTCAGTGTTTGGTTTTTGCAGTTGTGCAGACATGCAGTAAAGCATACATCAGAAGAAGTAGTGCTTTATGAGGAGCACACCATTTATCTTCTTATCAGTGTTAACAATGTCCACGTTTATGCATGCTTTACTGCAAGTGCTGTGCAAGTACATAAGTGTTTTGGTGCTATGTCAGTGCAGTGCATGCAAAAAAGCACTTATTGCATATCTTTTACATTGACATTGTGAAGGGAGAGAAAAGTTTATTGATATGAAAGGCACAGAGATCAGTACGAGGTACATTCTTCAGGCCATATCATAAGAAGCCAACAAACAATGACACCAAGGACAACATAGGGGAAATTACTTGTACTTGCTCTTGAATTAAAGAAATGATAAATTAATGGAAATGAAAACGGATGAAAAAACAACTGTCTGCAGGTGGGGAACGAACCCACATCTTCGCATTACGCGTGTGATGCTCTCACCATTGAGCTACCGTGGTTTGTGAGTGGTGGTGCTTGCTAACACTCCCAGGGTTAGTTGTAGTTGTAAAACATAAATACCCCGGAAAGTGGATGGGAAAACGGTTGTAAAACCGTTTTCCGTTTTCAATTCTAAAACTCGGCGGTGTTGCGCGAAACCGCCGCCCGCCCGCGCCTTCATGGCGCTGCCGTTGCCCCTAGCTTCACTTCCCCACTAGCCGGCTACGCGAACTGGCCAGACGAAATACGCTTTGCAGTGTTGGCGTATTCTGTGGTTGGTTGTTGACGGCGGATTTCAGGAAGCATGTCATCCGCGAAACTGTAGCCTTTGCCGTGTTTGTTAAGCATATTTAGCAGACGATGCCAACGTACTGCGTTCCTGACTGCAACAAGCGGCTATCGAACGATGTCGACAGTTCGGCGTGCCACTTGTGTGCTCCCAGCAATGCGACACTTCGCTCGGTGTTGAACAGAGTGATTCCTCGTGCCGACCGGGAACTCTCTGCGAAATCCATGGTGTGTGATTTACACTTTCTTGAGCAGGACATCTTAAAGTCTTTGTGCATATAATCAATCGACAGACGGTTGAGGTGCCACGAGACAAGTAGACACTTGCCGAGGGTGCAGTGCTGAAAGTGTTCCCGAACCTTCCCTCATATCTGTCGAACCAACCGGGGGAAAAAAAACGCAAACGAAGAGAGATGTTTGGTGACCTGTTCTGGGCCATCTTAGAAGAACTGTCAGAGAATACGCTGAATCGTGTTGGGTGCCTCTTGCGCTTTCAGGAACTGAGTGCACGCATCATTGAATTTTTAACAGCAAAGCTGTTTAAGCTTTTTCCTTCCCCGCGTAGTGTTCGCAAAAACTCGCCTAGCGATGACGTCACTGCACACAGCTGTGCTTCGCATCACCTTGCAATAGCCAATAATAAGCTAATTGATGATCAATCAATAAACAATAAATTCCGGGAAATGCTGGAGATGACTTGGTAGTGCTTAGCCTAGCCCAAATACATGGCCAATACCTTGCGAACAATCAATAGCCAATTGATCAATAATCAATAAATTCCAGAAAATGCTGGGGATGACTTGGTAGCGATTAGCCTAGCCCAAATATGTGGCCAATACCTTGCGATAGCCAATCAATAGGTAATCGATCAATAATCACAAAATTCTGGAGAAGCATAACCTGTATAAGGCCAGGACCAGCTGGGTGCCAATCAGCTCCGCTGTTTCTTTATCTTTGCGCCACTTGTGCAAGCTACGCTAATTTCTATTTAGTCACGCGCATGTATACACGCATACCTTGCATAAAAATGCATTCTTAGGTAAAGTTCCTGGAGCAGCAGTGGGGATCTAGTCTTGAAGTAAAAGCAGCGAGGAAATGTGCCAAGCTGCTGTAGGGGGAGTTGGTTTCCATGCAAGCCCAAATCATATGTCTAGATTATGTACCTTGTGACAGTTTAAGTCTTAGCTATATATAGGGGTGTACAGTTGTTTTTTACTTCGTTTTCTTTAATAAAGCATTCTTGGTTTACAAGAAAGTTGTGCTGTTATTTTTGTGGATAACAAATTATGTCTCGCTAGCTGGCATATAACTGCCCCATACTAAAGCGTTAAGCAAGTAAAAGCAGCAAGAAAACGTGCCAAGCTGCTGTATGGGAAAAGTAAACTGCGTGAAAAGTTTAGGTGGCAGGAAGAAACACACGACACTTAAAAACGCAGCTTCTGCGCTTCGTCGTATGCATTTCTTCCTATCGTGCAGTTTACCGCTCTTTCAGTATGAACCAACTATAGCCCGATATATGTTATCGCTGTAGGTCGATACCGATTTTGCATGGTATCACTAATTCGGACTATAGGGAGAATGCCAGCGAGTGTGAAACACACGCAAGCTGCCCGTCCGCACGAGCTCAAGGCTGCAGCGAGGCGTCTGCAGTGGAGCGTGATGGAACGGCGCCGCCATCTGGCGGCTGCCCAAGGAGTGGCAACAGCGGCAGTAAGCGCACGGGCGGAGAGTTTTACTACTGAAGCTTGTCTAGTAACGTTGGCACAGCTATTAAATGGTCGCCATCATCCACGTGCAAGATATGCGAGTTCCTTCGGGAGGAGCAATATCAAAGGCACACTCACACACATATCACCTTTCTTGTTGATGCAAAATGCCTCATATATCTCACATGCACGCTGGTCACCATAGCACCTTAGTATTTTGCATTTGTCAAACAATGCATGACAACCACAACGGGAGCTATGCATAGCTAGGTGGCTGCTAACGCACCTCTTCAATAAATTGGAGTGTTCTCTGACGCGGTCATTAATACAATGGCCAGTTTAGTCGATGTGACATCGACCACACGAGATGGGGATCTTGTACACTACGTTGTGGCAGCAATTAAATGGCTTTTTTGTGTGTTTCTTATCACATGTGTGGGGCCCCGTGTCTTCCCTATTCACTCCTTGGCTAAAATGGTGGGAGAATACATGGCTGTAATGTGTAATGATAGAGGGAAGACATATGCAGTAGTTATAGCTTCAAAATGCCCTGAGGTGGCGATGCCTTTCGGTTGGAGACAAATACCCCTTTCCAGGCGTTGAGGTTCCATAATGTCAGAGCACCAGGCCGGGAGTGCGCTTGTACCTATTTTACCTGTAGCCAAGCACCAGGCCAGGGGACATTTTTACCCGTTAGAAAAACAGATGGGTTTCCAGTAGCACCGTGAGTTGAGCTTTGTACCTCCCGCATACAAGGCGGATGCTCTACCGCTAGGCCACCACTGCGGTTACAAATGATGCGAGAGATTATCTTGTGTCATTCTCGGCATCAAAGGTGCCGAGATTGCACGCATGGTAACTATTTGCATAAGCTTGCCATCCACTTCCCTTAGTGCAAAAAAAAATTTCCTCACACCCTAATTTGAAATTTTGTATCCTCATTCTGTTTTGTGATGTTGAGCGTAGCCAAAGCAATCATGTGACAAAGCCAGCTTGGTATTGGTGGATGGCCCATTATTTGTAAGATGTTTTGTATTTTTGTTGCTCTTACCCTTTGAGTATCTTCCTGTATTTATTCTGCTGACAAGGGAATAAATCGATAGTTGCAAGTAGCGCTCTGTTGTGTGTGTTTCTCTTCCGTGCATCTCGTAAAAATGTTGCGCAATCCAACTTCTAGTACGCTATACCAAAAGGCCCTGTCTTCAACTTTAGCAACTTCTCTCTCTCATTGCGGCGTGCAGCGCTGTGCCGACGCAGCTAGGCATGACCTCCATGATTGCATGAAACAGGCACTAGCCGGCCAAGCCAAGCTGGCATGCTCACACAGCGGAGCTGCGGGTCCAGGAAAAAACGGAGGATCAGATAGTTTCGCTTTCAAGGGCTGAAGGCATCCATGTGTATGTCCGCATTCCTGGCGCTGTGCTAAGCTTTGTTGGCCGTATACTTCGGCGGGTTTCACGACAATATGAGCGAGCCAAGTGGAAAGTAGAAGCGAAAGACCGTCCCATTGGAACATAAGGAGGTTATTGTAACGGCTGTCACGTCAGGTGCTAAAGAGCCGCATGTTGCACATGTCGGAGAGTCTTTTGCTGCTGTTCCATTGAATGTTTATTGCGTACAAGGCTGTGTATAGCGGTTCTGCGGGGCCGCAGATCCGTAGTCTTGTTTAAAGGGAAACTGAGACATCCACCCAAATGTAGCAATTTGCTACAATGGAAACCCAACCGGGTTCCTCGAAAGAAAGTCTCGCAGTTGAAGAAAAATTCGTCCTGGTCCGGGACTCGAACCCGGGACCACCGCCTTTCCGGGGCAGCCGCTCTACCATCTGAGCTAACCAAGTGGCTAGCAGATGGCAGGGCGAAGTCGAATTTGTGGACAACTCGAAGCAAAGGCAAGTGTATAGCATAATAGTTCAGCGGAAATCCGCTAGGTGGAGATAAGTAATTAAAGGGAAACTGAGACATCCACCCAAATGTAGCAATTTTCTACAATGGAAACCCAACCGGGTTCCTCAAAAGAAAGCCTCGTAGTTGAAAAAAAATTCGTCCTGGTCCGGGACTCGAACCCGGGACCACCGCCTTTCCGGGGCAGCCACTCTACCATCTGAGCTAACCAGGCGGCTAACAGATGGCAGGGCGAAGTCGAATTTGTCGACAACTCGAAGAAAAGGCAAGTGTATGACGTAATAGTTCAGCGGAAATCCGCTAGGTGGATTTCCACCTAGCGGATTTCCGCTGAACTATTACGTCGTAGTCTTGTTTGCATGTTTAAAGTTGTGCATACCATTTGGCATATACTGCAATAAATGGCAATAGTCAGTATAACAAAGCAATTCCGCCTTCCCCTACAACTTCATTAGAACGAGGTTCAGGTGTATTAAAGTTCGTTATAGAAAGGTGTAACTGTACACTATTTTCTTATGATTTTTGGTGCCTTATGAAGAAATCATGTACCCTCACCAGAAAGGAATTGGCCCACCTGGTGCAGTATTTGACCACTGCCTCCTTCTTGACTGCTGCAATTAAACCATAGCCGTCAGTCCCCAGCGGCTGTGGAGCACCTGACCAAGGCGGCGGTCAGGCCTGCGACGCGGCAGAGGGTGCTAAGAATCAAATTGAAGATCGTAGGGAGTGGCCTTCTTCCTGCAGTGGACATAAAATAGGCTGATGATGATGAAGGAAAAAAATGCTTTCAGCAAAGTGTCATAAACTAGGTGTAGATGTTTACAAACTTTACACTACTCCCTTGTCACAGACTAGTTCAGGCACAGGCCTTCAACTAGAGTGTTCTGGTCTTGCCGAAGGCAGGAGTCTACTACATTTGGCAATCACTACCTCTCTTTGGCCATGCAGGAACACCCGAAAGCATCAGGCTCGCATTCAGAAGGCAGCACGTCAGCACGGCAGCGTGACAGGGTGTTGCGAATGAAGAACATTGCTATGATTGAACTGGGCCGGCACCAAATCGAGCCATGGTACTTCTCCCCCTACCCCGAGGTAGGTTAGAGAAGAGGCACCTACACACCAGTGCTATTCATTTGTGGGTAGTTGAAGCCATTGAGTTCATTTATTTATTTATTATACATACTTTCTGAAATCTATAGGCACAGAGTTGTGCCTAGAAATTGCATTGTGCTCATTTTGGGCGCAATGTTGACTCTGACAGCATTGTGAACATGTTGCTTCTAGACCACTGCTTGGAGAGAAGTATGTATAGACTAGAGAATTGACAGATGAAAATTTGTTTCTTAGGGAGCAGCAACAATTTTAATGGCACTTGTGTCATGAACAGTACTCTTCTCTATACTGTATTTGAGTTTTGAAGTAAATCTGCATACCAGAATAGTAGTGCTAGAAGGTACCAAGACTTGTGAAGATAAAAGATTTGGACCTCTTATGACAACTTTGACGGCCAGCCTCTTATGCTAACACTTGGACCTTATGTGAAATGCTGTAAATGTGAACTAGGAGGCTGGCAGCTGCAATGTTCTCTTTAACACCAAATAAAGTGCATCCTCTCTGGGCTCGTGATGAGCATACACCAGCCTACATATACGAACTGTCTAACTTTCAGTCTTTGCACCCCGTTAGATGCAAATGATTGATGCAGCAGCTTCTGTTACACTCTCCACCTTTCTTCCACTACAAAACTGTACATGCTAGGAATCAAAGCACAAGACTTTATTGACCAACCACAGACATTCACATCAACTCGTAAAGTCTCCAGAAGACTGAAAATCCTCTTGCCACTGTGGTAACATGGCAACAGGCTTCCATTCCTCATTCATACAGTTGGGGAACAATTCAGTGTTACAATCTCCAAATCTCACATTTTCACAGGCAGAATCAGGCAACCACTAGTCAAAATGAAATATCACATTGAATAAGATATGGCAATGTCATATTAAGGATTTTTTGTTGTGGTTGGGAGGAAAACCACAGTGACAAAGCTGCAAATGCCAAAAATATGTAGCTTTATATATCCCTAAGGACACACTTTTATAATACTGTGGCAGTGCTTGATTAAAAAATTATATTCATCCAGACGTGGTCTCTGTCATTGCAAAAAAAAAGTGTCATTCTGTCTGCCCTTGGAATCGTGAAGCATACAATCCATGGTGCATAGAGTAAGCCAAATGTAGGGACTCGTCACTGAGTTAAACTCTCACATATTCCATTACTCGGTTCATACTATACCTGCAAGCTGTATACTGTAAATGTCACGTATATTGTGAACAAGCCACCGGCATCCGGGGCCAACACACGGTATGCTTGTATCCCATGTTAGGGTTGAAGGCCGAGGTCAAGACGTATTTGATTTTTTGTTTGCATTCACAATTATAAAGTAGTGCAGCACATGTGAAAGCAAAGAGCAAGAAACGCATAATGTAATTTTTTGTAACCCCAACTTCGTTGGTAAAGTTGGTAAAACCAGCACTTCACTTTATGAATATTTCAATAAATATTGAAAATATGAAAATATTTTCAAAAATTTCAATAATATGAAAATTTCAATAAGAAAATTTTAAAAATAAATTCAACCTTATATGCAAATAAGCACAGTCACCAATGAATTTTTCCTAAGCAGAAGGGGCCACGCAATTTTCCGAATTATCGGGCAATCAGAAAAACAACTTTCAATGACAAAAGAAAAATATTTCGTTGAGTTTGAGAGTCGGTGACCAAAGATGTGGTTTCATGCCATGTTATCGATATATTTACATCGGCAGTACGAAGTGAAGCCTGTGAAGCTTTTGCATCTCCTCTGCCACTGTGACTGAAAGTGTTGCCTGCAGTGGGACGACGCTATCGTGAAGAGCACAGGGAAAGGAGACCAAATGTTTAGCCTGTCTCTCATCTCAATGCATCTCCGAAAATTGGGATTGCGCAACCTCCAGTGTAAATGCATGAGAAAACAGTGTTAGTGAAGCTACGGCTGTCGCGACTCGCCCAGCTTTGCACTCACGACAGGATTAACGCTAAGATAAGGGCGCATCGGCCGCATATGCGCTCAGCTGCGCTGACAGCCATGCGCAGCCACGGCTGCCAGACTGGAGGAGGAGACGCACACTCCTTTGTCCTCCACTTCCCCATCTCCCCCCCTCCACCTCAGTGCATGCTTCATCACATTATTATGCGTTTGCCCCCACCCCCACCCTTTGCTTGCGTGGGAAGATGGCGTGCATCAAATCACCATCCTTCTCTGCTCACCTTCCCACCTGCAGGGGGCGCAATAGTGTCTTATCACAGGACTATGGTAGCGAGAGGGTCTTGCTGCTATGCTTTTCTGCTTTGGCGGCCACAATCTGCTGCATGGTGTGCGACTTGAGAGGTGCCTTTGCAAGCGGCTGCATTTAATTCAACCATTTTACCGTTTGCGTCAGCTGCAGTTTACATTTATTGCCTCTGTATTTCTTTGCAGTGGTAGTGAAATTTCGTTATATTGAAATCGCATGTAAACACACTTCATTATAATGAGATTCAAAATACATGGTGTTCTAGGGACAAGAAGGTAGAAAAAGGTAAATGCCTTGTTATATTGAGAATTTTGTTATATTGAAGTTTGTTATATCGAGGTTTAAATGTATCAAGAAATTATTATACTTAGAAGATAGATATTAACCCGTTCACCACAGAACAAGTGGAGGGACACATTTGTACGATTGCGTTGTTCACACAACTCCTGCAGTGGATTACCTGCACTCTTGAAAAAATTTGTGACATGCTTTGAGAGAGAAACACGATAGGTTATTTAATGTTACATTAGCGCTACCAGTTAGTAGTTATATGCAGTTAATTCATAGAAAGTGTTGTAGATTAAGAACCTACTTCACCATGAATTGCAGAGAGGGACAGACTTCTATGATAACAGTTACTTGCATATTGCCTGCTAAGTATGAAACGTCATATACAGTTAAACCTGGATATGACGAAATTGACAAATTCCCGCAAAACTTCGTTATAAAGAGGACTTCAATATATGCAGGTTCGGCACGAAAATTCGAAAAAGAAACACTTGCCGTATTTACCCGATTCTAACGTGCCCTCGATTGTAACGCGCACCCGTTTTTCATTTTCGTCGAAGCACTCATCCTTGGAATGTCGCACCAGGTACTGGATGCGGGGACGTGTGTCGTTTCGCACAAGCGTGAGGCGTCGGAAACGAAGAGTGAGCGACACAATCGCGTTGTAGCGTCATATACTGTCACCTAGTGTCAGGTTAGTGAAGTGAAGTGCAGAGACTTGCGCATTAAACAAAGAGTGGCGCTGCCAGCGCGTTGAAAAAAAAACATTTTTTTTCCTTCGGCAAGATCAACTGGAAAAGGAGAGTGCCGGCTTGGTGGGCTAGGCCAGCTGCAGCAAGTGGCGAGATCAGGTTTGAATGAAGGGAGGGGGAAAGGTCAAAACCGCGGCGGCAAGATGGGTCGAGGGATGCAGGCCCGCCTTACGCACGCTCGCACACATGCACATGTGCGCTCGCTCTCGCCTTGCAGTCGCCGTGAATTCAAGCGCACCAAGCGCGCCGTCGCCGCTCTGCATTCCGTCGTGGCCGAGAAGGTGCTTCCGGTTGCTGCTCACACAAAAATGACAAAATTTGGGCCGAAATCTCTAGGTTGTCGGCGGGGAAAATTCGTTATTTCAAGGGGGTCTCCCGCTGCCACTTTGTTAGGTAGAAGTCTCAAATACATGCGCTTCTATGGAGTAATGGCTGGGAATAGAAAAACTTCGTTATATCCAAGAATTCGTTATATGGAGGTTTGTTATAAGCAGGTGTAACTGTAGTACCATAGTGCTGCCAAGTGATCACCATCTGGAACGCTCTTTGAGCAATGTCTTTACTCGAGCACTTACACCTTGCCCAGTAGAACTCCCACCTAAAGAAAGAATTACTAGACTCTCCTATGAGTATTGATGGGTACACATGCATTCGCATAGAAAGCACTTGTTTTGGCACATGCGGTCTCAGAGTACCTTCAAAAATACAAATTTTGTGCTTTTGATCTGTTGACAGAACTCGTGATTGGGGTAAAAGCGTTTAGTGTCCTTGGATCGAAATTTACTGCACTTGCTGTTATGGGCTTTCCCTTCCACTTGAACTGATGTAGTTGTTGGTGTCTGTTGGCGTCATTATGGCAAAAGGGTGGCGGGGGCCACAGCTGTATTAGGCGCATACTGAAATCTTGTCATGTTAAAGGAACATTGTGGTCGCATCACTGCGGTTTGGATGTGGCTCTCTGAACATAAAGTGTTTCATCTCGTCACTATCATCATCATGTCAACATGGATGAGAAGTTGAGTGCTACAGCTGTACTAAACTATGTTCTGAAAAGTCTCAATAGATTCGCCATAGGTTGCCTAAGCATGCTCTGAAGAAAGTGAGCTTCCTGCCATCGTTTATAACTATTGTCTTTGCTCTGATTGTTGTCATTGTTATCATTCTGGTTGCTGTCCTTGTTACACTCTCATCAGTAGTGGGACAGCTATCGCATTCTGGGTTTAATTTATAACATAAGCAAGATTTATTCCATGACTGTATACTGTACAGATTGACTAGTCAAGTACAAGGAGTACTTGGATATGACTGAGGTATATGTCATATGACCTCAAGCCAGCTTCAAGCCTCTTCCAAAGTAAAGGAAAAATGTAGCCAGCATCAAAAAGGGTCACACCCTCCTCTTTTGTGGGTCCTCTACAACATGCAGCACCACAATGTTCAGCCAGTATTGCTACAAATGCATGCTCTAATCAATGCATTTCTTTGTTAATTATATTGAACCTTAGTGAACTTTTAAAAAAAGCTTTCATGAAATGGCCTGAATATTTTTCGAAATTTGCCGTACCTATATTCTTTCTCTCCTGGAGCATTATCGCTAGTTTTGTTTGGTTGTTGCTTTATTTGCATGAAAGATTACCTGTCTACTTGCACTACTTACTATATGTGCTCAACTAAGGGCCACACTCAAAACAGCTGAACGCCCAACTTGGCAGCCCCTAATGTGAAAAAGCAAAGTTGGAAAAAAATAAAAGACAGGAAAAAACACCCCAATTTGAGATAGTGGAAACATTGTCAATAAAGAGCTTTGAATTCACAGGCATATCTAATGCCATGGATGGCTCATAAATAGACTGCCAATTTTATCCTGGGCAGTGGTGGCAGTGGTGAGAAGTGGGTGTGCACCAGGTGCAGGAAGTGTATGTATGAACAAATGCCGCGTGTGCAAGGTATTTGAGAACAGAATGTTGACTTCATGCAGAGAATATCTCCAGCAAAAATAGACATATTTTCATCAAACTTTGGGAAATACTTCTCTTACGGTTTATTTCCACAATTACTCAACGAATTCGCCACCCGCAGCAATACCCGATTCAATTCGGCGTTTGAAATGGCTGCATGCATGGATCAGGTGGTCCTTAGAGATGTTGGCCATTGAGTCAGCAATGGCGGCCTTCAGCGAGTCTTTTGTATTATGTGGCTGTTTGTTGGCCTCTCTCAATGATACCCCAGACATAGTAGCCGAGCAGATTTAAATCTGGAGAACTAGGAGGCCACAAGGTGGGAATTACATGGTCGTAGAAGTTGTCAGCCAGCCACTCCTGGGTGACGCAGGTGGTGTGGGCGGGAGCTGACTCTTGCTGAAAGACTTAACGTCGTCCTTTCGAAACAGTCTCTATCCAGGGCTTTACAACGGCGGCAAACACCTCCATGTACGCGGCATCATTAATGCAGAGTCCTACAAAAAAGTCTGGCGGCATGACATCAGCCCCGTTGCTGACGTCGGCTCACACCGTCACACACGACGCAAATTTTGTGTGCATCACTGTAGGTACCTCATCAGCACTTGTGCAAAGTCACCTGTCATTACGGTAGTGAACTTTTTGGTCTTGGTCAAAGTTTTTTTCATCTGAAGAAAACCAGAGCATTCCAGGCTCCTCAGGTCTCTTCAGCTGGCTTAACAAGTGCTTAGACTGGAGCAGATGATTCTCCCGAGTTTTATCAGACATGAATTGCCTCCTCCTCTTGACATAGGAATGGTACCTCAAGTCCTCATGCAAAACTAACCTTACAGTCGACTCTGCGACTTGGAGCTCTTTTGCAATGGCCCGCATTGACTTCCCTAGGTCGTCACTCATGATGACTTGCAGCCGCCGGGGAAAATCAGGGGTTCTGACGACGTCTGACCGCTGACTGTGCTTTTTCCTTTTCGCCACAGATGCCATGTCACTGCCAGAACACATAAGTTCTGTCAGCACCTTGTAAAAGAAAGACTTCTCTACGTTTAGAAAGGTGGCAATTTTGAAGTCACTGGGGTGTGTGGCCAAGGCGACGCAGACTGCATGGCGTCTCATTTCCTGCGTCAACCTGTACGCTTCCATCTTTGAACAAACTGCGCAGTATGAATGATGAGGGGTCAATCAACAAGAAGCCGCACGCCTACATAGATATGATGAGCCTTTTGGTGTCTATGGAGATAAGGAATAGTGTTCTGAAATACCTCACACACCCGGTATATGCATTATGAAAACAATACCATTTACTCTTTTGGTGGCCTGCCCCGGTGTGGCGGCCACACCATGACGAGGTTGCAAAAAAAAGTGCAGCTTTGGGCTGTTTCACATAATGTGATTTTCATTGCACCAGAAGTGCAATTTCCATCGCATGTGACGAAAATCGCAATCACAGTGCTGACCCCTCCCCTTTTTCATCTGCGACCAACCGGTTGGTCGCAGTGTTGCAACATCACAGCAATTGCTACGATTTTCTGCCAAAATTGCGCTGATAGCTATTTTGCCATTTGTTTTCGGAAATGGTGTCTCGCTCAACGAGTGCAATGCGCGAAGACGTGGATTGCTGAATCTGGTATGTACACGAAAACTTGTGCATCAGATTCCATCCTCCCATTTCTATGCATTCGTTGACATGCTACGTAGCAAACAAAGTGCATTTTCACGTTTGCTTCGTATGCTATAGACACACCTTTGCGAGTTGTGAATACTCCGAGTTGTTCGACCCCGACAAGACGACACGGCCTTCCTCCATGGCCGCGGTCTCCAACGACGCCCGACGTCGTCTGCTACTGACCGCTTGTGCTGAGTTGTCAGATGTTGCCAAAAAGTTTTATGCCAGCATGGTTTGTGCTCAAGGAATAAAAGACCTGTATACCATTTGAGTATAAATATTTTGTTCAAGATCATATTTAGGATCACATGCTTTTTATGCGGCAATAAAAGCAGAAACTAGCGCACTTGAAAAGATCAGACAATCTGCGAACGTAGCCAGGTGCGTTATAGAAAGAGCAGGTGATCTGCAAACCTAACCATGTAGAAAACTGCACTTGGTGCTTTTTAAATATTCTAACGTAACGAAAAACGACAATTTGTTCTAATTTAATGTCATGCATCATTAAAAGGGCTGATCAGAGTATGCGATACATAGCTATTGTGCGGGGAAACAGGATTTCATTGTGTTTCTGCAGCACGTTTAGGGAAACGTGGACAGGCGGAACAGCAGAGTAGAGCAGAGTCGGCTGCTCGCTTCGAGCAGTCAGAATCATCCCTTCTTAAGTTGTGCAGTTCCTCCACTGCTCCTCTACCATGTAAGTGTTCGCTGTATATGCGTTCACTGATTATCGAAAATGGGGCGCCGATGCTTCATCCCAAACTGTAACAGTGGATGTTAGTACTGCGCAGAAAACGCTCGAACTTTCAAAGCTCCAAATGACATTGAACGCCTGCAAGAATAGGCAAGAGCATAGAAAGTGAGGATCGAGAACTGATGACAAGCCACTATGTCTGCTAAAAGCATTTCCCCAGAGGAACGTTCAGCAGGCGTAAATACTGCGCCGACTTTCTAGGCGCAGTCATCCTTGACAAACCGAAAAAGTCATTGTTGCTCCTTGGGGCAGTAATGGTTGGTCCCTGTCCCATGGCGCTCTGGCGAGCTTAATGAGAGCACGTTGTAATAGCTGCTGTTTCGTTTAGCGACAGGCATCGTGCTCAGCCAGCGTACTTGTGCTATAGCTACCTAATGCAAGGGCGGTGCACTGGCATCAAGCAGCCTTGCGCGAGGAGACGACAAGAGCGCACTCGCCGCGCCACGGATCTGCTGCAGCGCTTCAACAAACTGTCACGTGACCATACGTCCGGCGTTCAGTAGGGGGCGCTGTCACGACATCCTTCGCTGCGCCCCTGTGTGACATTATCATGACGCGGGAAGGAGCCGAGTTGCACCTCCTAAATTATTCTTTCTTCATTTTGTAGGTCAAACAAAAGCAAATCAAAACTGTGCAGTGAAGTCAGCCAGTTGCACCCCTTCCTGTGGAAGATTGCATCCTTTACGTATAAATGGTTCTTGCACGTCCACAGCTAATCAAGTATGCAAAAATAGCCATGCGTAAGATGTTTGTAATAAGTTTATGATTGCATTTAGTGTGTAAACTCATATAAGATATCCTCTGTCATTACTACCTCTATAAGTAGTGAAGTACCATGTACTTGCAAGAACATTTCACCCTGGGATTTTAAAAGAAATTTCTACTATAAAAGTATATGCAATATGCAGTTTATTCAATAAAGGGCCACAAACAGCTTTTTTGCTATGACGCACTCATTTATTGCAATTTTTACCTAACATAGAGGCAAGAAAAAGCGCAAGTCTGTCGGCAATGAAATTCTTCTTAAATTTATTCACCTGCCACTGTGGCCATGGCGTTCTGCTGCTAACACATGGTGAATGGTTGAATTGCTAGCCATGGCAGTCGCATTTTGATAGGAGCCATACGTAAAAAAAATTTTGCACTTGCATTTAGTTCATCATCATTTATTGAACCCTTAAACTTTCAAAGGCAAAATCTGAGCAATACGCAATACTAACACCAGCTGAAAGCAAAGGGCACAATTGTAAAACAAGTATTTTTATGATACTTCGAATGTGTAAAACATTCATTGCGTTAATGGGTATTGTTCAAAAGCACTATACAAATAAGCATGATCAGGCATAGTACGTACTACATCAGGCAGCTGGTTCTACAGATGTATAAATGTCAAAAGACATGAATGCTCATACTAAATCATGCACACAGCAAAAAGAAAACCTTTTTCAACAGCTGCCCCTTCTCGCAGATATGAGTGGGTGGTAAGCGGCAAAAACTTTAGTAGAGGGAATTGTGCAACATTGCTTATGTAAGAATGAAGAGAGTACCTTTCAGCAAAACTTTACAGAAAGAGCCTCCTTTACAGTAGACGCTGCCTCGCCTGATGTAAAAAGAAAGAATAAAATTGTACCCGTCGTGGACGCTTAGTGGTTATGGCATTGCGCTGCTAAGCACAAAGCCGCAGGATGTAATCCCGGCCACCGCAGCCACGTTTTAGTGGGGGTAAACTGCAAAAGCACCCTTGTACTGTGCATTGAGTGGACATCAAATTACGCCAGGTTGTCTGAATCCGGTGTCCCTCACTATGGTGTGCCCTATAATCAGATTGTGGTTCTGCTACGTAAAACCCCAGACTTTAAATTAATTTTCTTTGAAGAATAAGATGAGCTGCTTTGTGTTGTAAAGGTGCCAAACAATTTGTCAGGGTAATTGAATGAGAAAATGGATGCATATTCAAGCTCCGAGCTAATCAAAGTTTTGTAAGCAACTCGCACTGTAAGAGGAATACAAAGGATGACGAAGAGAATCCAATGTAGAGCTGGCAGGCTGTTAAGTATCGCATGACAAAGAAGTGAGATGAACACCCAAATATTTTTAAATGCAACAGTATTGATACGTTAGCCCTGGAGAAGTTTTCCTGGTAACAAAAGAGTTGTGCGCTTGCTCGTCGTAGTATTCATACTCATCAGCCATATATGTATATAGTGGACCATGAATTCAGTTTGTCCATGTCGGGCTGCAATGTACCGTCAAATGGCAACTTACCGCTAAATTGTAAATAATCGAAAAAGCAATGTGCGTTACCTGATATGCCATTTCACCATGAACGTAGTTTGTATTTATCTCACAATCATTGATAAATTGATGCATAGTAGATGAAATGCCATCAGGGAGATCATTCATATATAGGCAGAACAATAAGCATTATTGTCTGAGAAACTGCTTAACACTGGAACAAGAGAGGATGCTCTGTTGCTGCTTACAATGTATCAAAAGAAACACTGCTGTTAAAGTGATCACAGAGGAATCAATGGTGATTGCTTTCATTTCAAATCTGAAGCATTTCTTCGGTACCTTGCCGAAGGCTTTAACACAAACAACATATAGCATGTAGCTGTCTGCAATAGTATGCGTGCTGGAATGCAAGTCAGTGAAAAGATTGAATAACAGCATTTTACAAGTTCCACCAGAAGCCATGCTGGTCCATAAATAAGGAATTATTAGATAAGTTCACTTGAGTGAAAGGATTTCACTTGAGTGAAAGGATACATCATATATTATAACTACAATATACTTTGTAAGAATGATCTTCCAACCTTTATATTTGTTAGAATGATCTGACTGTATATTAACATAGGTATAGTAGTACCAATCCCAAAGCCAGGCAAGGCCCCTGACCAACTTACTAGCCTCAGGTTGCCAGTGAACTTGAATTTGCTCTGCACTACATGCAAATATGTTGCAAACCATTGACATCGACGTCACAAAGGCTTTTAATGCAGTGCCTTGTGCTACCTACTTTAATAGGAGGAACGGTGAGCAAGAAAATGTGTGGTCGAGCATTTAAGTTCATCCGTAACTTTTTGAAAGACAGAAAATTTCAGGTGAGAGTTGGAGGTACACTTGGAACACCCGCACCAACAATACAGGCATACTACAGGAAGTACTTGTCTGCAGAGTACTACAGTCTATGGATTATAACAGTCTATGGAAAAGCTATCTTGTACAGAAACCAAGAATGATGCAAAAAGCTCTCGACAACATTGCAGAATTTCTTAGCCAGTCTGGCCTCTCGCTTCCTGGTAAGTCAGCTTACATCGACATCGGAAATAGGACTACATATAAGAACTACCCCAGATTGCACATTGTGCTTCACATAGCCGGACAAATATACCTGCAAGTCAACATCTCCAAATTGTCAGCTTGTGTAAGACAAAGACGGCAAAGCCAGCATGTGGGCAAAACACATAAATCATGCCCGGACACATATTCTACACCTGGTGAAAAGAATAAACTCAAAATCATGGGGGAGGGGCGGGGGGTGGACGAGCAAATACTATGGAAAATCGCAGATGCTGTACTTGTGTCCAAGGTATTGCACGGTATGAATTTCCAGTAGCACACGAAAAAGGCAACTCATCAAACACAGGTACTGACAGGTCATTCCAACTTTACCATGCTTGAAGACCTCTACGGGAAAGAGCAAAGAAGCACCTAGACAGAGTAGACGTGCAGCCTCCGGCACAAGTTTTGACTCAAGAGCTCGGAACCTGGTCACAAGATACTATGCCAGCTCGTATAATAGCTGCAATGACAACTTTCCCTCTCTTCAGAAACAGCATTGGGAGCACCTGAACTCGACACACAACATGCCCATACCGTGCAATATGGAGTAAACAATTAGGCCAGGAGACTATATGCAACTGCCAAACCCACAGAGGAAGTTGCTAATCATGACACAAACACACATCAGGCACATATAGTATACTGATGTGGTAATAACAGTGTAACAGTAGTATTACACTACATAAAATAAATATTATACATGTGGGGACCATTCCAGGACATTCTACACCCAGAGAAGCTGAACTGAAAGCAATCAAAGCAGCACTTACAGTGTAAATTTGCAGACTACAACATCCTCCATGTCTGCATGGTTTCACCAAAAACTGTCAGGACCTGCACATCACACAAGATTGTTAGGGAAATCGGGAGATTGACATGCGACTTGCAAGCACATGGCAAAGAAATTACTTTACAGAATACATAGCCATGAGGATATTCCAGGACACAAGCAGACTCTTAAGCCACACATAAGAACTGAAAACCGGATGAGTTGGTGTGTATTCATTATTAGCTACAGTGCGACAGATAGACAACGGACAAGAACGAAGTGTTCTGTGTATGAATGGACCTCAAGGTCCGCCGGCTACCACGCTGTCTTGATTAAACAGAGATGGCACATCTGAAGCGCGCACTCTTCTTTAATGGAACAGCGAATATGAAAAGAATGGCTTCATGCCCTCGAGCGAGCGGAGCTCGTGAGGTGCAAAGCGATGGTGATGACCGTCTGCTAGATGTATGAAAGACGAAGTTCCATCATCTTACCATGCCCAGCAGATTTCGTTATTCAATTTCCAATGGGTAGAGCAGTTGAACAGGGCATCTTACTTCAGAGCCGCCTGGCAAACGTAGTGAACAGGAGTGGACCTTTCCATCACGTCCGTTATGTAGTTTCCGTATTCTTGCCATCACCCAAACATGCCGAGGACTTTTCTTGTTGCCGATGAGAACTAAATATCCTTCCTTCAGCAAGACGGTGCGTTTTGCTTTGTTAACGGCAATATTTCTCAATTCACCTAGGTATTCTTTCTGCCAGCGATCCCAAAAGGTTTTCAGGTCTTCTTGTTTTTTCAACAGTCTGTTTAGCTGGACTTTGCTGTTAGTATCCACCAATACTTTGTAAGGTGGTAGATATGTAATTCTTCGACCTACTAGGGACCTTGCTGGGCAAAGTGGGTAAGGTTCATCGACGTCATTATAGAAGAAAATTAAAAGACATGAATTCAGCATGGCCTCTACTTCTGTTAAAAACATACTACTGAGCTCGGTATAGCCCACGAGTCTTCTTCCGAGCATTTTTCGCAAGCAGTTTCTTGCAGAGCATACTAGTCTCTCGTAGAAACCTCCCCACCAAGGAGTGCTTGGGCACAGAAACTTGCACTGAATTTCTGATGCTGGAAAAATGAGGTTATGTCTGGGGTTTCTATTACTTTTCCAAAACTTTTCGAATATTTTGGACGTCTTCACAAAAGTGCGGGCATTGTCGCTGTACATGATTTTGCTTATTCCTCTTCGTGAAATAAATCTGAATGCGAAAAGAAACTTTTCGGCGGTCATGTCTTCGACCAACTCTAAATGTATGGCCTGTGTGACAGCGCATGTAAATAGCGCAATATAAGCATGTTGATGACCACTTTTCTTGACGTTTAATGGTCCAGCAAAGTCAACTCCTGTGACCAAGAAAGGTTCAAAGGTTCTGCTTTTGTAAACCTGTCTTTTGGTAAAGGAGGTGTTTCTCGCTCTACTGGCTTTGCTTGCAGCCACTGACATACCAGGCTTCGATGTATGGTTTTCTTGACTAGTTGGCTGGCCTTTGGAATCCAAAATCGTTCACGAATCTGAATCAGAGTATCTCGTACGCTGCCAGGGAGAATGTTCATATTGACACGTGTACTTGTTTATCTTTCACCGTTGACCGCTTTTCACCGGCTAACAATTGTTAAACGTTATCGCTCGGCGCAGGACGTGCCTGCATGTATAGAAATTTTCTCAAATGTTAGCGATGCTTCTATCCGTTGTCTGTTAATTATCACCGACACTTATGTAATCTGATCGTATGAGTGACATGAATTGTCTAGTACTTTCTGGAAGACACGTGGGCACCAGGGATTACTATGGAACCTTCGATGACTCATGTATAAAAGCCAACGTGTTTCGCTGCTGCTCAGATTTCAACGATCGCCGACTGTGTTCGCCGCTATTGTTGTGCTTCGAGTGTAAGTCCATTTTGTAATTCACAGTTTTACGACTGTTTTTTTCACCGTCACTACTATGTGACATCTGGTGGAGGTGCTAGGGCATTCATGCACCGAACGCTCCCGCAAAGCCGCGATCCAAGCCCGAAACCAGAGGACAACACTGTCGCCAAGGACCAGGGAGCTAGCTGTAGACAGCAAGGACTTCTGCCAGAGTACGGACTTCTTCCCGACAAGACCATAGCAATCAAGGCCAAGTCAATGAAGCCAATGGCAACCCCAGCAACCCCCATCCTGCTGCAACAACCTCGGGAGCCACCAACCTTCCGTGTATCATCAGCTAAAGACCCTGAAACCTGGCTGGAGACATACAAGAGGACCACGACGTTCAACAAATGGAGCGACAACGAGAAGCTATGCCATGACTATTTTTTGTTGGATGACTCTGCTTGGACCTGGTTTAAAAAGAGAGAGGTGACTTGGGACCTATTTCATCAGAACTTTGTGAGGACCTTCACGAGTGTCGTACAAAAGAAAAGGTCCGAGGTTCTCTTAAAAACCAGAGTGCAATTGCCAAATAAGAACATCGTGATCTTCACGGAGGAGATGACTCGCCTCTTCCGCCATGCCGACCCCAACATGCTTGAAGAAAAGAAAGTCCGCTTCTTGATGCGGGTTGTCAAAGAGCAACTATTCGCCGGATTGATACGCAACCCGCCCAAGACTGTCGCAGAATTTGTTTCGGAGGCCACAACTATCTAGAAGATGCTTAAACTGCGCGCCCGGCGATACAACCGCCATGTGCTGACAAACTACGCCGAAGCTCAAGCGCTAGGTGCCGACGACCTGTGAGAGGCAATCAGAGCGGTCGTACGGGAAGGGCTGCAGAAGTTATGCCCAATGTCACAGCCTCAGGTGGCCTCGATCGCTGACATAGTTAAAGATGCGATTCAGCGGTCACTGCAAGTGCCAGTAGTTACGACATCGCCTCAACCGCAACCGGAAGCGATGACCCACGCCGCCGTCACCCGCTGTCAAGGTCCCCCTCTGCGCTCGCGCCAGGGCCCTGTAACGCTGCCGTTTCCGCCGTCCACCGCCGCCAGCACGCCCGCCCGTCGCCCAGTGCAGCTATCAGAGGGAGGCTGACATTTGGCACACCCCTGACCACCGCCTGCTCTGCTATCACTGCAGGGAAGCCGGCCATGTCTACCGCCAATGCCCATACCGCGAGATGGGCCTACGAGTGTTCGCCGTCAACACGCCACGTCCACAGCTTGGCGAGCGGCCATGTGACATCGCCGACTACCTCGCCGGAGCCTAGTGGGAACCACGATGACCCTCACGCTCGCCGTCACCAGGCCGCTACATCTTGCCACATCGCCGGCTGTACGCAGGCCCAGCCCTTACCCGGGAAACTAAAAGCAGCAACTGATGGAGGTGCGGTTGCTGTACGACGCAATGCCCAAGGTCCTCCGCCGCCCAAGATGATTCGTGAATCATCACGACGAGGTATCAGCACACCGCCCGGCAAGAGCCTTGATGACAACACTTCGCCGCCGAAAGAAGACCTGCCGACATGACGTAGCAGCAGCGGAGCAAGCCAACGCAGCCGTAATCCGATGCCATGACTTAACCGCAACGCCAGATGGTCTACCGACCTAGACGTGCTAATCGATGGTCATAACATCATTGTTCTCGTCGACACTGGAGCCGACTATTCCGTCTACAGTGGCCCGTTCGCCGCCAAGTTGCAGAAAGTTTCCACCTTCTGCAACGCGGCCTGGCAAGGACCCGATATCCGGACAGCGGGAGGCCGGCTGGAATCTGCACAGTGCGAGTCACAGTTAACAACTGCACTTACCCGGCGAGCTCCGTAATCCGGCAGCACTGCTCCAGGGATGTCATCCTAGGCATAGACTTTCTAAACCAACATGGTGCATTCATCGACTTAAGGTCCAAATCGATAACGTATTCAATGCACAAAGCAATACCACTGGATACAAACATCAGTTACCATGCCTTGAATGTGCTTGAAGAACGTCACCGTTCTGCCTTGCTCCAGCGTAATGATTTCCGTTGGTGCCGAAGTGCCTGGAGACAAGGAGGGCGTCATCGAGGGTGATAATCACTTACTGCTTGACCGTGTAATTTGCGTCGCTAGAGGCAAAGCTGAGCTACGTGAAGGGAAAGGAAGGGTCATTAATAATTATGATAATATAATGACACCAAGGATGATGACAATGTTTATTTCTTCAGCGTTTTACTCAAAGCAATTTAAGAGTGAATGAATAAATACAAGACAGTGATAAAGGATTTTTGTTATTCAGGAAAACTCGACCTCAAACTGCCTCCTGAATTGTCATGACACTGTGAACAGAGCACTGAAGGTACATGTTGGACTGGTGGGGCTGGACACGTGGGGGGGGTGTTAACTCGGCCTCAGGGAGGAGGTTTGCAACACCTGAACCCTCCCCTGTCGTTGCGCCACTGTTCCCAGGCATAAGAAAAAACAGCTGAAGACCCTGCTCCTGCAATACACAGACTGCTTCTCATTGTCGTCAAAAATTCCACAAACCCCTGTCTCCAAGCATCGCATCATAACCAATGAATATGTCCGCCCGCTGCATCAGAGCCCGCACTGTGTTTCAGCGTGCGAACACGAGGATATAAGGCAACAAGTCGACAAAATGCGACGTGACGACATCATCCAGCCGTCCAAGAGTCAGTCCATGGGCATCCCCCATGGTGTTAGTGATGAAGAAGGATAGGACCCTACCTTTCTGCGTCGATTATCGTCGCTTCAACAAAATCACGAAAAAAGACGTATACCCTCTCCCACAGATAGACGATGCCTTAGATCGACTCTACAATGCAAAGTGTTTTTCTTTGATGGACCTCAAAACCGGCTACTGGCAAATCAGAAGTCGACGAGAGGGACCAGGAGAAGACTGCCTTTATAACACCAGACAGACTGTTCGAGTTCAAGGTCAGGCTGTTTGGTCTTTGCTCGGCCCCTGCAACTTTCCAACGCGTCATGGATACAGTACTGGCAGGCTTGAAGTGGCAGACTTGCCTTGTCTACTTGGACGACGTCGTTATGTTTGTCTCAAGCTTCGAAGAACACCTCCGGCGCCTTGGAATAGTTGTTCAAGCAATCAAAACCTCCGGACTCACGTTGAAGCCAGAAAAGTGTCGGTTCTCATACGAGGAGCTCTTGTTTTTGGGCTGCGTCATCAACAAGTATGAAGCGTGCCCTGGCCCACAGAAAACTGTGGCTATCACTGATTTTCCTCCGCCCGCCGACAAGAAGGCATTGCGTAGATTCCTTTGACTGTGCGCCTATTACAGGTGCTCAATCAAGGACTTTTCATGGATCACCGAGCCACTGTCGTATCTCACGAAGGCCGATGTCGAGTTCAAGTGAGAGACGCCGCAAGTCGAAGCATTTGAAGAACTGAAGCAACGCCTGCAATCGCTGGCAATACTTGCGCATTTCGACAAAAACGCCGGTACCGAAGTCTACACTGATGCAAGCAGCGTAGGACTCTGCACCGTGCTTGTGCAGAGGACTGACGGACCAGAAAGGGGTGTAAGTTACACTAGTCGGTCACTGTCAAAGGCAGAAGCAAATTATTCCACCACAGAAAAGGAGTGCCCTCGCCATCATCTGGGCTACATCAAAGTTTTTCCCCTACCTCTATGGCAAGCCCTTCAAAGTTGTAAGTGACCACCACACCTTGTATTGGCTAGCTAACTTGAAGGATCCTTCAAGTCGCCTCGCACGATGGAGTCTGAGACTTCAGGCATTCGACATCACCGTCGTTTACAAGTCCGGGCGAAAGCACTCTGACACCGACTGCTTTTCTCGCGCCCCCGTCAAACCCCCGCCACAGGACGACCAAGCTGACAACATTTTCTTGGGACCCATCAGTGCCGATGAATTCACCGAACGAGCCGACCCAGAACTAAGGAGCCTTGTAAACTACCTGGACGGCAAGACCGTTGGTGTGCTGAAGGTGTTGAGGCGAGGACTGGCAGCGGTTTTCTTGCAAAACGACATTCTTCTAAAGAATTTCTCGCCACTCCGAGCCAACTACCTCCTCATAGTACCTTCAGCATTGCGTCCAGAGGTTCTGCAAGCTCTCCATGACGACCCAACGGCCAGACACCTCGGTATTTCCCGCATGCTCGCGAGAATACAAGATAAATACTACTGGCCTTGCCTCTCTGCCGACGTCGCCCATTACTTAAAGACATGCCGAGACTGTCAGTGATGCAAAACACCGCCAACAAGGCCAGCCGGACTTCTACAGCTGATCGAACCACCTCGCCGAGCGTTCCAGCAGATCGGGATGTACTGCCTGTGGCCTTTCCCGACGTCGATGTCCGGGAATAAATGGATCGTCGTAGCTACGGACCACCTCACCTGCTACGCCGAAACAAAAGCCTTGCCTAAAGGCAGTGCTACTGAGATAGCCAGATTCTTCGTTGAAAACATTCTCCTGCATCACGGTGCTCCTGAAAACCTCATCACCAACAGAGGTACGGCCTTTATGGCAGATCTAACTCGAGCAATCCTGCGATACAGTCAGATAATTAAGCCATCAGTGGACCACCGCCTACCCCCGCAGTCGAATGGCCTCACTGAGCGCCTAAATAATACCATCGCCGACATGCTGGCAATGTACGTCTACGTCGAACACAAGACATGGGATGCCTTTCTTCAGTACGTGACCCTCGCATACAACACGGCCATGCAAGAAACAACGCACATGTTCACCTGGTCTATGGAAGGAACCCGGCAACTACGCTTGACGCCATGCTAACGGACGTCACCGACGAAGCCAGTCTCGACGTTGCCACCAACTTTCAGCACGCCAAAGAAGGTCAACAGCTCACCCGCCTGCGCATCAAGAACCAGCAGAGGACCGATAGCCAACACTACAATCTTCAACAACGCTAAGTCGAGTACAAGCCCGGCGACCATGTTTTGGTCTGGACTCCGATACGCCGACGAGGACTTAGCGAGAAACTGTTATGTTGCTATTTTGGACCCTATAAGATCATTCGACGTATTGGCGTTCTGGCCTATGAGGTCGTACCAGACGGCATTTTGCAATCACAGCGGCACCGCGCATGACCTGAAGTCCTCCACGTGGTGTGTCTTAAGCATTTCTGCGCCCGCTGACAAACTTAGGGACATTGTTGCTTTGTTTTTTTCTTTATTACACATGGTTTTGTTTTCGCTTTCGTGTTTGTAGCATCGGGACAACATTTTTTGTCAAGGGGAGGGTATTGACACATGTACTTGTTTATCTTTCACCAGTGACCGCTTTTCACTCTCCGACAAATGTTAAACGCTATCGCTCGGCGCCTGCATGTATTGGAAGTTTCTTGAATGTTATCGATGCTTCTCTCCATTGTCTCTTCTCACCGACGCTTATGTAATCTGATTGTTCGATTACACATTGGCCTTTACGGATAGTCAGCCTTGCGTCTGCTCCAATCAGAAAGTCGTCCATGTACATGGATTTCTGAAACAGTAAAGCTGTCGTTTTGTAGTTATTCTTGGCACATCGAAAATGATGTTGCAATGTGGCCATCAATAGAAAAGGACTCTAAGTGGCTCCAAATGGCACTCTGGTCATCCTCCAGATTTCTTGTTCTGGTAAAGGTTGGTTTTCCTGAGGAGGTGTTGTAAACCCGAGGAATCGCAGTGAATGTCTGTCCTTCTCATGCAGGCCAATTTGAAAGGAGGTCTTTTCAACATCTACTGTCATAGCGACCTTGTGTCACCGGAAATGCAAAAGTGAGACGGCTACGTGTGGGTTTAAGCTCTGCCCAAATTCCAAATTTTTGTTCAATGACTTCGCTCCACGTTCATGTGAGGATGCATTGAAAACAATGTGAATATTTGTTGTAGTCTGTTCTTCCTTGATCACCGCTCAATGTGGCATGTAGTAAACTCGAAATTCGCTCGTGGAACTTGAATAGGAAACTCTTTCGGCTGATCCTTCTTCCAGATATGCACAAATGATTTTGTCGTATTTTTCCAATAGGCTGTGGTCCTTGTTGAGTTTGCGCATCAAAATGCCAAGGCGTTTAGTGGCCACAGAGAAATTGTCTGCCAAGTCCACTGTTTTATTCCAAGGAAATCGAACTTAATAACAACTGTCCATTTTAGTTATATTTTTCTCTAACTCTTGTAGCGGCAATTCACTATCGAGCAAGCTTTCTTCATCAGCTCTGACACCAAGACTTTCTAGGTCCTGAAATCATGAGAGAACCTCCAGGACAGTGTCCTCTTCTACGCAGGTTCAGAGCACAATGCTGCCTGGGAAAGGAAGTGGCCCTTGCACAGTCCATCCTAATTTGGTGTGCACAGCTTCTAGATCCTTCCATTTCTTCCATACAGTTTTCATGCCGCCAGTCACAAGTTGCCAGTAGTAGTCTGAACCTATAAGTATTGCTATAGAATTTTCGTTGTCTCCACCTAAAAAGAGGGCTTGTGTATCTAATCCTGTTTCTTCCATCTTTTCTTTATAACTTCATCTGGAATGGGAATGTGCTCACTACAGATGTCCTCCACTTCTAAAGCTTCGATTTCAATAGGTTTATCTGTATTTTCTGGGAAGACGATCACGCAAACTCTTGTCATTGTTTTCTGAGTCTTCTGTCCTCCGAAAACTCCTACATTCACCGTTTCCTCTTCCAGAAACTGACAGCTGAGTGTGCGTGATGCATCTATAGTAATAAAGCTGTGCTGACTTCTGCTGTCAAAGAGTATCCTTTAATGCTTTGAAGTTGCCGTGCCTGCCACTCTCACCGTGCAGCACTGCAATAATATTACGGGGCTTGCTTGTTGAGAAAGAAGGTTAACTGCTGTCGCAGAAACCTCATTCTCTTCCTTCTTGAAGTCAGGGTTACACATCGAAGTGAAATGACGTTGAGAACATCGATCAAATCTTTCTCTTCCTCTACAGTCCCTTGCCATATGACCTTGTTTTAGACATCGAAAACATCATCCGGCCTTGGTGAGAGTCTGTTTCTTGTATGTCAGACTCACTTCTTTGTTGTCGCAGACTTCAGCACTATGCTTAGATTATTTGCAAAACAGGCACAGGTCAGGCTTCTCCAGCACACCTTGTAGAGCCGCTGCAGATGGCGCGTTGCGATGCTGAATAGATGGCCGCCAGAGGCACCAGCAACAGCCACAGACGCTGTGCGCGTTCGGTCCAACGCGGGCTAAACGCCGACGGCGTCGCCAACGGTAGTGCGCGTTGCTGGTGCTGCTACATATATATTCAAAGCACACGTGTTGCGATGGATGAACCAGGCTAGTGCTAAGGTTGAATTTCACAGCACAATTTCCATTCCACATTCAGTAATCACACACAGATCATTTGTGGCTTCTTTCAGGGGCAGATGTGGACTTTTGGGTTGGTGCTTGTTACGTTTTGTGCGAGAACATTACAAGGAGCAGAGACAGCTTATGCGCAATTACAAGCAATATACACACATCCTTTCTTCAGTAGCTGACATTAAGCACAGGTAGCATGAGGGTATGCTTGCGTTGACATGACGACTTTGCTGTAGCCGAATTCCGAATACTGCATATGCGGTGAAGATAGCTGGGCATGTAAGCATGTTTAGAGGCTATCTTGTAATTTGTTGTAGCGCTGTCAAAACAACAGGGACATTGATGACACACGAGACAGCACACAGCGCTGAACTACCAGATGCAAAGAGCTGTTTTTTACGTACGCCATGTCTCTTCACACTGAACTTCAGAAACCGCAGTTGCGCACTGGAAAACAAATTTAAACTTAAATACGTTTTTAAATGACAAAAGTCGCGTATTATTTGCCCCTAATAAAGACAGGTCAGTAATATTATAATGAACACGTTTTCTTCACTACATTTGTAACTACATTTGTAGCGAAGAGACACTCTAGTTGGTCCGGCTCTAGTGGGCCCAGATGCTAGTGGGTCCAGCGCTTTGCTTGGCAATGGCGCTCATGCTTGAAAGCTGTGTGCTCGTTTGACAGTCACCGCTGCTCTTCTCTGAGTTCTAATATAAACTTTTTTATACATTAAAAGAATTATGCGGCGTGTGCCACAAAACCTGGCAGCAAGCAACACTGGCTGTAGCACCAGTCGCATTGTTGAAAGCGCAGTCATGTGAAATGGTCCCTCTAAAAGTTGCATTGCAACGCGTGCAACTGAACCGATTTTCATCGCTCTAGTTGCAGCATGTGAAACAGCCTATACGTAAGTGCATATGGTTTTTCATTGACCTAAAGGTCTGCCTGTCTTCTCGGGACTCTTTAGACCTGAATTAATTTCTTAGCAGTGTGCAGATTTCCAGACAGCATAACGTTCTGTGACCACTGTTTGAAATGTTCGCTACTCCTGTTCCTACTTTGCTTCATGCAGTGCGGTGGTGTTCTGCCTTGTGCGGGCCTCTCATTTCAGGAACTGGCCAACACTTGTATTTACTTGTGCGAGTTCTGCCTCAAGTTTACAAAAAGTCAAACCTGCCTCAAGAGACATCTGGTGAGGAAACCTTTTGACTTGCCATGAGGCTTTTTTGTTGTTTTATGACAGATTTCTGCATTGTTCTTCGTGGAGTTTCGCAATTGTGCTGTTGATTATTATCAGAAGCTTTCTTTCCCTTCTTGCTGCATGCATATCGCATGACGATGCAGCAAGGATATGTAGACCGTGCATATTGCATGTAGGGTTAAAGCAGATTCCTGATTAGTACCAAGGACCACCTTAGTCGAACTGGTGCTGCTGGATTTTATCGGTATGCCAAATTGCACTTAACCTAGCTCTCTTCCCTTCTCTCTTAATTTCCCCACCTCAGAATTTGCAGAAGTAACCTTGCCACACAGATTAAGATTAACAAAGCCTTTGCACATCACATGCACGTTTCAGCTGCATTTGCTGGAGGCATGTGGGCAGGGGCTCCGGAAGTATGTCTGATGTGTGGGGGCGACGTCTGGGGGCTCATGTTGCGTCGTGTAGTTCACCTCTCTCTCTCTCTCTCTCTCTATATATATATATATATATATATATATATATTGTTACACTGCTCTGCACAACATTGAGGAGAGGAGCACGAGCTTGGGGCTGACGAAGACGACGTTTCAGTGACTGGCCAGTTGTGTCAATGCTTTTCAATCATGTACATATTGTCAATACATTTCCCATCTTGCTTCTTCCCTCCGTAACATATTTGGTGGAGGTGCAGAGTACTGCTGTGCATGACGGAGCTCCGAAGTGGACGTAGCCTGGCCACTAACAACATGACGACCGCTGGAGCCGGTGCTGGGACAGCCACCATGCCGACAGGAGCAACCGCTACCACAATGCCGACAGTCATCTTGACCCAGCCCCGCGACCCAGGCACGTTTTCCGGGACAAACAATCTTGACGTCGATGAGTGGCTCCACATGTACGAACGTGTCAGCGCCCATAACATGTGGGATCAAACTGTTATGCTGGCAAATATAATTTTATACCTGCAAAGCACGGCACGAGTCTGGTTTCGAAACCACGACTAAGAACAGATGAGCTGGGAGCAATGCAAGCAAAAGAGCCGTGAGTTATTCGGCAAGCCTGTTGGCTGTCAGCGAGCTGCACAAAAGGAACTTGGGTCCCATGTCCAGATGTTGACCGAATATCTGACATACGTCCAGGATGTTATCACCCTTTGCCGCAACGTTGACAAGCGAATGTCGGAAGAAGACAAGGTGAACCATGTACTGAAGCGCATAGCAGACGGCACTTTTAATCTTCTAGTATACGTATAAGAATTTTGTCACCATCGTCGTCGTCAATAATGATTGTCGACACTTCCATGAAGCAAAAAGTTGTCGCATCAAACACCAGTTCATGCGTCTTCCAAATACAGCTGATACGTCGTCGTTCGAGGACCTTCACCCTCCGCATCATCCGCCAATGTCCGAAAGCCTTGTTCGTGTTGTTCGGCGAGACATTGAAGCCGCTGCACCGGACTGACAATTTCCCTCGTGCAGTCTGTCGTACACGAAGAGTTGGCAGACCTTGGCATTCAGTCTGTCTGTTCCGTCAACCAATCAGATACTTATGCCTTTCATATGATCCCTTCTTCACGACGCTGGTACCCCTCTCGGCCTTTTCACAACCCAGCAGAATGGCGAACATCCGATGACGGACCAATTTGTTTCAACTGCCGACACGTTGGCCACACTTCTCATCACTGCCCCAATACCTGGACGTCATCGCAATATCAGCCTGCATTCTTACCTTACCGCCACTCACCAGGTATTCATCCACCACCGGAAGATTCCACAGAGCCATACAACCCTACTTAGGCCGTCTGCATCTACACGGCAGAATCGTTCACCCTCACCACGACGTCCCCTGTCTCGCTCATTTACTACTCGCCTTTCTCCGACCCCCATCTACCGGCGCTCTATGGTAAACTGACGGGTGCAGCTCCGAGGGGTTACGCTGCTGGAACGACCCCGACTGCAATTCCTCTACTGACCTTACCAACGGGTAGGAATTCACTTGATGTGTACATAGATGGCATCCCTGTTACTGCTCTGCTTGATACCGGTGCGCACATCTCTGTGATGAGTGACCAGCTTCGTCGATGGCTCACTCAAGTCCCGACACCCTGTGTTGTGCGAGTCGTTGATGGAAAAACACCGGCCACAATAGGAATGTGTACCGCTCCCGTCGGTGTCGCTGGCCGCCAAACATCTGTTTTGTTTACTGTTATTCAAGAGTGTCCCCATGACGTTATTCTAGGCCTTGATTGTCTATCCGCTCACTCCACACTTATCGACTGCTCCGCTGGACATTTCCCGTCTTGCTTCTTCCCTCCGTAACAATATATATATTTAAAGGGGGATTTATTGAAACTCGTCCGAGGGATCGCAAGTGGCTTTTTAGGCACAGTCCTAGCTGTTGGCATCCGCAGCTCGAGCTCGGGTCTCGCGCCGAAGCAATGGCAGTGCCCACAGCGCCTACATGCATATTCCCCACTACAATTGCCCCCGCTGCAAAGGTGAGCCATCCTGGCGACCTAAGGTGATGACACGACGAGGGGGTCGGGGTACAGCTTCAGGCAGCTGATGTGAACCGTCTTGCGGCCAGGCGGCCCTTGTTCGAAGATGGTTTTACCGGTTCGACTACATAGTTGACAGGCGATGTACATTCAACGATCCGGTACGGACTCTGATATTTTGGAGCAAGCTTTGGGCTAAGGCCTGGAGATTGGAATGGCAGCCGAAGCCAGACGTGAGAATCCACGGCGAAGGACTGTGTTGGCTGATCGTGGTCGCGGCGATCTTTTTGGATGCCTTGGGTATCCGACGTGAATGAGCGAGCCAGTTGACGGCACTCTTCAGCATGTCAAGCAACTTCTGAAAGCGGGGTGAATTCAGAGGCGTCCGGGTGATACGGAAGTACGGTGTCAAGGGTAGATGATGGTTCACGTCCATAAAGAAGAAAAAATGGTGAGAAGCCTGTGGTAGCCTGAGTGGCGGTATTGTACGTGTAAGTCACAAAAGGAAGGACGTCGTCCCAATTGGAATGATCCGACGCAACGTACATTCTGAGCATGTCACCAAGAGTGCAGTTGAACCATTCCGTTAGACCGTTAGTCTGTGGGTGATACGCCGTAGCGGTGCAGTGAATAGTGCGGCACGCTGCCAGTAGCTCATTAATAACGTCTGACAAGAATACGCGGCCTCGGTTGCTGAGCAGCTCTCGCGGTGCGCCGTACCGTAATATGAAATGCCGTAAGAGGAACGCTGCGACATCGCGAGCAGTAGCTGAAGCAAGTGCTGCAGTTTCGGCGTATCTTATTAGATGGTCTACTGCGACAATTATCCAACGATTTCTGTTAGCAGTGCATGGAAGGGGCCCATAAAGGTCAATCCCGACTCTGTCAAAAGGACGTGCAGGACACGGTAAAGGTTGCAGTGGGCCTTTCGTATGAGGAGTTGTCTTGCGTCGCTGACAGGCTGCACATGACCGAATGTATTTGCGCACGTAAGAATACATCCCTCGCCAGTAGTACCGCTGGCGGAGCCGCTCGTGCGTTTTCAGGACGCCAGCATGTGCTTGTTGTGGGTCGGTGTGGAAATACGTGCATATGTCGGAACGCAAATGGCGAGGGATCCCGAGCTCGAGCTCGGGTCTCGCATTGAAGCGATGGCAGTGCCCACGGCGCCTACATGCATATTATCCACTACAATATATATATTACTAACTATTTTCTTACTCTTCCCGCCGACAGGGAATGCTTCGGTAGTCACAGTGCAGCGGAGGCTCCAACGCGGTATAGCCTGGTGTTGGCACTTTCCGCACATGGTTTGTCTTTAACCTGTGGCGCCTCGTCGCTTATGGAGCGCAGCTTCAACATGCAACAGCTTCAGGGGTGGTGGGAGGGAAAAAAAGGGGGGGGGGGCAGCCGGAACAGCTTTGAGTGTTGGGGCATGCCCGCACTGGTTTAGAACCTGTGGGGCTGACTGCCCCCACTGCCCTCCCCCAATTCCGGAGCCCCTGCATGTTGGCTTGCTCCTCATGGTGTCCTCTAAGTTTATATAGAATAAGAGCCCCTTAATTAGAAGTTGGTTTGCAGTAGTCCGTGAAAACATAATGTCCATCAATTGGGCTGTGGGCACAGGCTGTAAACTTGTGGCTATTGAAAAATTCAAGCATCCTACTGTCTTCTGGCATTATTCGATGTGAATGGGTCTTTTACCACTGCAACATGTTTTTTAAACGTTAATTTAATACGGCTTTATTGTAATCTTTGATATTTATTTATGAATTTTCAGTATTCCTATGTCACAAGAATTGACACAGGAAATGACATTCTAGCATAAATTGGCAATGTTTTGCATATATATGCACTCTAACAAGGTTTGCTGGCCGTGAGTGCATGGCAAGCCTATATTCTGTTTCATGCAAAGCAGACAGCACTCCTGAAGCTAGAGAAACTTCTTGCAGCCACGACATCAAAAAATAGTGCATCACATATGAAAGATAAACGTATGCATTATGTGATTCAGTGGAACATAAATCTCATTTTTATGCCGCAAGATATGACAAATATTACATGGAAGGCATTTTTGACTTAAAACCTATTTACCACTAAATGAGTGAAGCCACATTTATGTGATTAGCCCCTACAATGTACTACTTGTACTCTCGACCACAACATTGTACGTTGCCTGCTAGAAGCGCAAAAGGGCACGTATATGTGATTTAGTGTAACGTTACGTTCACAACTTGTAGTTGTCATATATGAAGTTGTTATTCCATAGAAAGCATCCCAGATTGAAACTGCATTCTAAAATGACTTGTATGACTGCACTATTTGAGTAGCTTTTGCTATGTATGAAACAAAGTAAGGTCCTGGACTGAGCAGTTGTGACCATGCAGAAGCACGAGCTACAATGCTGAGGCTTGCGTCTTTTTCATTTTAATAACCAAGCAGCAGCAGCGATGCTTTGGCTTTCTTCATCAACAGTATCATTTTTTTATGTATTCACTTCTGAGGAGGACATAAGGAGGTGATAATTGACATTGTCGACAAATTCTGAATGCAAGAAAGATTGCCTGTGTGTTCAATATGGGGTGCCTCAATTTGAATATAAAGATTTTTTTTCACATTTAGTGAAAATTTGACATTTTTCACATTTTCAATCATTTAGTGCTATTATTCAATTGACTTCCATTGATTCGAAACTTTAGTTAGCTGTAGTTTTGGTTTCCTGTGGAAAGATGAGGCTTTTACTTCAAGCTATAAACTTTGACTCTTATTCCAACTAAACAGGTTGCTGGTAGTTAGATTGCAAGTTCTGCCAGTAAATATAGTTGATGGGCTGTTCTTTTGAATAAACAAATGTAAAAATGGTCCCACAGCATCATGCAGCTCTGTTCACAAGCAAGAAAGATTTCAGTAGTCACATGTTGAAACGAAGCTGGTTTTTGGCCGTGTTGTAACAAAAGGTTGTGCAAGTGTTGTCATCACATAAACAAGCTCTAGCTGCATTTTAAGAAAGAGACTGTGCCGCATGGGGATGCTGGAGCTGGCAATAGCTAAAGCTGCTGAAGTGACACATAGTAGAATGATCCTTTAGGCTTACAGGCAGTGCTTACCTGGCCTTCGCTTGTGCAGGTAGAGATTGTCATGTGATATTCTCAGTTTATAAATGCTGATTTATCAATCTCACTTCTGTATGACCAGAACAAATCTAACATGAGATAAAGCCATTTTTATGTCTTCTGCCGAGCTGCAACCCACCACCGTAGCCCAGTGGCTATGGCGCTGCGCTGCTGAGCTTGAAGTCACGCGATCGATCTTGGTCACGGCAGCCATATTCCTATGTGGCAGAATGCAAAAACACTTGCATACCGTGCATTGGCTGCATGTTAATGCACCCTAGGTGATCAAAATTATTCCAGAGCCCCCCACTATGGCGTATCTCATAATCAGATTGTGGTTTTGGCACACAACACCCCCCCCCCCCTTTTTTAAATTTAAGACAACTTGACGTGTGGTTGGACATTTCTAACCAGGTGTAAAGGTGTGTTTAACCTGGTTAGAAATATCCAACCACACCTTGTCATTTCTTCTGATGTGTCATCCTGCTGGTGGAAATCGTAAGGAGTAAAAGTGTGTGTTCTCTCTAAGCACATTTGTTCTGGGTTGTGGGAGGCATTTAAAGTTACCATATGGGGAACATTCAGCTTCCCTGGTTAAAACACTCAGTAGACGTTTTGTGAGCTTAGCAGAATCTATATGATTGCCAGTTTGATATTTCTTTGTGTGTTGTGTATAACTGTAGTGACAACCCTACTGCAATCTTTTTCCTCAATCAGGCCAAATGCCAGTTACGGTGCCCACCAGGAAAGGAGATTTATCGCAAGGAAGACCTCTCGATTTTTGAGATCGATGGCCTCATTAACAAGGTTTGATATCTTGCTTGATTTTGGATTCATGTGGTGCTGGCATCTTGTAGTGGTGCAGATTGAATGGTTGCATATGTGCCTCCAGTTGTTGCTTACAATCTATTATTACACATCAATTTGAAAAATCAAGAAACTGTGTATTCGGTCGTGCTGAAGTGCCCACTTGTTATTTTTGTTGACACTGTAGGCTCCAGCGGCCACTGTAATCTATTTGTAGGGGTAGAGAAAGGCACCTCCTATAACAGCTTACCACCTGTAATTTTTATTGCAATAGCAATTATGTGGACACTCCAGGCAAATTTCCGCTGCCGTCGGCGTCGCCGTGGTGTTCCGGAATAAGTCCAAGTGCGATAACATTGATGCCGCATGGCCGTATGCTGTAGGTGCGAGCGAAAGCTTGCTAGGGTGAGCCGAGAAGTTTGGTGGCTTGATACGGCGGTGTCTTCTGGCGCTAGCAAGGGAGAAAGGCAGGGAGGATGTGCACCATCTTCTCACGCGCGCAAGGGGGGGAGTGGGGAGGTGTGCGCGCACTAGGACAGCTATTATAGGCGGTGTTGGCTAGGAGAGGGGGGCAGGTTCATGCGCATGTCCTCTTCTACTCCAGCTGCTGCGGCGAAGTGCAGTCACGCGTGCCCTATCATGGAGGAAATCTGCGCTGGTTTCGAAGACTAGCCGGCCACATATAGCTGATGGCTAAGTGTGCGCTGTGTTCTCGCGTGCCTAGTTCGCATTGAAACGAGAAGCAGCTCGAAGAGGAATTCGCTCGCTGCTGCCAGCGTTCTGACAGCGAGGGTCCGCGGTCATCGAGTTAGATGTGTTCATGTGTGCGCGTGTGGCAACGTGCTTGTTAATTTAGTTAGTAAGCAAATGTTTACAGCAGTTTATGAGGCTGATAAAATGGCTACCCTTACTTTGTAGAGCTGTCTCATAATTTGCTATCGCAATCAATGTTTTGCCTGTTGAGCGAAACTGACTTTTTGTATTCATGCAGAAAAGAAAAAAGAAAATGAATTTATTCTTGCCTTAGTGTCACTGTGCTACTATCAAGAGTGCACCTTTTTTACCTCTTACCATTAGTGATCTTGGTTCAGGTTTTGTGCATGATATTTTACCTGTCAAAGTTGTTGCTAATATGTATTAAAATATTAATATTACCTAAAGCACTACCTGAAGCAAACATTTCTTTTTTTATATAAATGCATCTGCAGCTCTGGTATATTTGGCTGCGCAATTGAGTTTTTCATCATGCAGACGAGACTCATTATATCGTTATGCATTCGCCTGCTCGGTTTATCAAGAGCCATGGCGCCGACGCAAGTCAGAACAAAAAAAACGAAGAAAACGAAAGCCGCGGCCGGCAGCGCTTGCGTGCTTGTCATTGCGGAAATGGCGTGAGCACAACCATGCAACTCCGCTCCACCAGCAGGGATACGCGGATAAGCCCCAGACCTTTAGTTTTATTCAGGGGGCTTCTCCATGCCGAGTGAGTGAGCTGCCCTCTCCCTCGGCACATATTTTTCCTCCATGCTGCGCCAGCGCATTATCACCGGTGAGCGACAACGCCGCCATTTTACGGTGGCCGTGGTGCTGTGGAAGTAGTGCGCAACAGAACTAATGTTAATCCGCGCCACCTGCCCGGCGCACCCAAAGTCACCGAAACCAACCAATGGCTCAGCCCTGCCGCAGCTTGCGCAAAGGAACCAATCGCGACTGAGAAATTTGATCCCGATCTAGCTCGGAGCGCGTTCGAAAATGCGCTGCGTGACAAGACTTCTGCGGGGTTTAGCTTTTATAGAGTAGTCGCTTTTATTAAATTAACGCTTATATCGAATTTTTTTGCCGTCCCGTTTACTTAATTGTAACGCGGGTTTATTGTACACTCTGCAGATCAAACCTAATGACAAAGGAGAAAGTGTTCATTTTTACCCAAGTCTTGTTTGGGCAGAGGACATCGAAATATTATAATATTTCTTTTTTTCAGTGGCATCAGGGATGGTAACAGAGTGCCAAAATGACATGAATGATGCGTTGTTTTTTTTTCATGTGTGAAGACGTGTATGCATGCACATCTCACGGTCGATGGAAATCTCACATGGCTGTTGTTTTGTAGTAACGCTGCAGAATTGCAAAACCATCTCCTGTCAGCAGATCCAACACTGTGATAAGTTCACAGTGACATCACTGTCAGTGTCATCACTGAAATCTTGTTCTTTTTCATGATCTGAATTCTTGCGATTGAAAATTTGGTTGACATTCATCAACATAGCAAGTAGTAGGCACGCTGTGTGGTTGCTTTGAACTGTTGCCATCATGACACAGAACCTGACACTCAAACCAATAAGCTCAGTGACATGGGCACCACAGAACAATCATTAATGTCACAGCATTTGTTTGGCAGATTCAATTAACTTGGCTAAGACTACCTTTTCACATGGTTGTCAAATTGCTGCTCTCCATTTGCAGTATTGGATCCAGCTAGTCACAATAGTTGAGTACTGCATAAGGTTGGATGTTAGGTGTAAACCAATCGAAAAATCAATTTTGAGGTTGTAGTGTCAATGAATTCTGTATATAGGGTGCCCCAACTATCATGCATCAAGATTTAAAAATGTGCAAATGCCACATAGCTGGACATAACCAAGGTAATGTTGTTTGCAGTCACTTCGAGATACTGAAATTACTTTTTGCATTCCACCTAATTACATATTTAGTCTTAATAAATAATCAACTTCTCAAATATTATAATTAGATAAAAAGTCTCAATGAGAAAATTGTAGAGCAACATGAAAAACTCTCGATACAGCTTTCTGTTGCTCAAAATGTGCTGCATGAAAGTGTTTTTTCGTGCGTGAAAGAAGCCCGTGAATACTCGTAAAGTGGCTCGAGCAGCCAGTCGCCCAGCTCCGCAGAACCTCATGAAAAACTTCGGGGAGGGTGAAAAGAAAGCAAAAAAAATGGAGTGCATTCTACTGGAGCATTTTAAAGCTTGTCGGGAACATGAAAACATAAAAGTTCATTTTTCTCAAAATGGCATTTTTGAACTTTTAAAATATTTTATGCACATTTTCTAGAAAACCACTCACCAGCTATTAGTTCTTTTACATCTTATAGTACATTGCATTGGCAACAATCTGAACTCATAATAATAAAACACTCTTTATGCCTTATTGGTGAAAAAAAATTTTAAACTCTGAAGTTATTCTTTTATAGGTATTGACAAGTGTGAACAAATTTTTTTTCTCTGGGGAAGCCTGTACATACAAATTATTTTAGGTTTCGTTTGAAGACAGTAATATGTGGCACCTATCTGCCAATTTAAACAA
Organism: Dermacentor silvarum; assembly: GCF_013339745.2. Classification (NCBI taxonomy): domain Eukaryota; kingdom Metazoa; phylum Arthropoda; class Arachnida; order Ixodida; family Ixodidae; genus Dermacentor; species Dermacentor silvarum. The sequence continues at coordinate 340,982,061 of NC_051154.1, read as the reverse complement.
TCATCCTGTCAATAATTTTTTAGAAAAGGTACATTGCCATCTGAAACTTGTCTAAAATTTGATAGATAGTTACAGAAAATATAAGAGGTTCTATGGAGGAAAAGCTACTGACTACTAAGCTAAATGGCATCCCCGTTTAGCACAAATGGGAGCTACTCACCTTAGCATCTCCTTTTAACTGAAGTCTACAGGAAGAAGGGTTCTGCTTAAACCTAAACAGAACAAACTGTAAAGAGATGCGTACCTTCTTTATGTCAAGAAAACAGAAGGAGCTTTTAAATAAATCATGTTCATGTTTAGTTTGTCGTACCGCGAGTGTCCCTGGGGCTAGCTTTTTATTCTTGTATTTATAAATGATATTCCAGATGTCATCAACTGAATATCAGCAGGCTTTCCAATGACTATTTTGTGTGGTTGAGCATCAAGTCAGACAAATTCCACACAGCTTGTGCGCCGGCATTACAGTTGCGTGGAAATGTGGTGCAAGAAGAAAGAATGTTGTGCCTGCATGGTTGTAGCTATATAATCGGCATCTGAATTTTGTGAATAACAACTGTTGGCACTCGTCTCGTGTGCCTTTGTATACGTGACCATTTGCTTTCCAATTAACCTGTTGTAAGCAATCATGCACCAGCTATTCGTACTGCAAGTGCTATGCATAGTATATATTACTATTTTGCCTATGGGTGGCCAGTCAGATCTGTCATGCTTATTTAGTTTGTCAGTTTTGTTTATAAGAAATTTATCCTGAGTGTGCTGCAATCCTAAATTTTGTGAGCAGGAAAAATGTGTTTTGTAGACGTGTCTTCCCCTTTTTTATTGCTTTGGTTTTATCCATGGAATGTATTTTTTATGCAGACATATGCTCGAAACCTGTGCCTCCTGGCCAAGTGTTTCTTAGACCACAAGACTCTCTACTTTGATGTGGACGTGTTCCTCTTCTATGTCCTGACTGTGAATGATGATCGTGGACACCATATTGTTGGATACTTCTCCAAGGTAATTGTCCACTAGACTGCCAGCCTTTATCGCTGTCTAAGTCAAATCCCCCCTCTTTTTTCATGCTTTTCTGCCAATTGGCAGATTACTTTTTGTGACATGATAGCATTTTGGTGTGTTAGGATTCTAGGTAGAGTAGCATTTGTGCATGATACCGAGTCTTCAGCTGCCACCCATTGACTAGGGCCTCTTTAGGTTACGTTGCTTCGGAATGCATTATCCTAGTCTTTTTCTAGATGTACCTGACACACCATTAAAGTTTAACCTCAATACAAAGAACACGGATAAAAGAAATTGTTGTATGTATGGTAAAGTACACCCATGAGCAAAAGTATATGGACCATGGCAACGTGTGCCAAACTGCATCTACGCACCATCTTCTGGCGCGGTGCTTGGTGTCGAAACTATCGCTCGAGCAACGCATGCGTGTACCATCATATCTTCTGGCATGTCATGTTACCTTACTAAAAGAGATACGCTGCTTGTCGACTAAGTGTCTAACAGGCAGCCACCTGTACCGCTTTCTCTGCTCCGTCCCATCTGCACTGCTGTTTCACTGAGTGACGGTGGCGGAGCTGGCTTGCACGTCCATTGCACATCTTTCATCAGTTATTGTGTAGCCTACTGTCTACTCTACCACCTTTTGACGACTCCATCAGAAGGCCTTGCTTCTTATTGCGGCCTTTAGCTATCGGTAGCGCTTCCAATATTAGCTGCCGCTTCTTCAAGCACGGTTTTTCAATCAGTGTCCTTTGTTGCGCGAAAGAATTGCAACAGTTTATCAATGCTTTATTCTATGAAAGTAGCAGCAGCATAGTCACTGCAAGTATTGCAAGCACTTCCAATAACGTAACGTCACAGTGAGAAGCAAGGCTTTCTGGCGAGTCATCAAAATGCATGAGTTGGCAGTAGGCCGCGCAATAACCCCAAGAAAGTGCAATGCACGGCGGACGTGCGAGCCAGCTCTGCTGCACCCACTTGGTGAAATGCAGGTGCAGATATGACAAAGCAGAAGCGGCACAGGCAGTTGCCCACTAAACGTTTAGTCGGCAAGCAGCATACGTCGTCAAGAAAAGCAAGATGGCACGCCGTCAAATATGATGGGATGTGTATGCGCACCATAAGCTGGTGCATGGATACAGTTTGGCACGTGCTTGCGTGCTCCATATACTTTTGCTCATGGGTGTACATATAAAATGCTTTTCACTGATATTGGCATGTAACAAATATATGCATATAGCAAATATCAGATGCTACAACAGTGTATTTTCATGTCAGATGCGACTTTCTTTATAACAAGGTTTGACTGTATATGGCAGCACCAGATTTGCGTTGAAATGCCAAAATTGCTTTTTGTGCCAAGATCATAAAAGTGCCAGACAACACGTTTTCTTCCAATAAATGCCGCAGCTATAACAAAGGAGCTTCAAACTTGCATGCTGCAGGAGGCCGTTTTCAATGAAAACATCTCTTGGACTTTGTTTCTTTTACTAAAGAGGTCTTTTTTTAAGAAATCAAGTTCAGACATTGGGTGCATAGTTAGTATTAAAGGGACTAGCCTGTTGAATCTGAATGTAAAGTGACCAGGAACTACTATATTAGAACAGTTCAATTGTTCCCTTTCATATCAAACCACAGTGTACAAGGTGAGGAATGTGAAATTGGTGTCTGGCAACTTCTATACTGCCAGTGTAGGTCCCTGATGAAGCGTTTGGGGTGTTAAGGTGGCGGTCCCACTCCGGCGGCACGAGCCTCCCGTTTTCAGTACTTTTGGAGCAACCGTGGCGGCTCTTCTACTTAGGATATGAAGTTGTCGTATAAACCATAAAAAGCCTAATTCTTGTAGATTCTAACTATATATAATATAAAGAAATTTATTGATGTGATTTAGAAATAAATGTTCAAGAAAAAGCATGAGATACATGGTTCTTGCGAACTGTGTCTCAGTTGTGACCATATTTAGAATAAACTACCAAATTTACTGCATTTCGGCTTGCTCTGCTGCTTTAGGACATACTTTTCTAGTTCCTAGACGTAGCAAAATTATTTTGAATTTTTACTTTTTGGATAATCTGCTTTTGTAAATTGACAAATATCGCAATCTTTTCTTGTAAACAGCCCGGCAACTACATGGTCAAGGAAGCTAAATTTTGGATAAAGTAGAGTTCACGGAATTTCCATTTAGGACGAAAAATTTCATTCGTGTAACTTTATTAGTTTTTCTAATAATGCGGCCGAAATTAAGCATATTTAGAATTCTGGTTTTATCTTTTCCCATTTTTGCGGGAAGGTACTAAAGCTACGAAGCTGCGGTTTAAATCTAGTAAAAGTACATGAATGAAATTCTACGTCCTAAACGGAAATTCCTTGAACTCCACTTTATCCAAAATTTACCTTCCTTGAGCATGTAGCTGCCGGGCTGTTTACAAGAGAAGATTGCGATATTTGGCAATTTTCAAAAGCAACTTATCCAAAAAGTAAAAATTCAAAATTATTTTGCTACATCTAGGAACTAGATAAATATGTCCTAAAGCTACAGAGCAAGCCGCAGTGCAGTAAGTGCGGTGGTTTCTTCTAAATATGGTCACAACTGAGACACAGTTCGCAAAAACCATGTATCTCATGCTTGTTCTTGAGCATTTATTTCTAAATCACATTAATCAATTTTCTTATATTATATATAGTTGGAATCTACAATAATTAAGCTTTTTATGGTATATACCACAACTTTATATCCTCAGTAGAAGAGCCGCCACGGTTACTCCAAAAGTACTGAAAACGGGGGGCTTGTGCCGCCGGAGTGGGACCACCACCTTAAGAGACCACTGCAACAGCTGTCACTGAAATGCATTGTACTTGCCCTTGCCTTTTTGGATAATGTTTGAACTAAAAAAATAAGCTATCTGCCTTCTGTCAATGCTGCACACGAAATGCAGTTGTAGTTGTATGCTGCAAATTTACTCTTACAGCCATGAAAGAAAAAAAAAACAAGTGGGAACATGATGTCAGGCAGTCAGCCTTTGTAAGGCAGCCCCTTTTCTGACACTGTTCTTTTTCAGCTTTCACTTAGCGAATCGTCAGAAAAGCGCACATGGCACATTAGAACTCTGGTAAAAATTGTGCCAGGGATTACATGGCTCACGGTAGGTTGGAGTCCTGCTGGCTGCTGGAGTTGCCGCCTCTTTCTCGAGCTCCTGCGACTCGCTTTCTGCTCGCCACATTTGATGCCTTTTGTTCTTGGCCTTGATACCTGCAAACATTGTGGCCATTGCAACGGCAACACAAGCTTCGGAGCGTCCACACATTTAGCCGCTCATTGAAACTTTCTAGGTGTGCTGCAGACAAGTAGACGAATCCAATACAGCCATACAAAGAATAGAAATGACAACTTGCAAAAACCTGCTTTGGTTCTTTTCCCATAATTCTTTTTTTTTATGACTAGGCTTTCAAGATCATCACGGAACTTCCTCCTAGCTTTTTTTTTCATTCTTTCATGCTTGCCACCATGTCGAGATCTTGAAAAGTATCGCTTTTGCTTGCTTAGTGGAGAATGGATGCACACTCATAAGGCTGTAGGGCATATCGTATGCATTTAGCAGCTCAGAAGAATTGTTTCTGGCATGTTTAATTGATTTTAAATCGCTAAAAGGCAAATAATTTCAATTTTGAATCAATCTGTAACGTGGATACATATAATTCAGATTGCCTAGCCTGTCCAAATTACTATGGACTCATTTTGACTCTAATAATGAAAAACTGTGTGACTTGATCTGTTGTATGCACCTTTTGAGTACGGTTAGCACAAGGTGCGGATGAGTTTTAACCAGGGGTGCCTTCATGCAGTGGCGCCGTGAATGTAGTGGCATGTGAGAGCTGGTCCAGGCGCAGCAGGTGCAACCAGCAGCTGCATTGGTTGATTATGTTCCATTGTTGCTTTTGTTTTGCATATCCGGAATGCCTTGTGGAATCAAAAGCCTGGACAAACATCCATTTTTGGGTGCACAAACAGTCGCTCAAACATTCCCGAATCTGGTCAGGCCACTGAGTTCCATAGGTTTTCATTGTGGCCTCACGAGCTGAAACGGCATAAAGCCTGGATATGTGCGGTTCGTAGGCAGCAGTAGCATGTACATTTCCGGCACTGCTCTGCTTTTGTCGAGTTGTTCTAACATAAATAAAGGAGCCGTTTATTCACAACAGCTTCGTGTTCCAAGTAAATTAGGAGTCCTTGCCTTCACAGGTGTGGCAGCTCCGGAGCTTGAACACCGAAAGCAAACATGCAGATACAGTTAAACCTGGATATAACGAAATTTACAAAATCCCGAAAAACTTTTTATGAAGAGGATTTCATTATATGCAGGTTCGGCACGAAAATTCGAAAAAGAAATGCTTACCATATGTACTATCGCTCAAGATTTACTCCCAATACACTAATGTTGCACTTTCCCAGTTTCGCCCGAAAGGCGAAGCATCGATTGTGACAGCAAATTAGCAGACGATTATACGAAGTAAGGGTACTACAGTCAAACCTCTTCAATACATACCCACTTAATCCGTAATTGCAGTTTAAACATAGTCTCGAAAATTCCCCCACCCAGCCTCCATTGAACCCCATGTATTGGCTGACCGCTTAAGCCATAGTTGCTCATTGCCCACCAAATGGTTAGTGCAGGCTATTTTTCTTGTCCTACATGCACAGGTACAAAATCGGCAAAATCTCATGTGCGCAGACGTTCGATTCTTGAGTTGCGACGCCCGGACGACAGTCGCCAGTGATAGTGAACTTACAACATGGCCACCGTGACGTATTTCCTGCTCGTACAGCTGTTGCCGTTTGCCGCGCACAAAAGCATGCCCTTTGAGATACGTTCCCGGTAACACGGAGAAGCTGCCGGTAGGGGTGCGAATTCGCTGTCGCTGTCAATAAGTACAAATATCTTGGAGTGTGGATAAACAATGGGCTGAGTACCTAACGGAACATGAAAAATATGTAATCACTAAAGGTAGCAGGAATGCAGCTGAGATGAAAAATAGGGCACTGGGGTGGAATTAGAATAGGTACGAAGTGGTGAGAGGAATTTGGAAAGGGGTGATGGTACCTAATTTGACTTTCGGCAATGCGGTCCTGTGCATGAGATCAGAGGTTCGAGCAAGGTTGGAAGTTAAGCAGCTCCCAAAGCAAGCCATCCAGGCTTGCTTTGGGAGCACATGGAAACGCACCAAATCAGGGGGTACAAGGTGACATGGGATGGACGTCATTCCAGGGCAGGGAAGCTAGCAGTAAGATAGAATTTGAGGAGCGATAGAGAGAAATGGCAGAAAAGCGGTGGGCAAGGAGAGTTTTCAGTTATTTCTGCATGAGGAATGTTGACACAAAATAGAGGAAGCTGACCAGAAAATTGTCAAATATTTGGACTGCAGGAGGTGTGCAATCCAAGAAACAGCTGTTAAGAAAAAGGTTAAAGAAACAGAGAGGGGTCTGTGGAAAACGGATGCAGACGAAATCAGCACTGGGAACATACAGAACTTTCAAGCAAGAAATTGCCAAAGAAAATATCTATGATAATTCTAGGGGAAGCTCTTTGTTGTTTGAAGCCAGGACGGGAGTATTGCGGACTAATATGTACCAAGTCAAGTACCGAGGTATAGACACGTTGTGTGGTGCATGTGGAGAAGAGGAAACGGCTGAACATCTCATACTTTTCTGTAAAGGGCTTAACCCTACAGTGCAAAGCAACAGGGCTGATTTCTTCAAATCATTGGGGTTTAGGGACAGTGAAAGCAAAATAGACTTTAAGCGGGTAGAAATAACCAAACAGAGAATATCTGATTGGTGGCTAAAATCAAGGAAGGGGTGAAATTTCACCCACCACAAAGTACAAAATATGTTAATAGTTGGCGTATGCCAGCGGCCGATTTAAAGGGTTCAGCCTCATCCATCCATCCATCCATCCATCCATCCATCGTCGGAGTAGTAACTGCGCAGAAGCACATTCAAATTGCGAAGCGCTTTTGTGCCGTCACCGTGGACGTCGCTTTCAGGTTCCGTGTAAAGTCCAAACACGGCAACATCGTTGCTGCGCGCCATACGCTGTGTGTGCGAGTTAAAGCGAGCGGGGGTCAGTTGACTCAATCTCGTGTGCGCGAGAGAGAAGGGGGGGAGGGGGTGGAAGCGCGGGGGGCGGAAGCGCGCCTCCGCCCTTTGCACGGCGGGGGAGGCGAGAAAGGGAGGCGTTTACTTTGGCGGTGGCCGCCGTATCTTGAAAGCAATCTGTGATGTGGAAAAAGTGTGTGCCTGCGCGGGCTTATTTTCAAAGCGAACTGCAGACACGATCAATATTTCCGTTTCTTCGTCGAAGCACTCATCCTTGGAATGTCACACCAGGTACTGGATGCGTGGGCGCGTGTCATTTCGCACAAGTGCGAGGCGTTGGAAACGAAGAGCGAGCGACACGATGGCGTCGTAGCGTCATATAGTGTCACCTAATGTAAGGTTAGTGAAGTGAAGCGCAGAGACTTGTGCAGTAAGCAAAGAGTGGCGCTGCCAGCGCATTGAAAAAAAAGTTTTTTGTTTTCCCTTCGGTAACATCAACAGGAAAAGGAGAGTGCTGGCTTCGCGGGCTAGGCCAGCAGCAGAAAGCGGCGGGATCAGGTTTGAATGAAGTGAGGGCGAAAGGTCACGCCCAAGGGATGCAGGCCCGCTTTGCGCACGCACGCACGCGCGCATACGTGCCCTCGCTCTCGCCGTGAATTCGAGCGCGCCAAGCGCGACGCCGCCGCTTCGCATTCCGTCACGGCGGAGAAGGTGGTTCTGGTTGCTGCTCGCGTAAAAATGACAAAATTGGGGCAAAATCTCTAGGTTGTCGGCAGAAAAAATTCGTTATTTCGAGGGGGTCTCCCACTGCCACTTCGTTATGTAGAGGTCTCAAATACATGTGCTTCTATGGAGTAATGGCGGGGAATAGAAAAACTTTGTTATATCCAGGAAATCGTTATATGGAGGTTTGTTATAAGCAGGTTTACCTGCATATAGTTGTCAGAGGGTTGAAAATTGAGCATGTTGGCACATTGAAACTTTTGAACTGCATTGTGCCCAAGTGTTGCTGTTCTTGTCCTGTCATTTAGGACTGTTTACACAGTTAGTCATAATTTGGCCTTCTTCTAAGAAGCTCCGTCATTTTCGTTTGGATTATATTTTCTTTCCTCGCACTCCCCAGCTCTGGCTGTGGCTGGTACACGACTCTGTGTGCTCTGCATCAACAGCGAACGCCAACGCAGCAGCCTGTTTACACTGGCTGTCAACACTGCTGCCTGTACTTGTGCACCAGCCACGACCGATGGTTCTTGTCGTGCCAAGCTGCATAAAACAGACCATGACTGAACATTGGGTTAGTTGCTAAGACAATAAAGTCAACGAATCATCACAAGAACAGGAAATATATGAACAGAAAACACACTGACACGTGCTATCCGTGAGCAGAAAGAAAAAAGTAAGACGTACGTCTCTTTTAGCAGTGATTTTTGTGCAGTTTTCCAGTCTACATGCATTAAATACATAACCAGGTTAATGTGCACGGCAAAATCACATAAACTGCTGGAATTCCACATCTTAGCTTGTCGCGGTGAGCTTTGTTTGCAGGGTGCATTTGCATCACAATTTGCACTCGTTTTGTGCTACCTGATGCCATGGATATGACCTGCCTTGTACAAGTGGTGACCTTTCTCAAGAGTAAATGCACTAAAATGCATTTTTTTCAGTTAGTCAGGCCTTGGAAACTGCAGTGCGAAATCACTAGAAATACAGTGTGCGTCTTCGCCCCAACGTCTGCACCACATGCCATTATTGCTCTTCCTTCTGCCATTGACGTCACGGGTCACCAGCGTGCTGCTGGCACCCTTAGATGCCTGGTGCCTATTCACAAGGCAACAGCAATGACAAGACTGTTATATAGGGCACTTCACTATTTAAAAGTAGTCTGCTGCTGGAGTTCCTATGAGGGCGCACGGCGTTTGCTTAAAAGGACATATGCTATATAGTTTCTTCTACTAGTTCTTGGGCTCTGTTTTAGAGTTAGATTCAAATGATTCCTAATTTATTGAATGTTGATGGTCTGTTACAGTTATGAACTCTGCAAGTTGTGTTTTAGGTATTTTGTTCAGTAATAAATATGTGGCTTATAATGGGAGGAGATTGTTGTTGATTGGAGGGTGCCATCCGAGTGCAGCACGTTTTTGATGTGACCTTGCAGGAGAAGCTATCACAGAAGGACTACAACTTGTCCTGCATCTTGACACTTCCTCCTTACCAGCATAAAGGCTTTGGAAGACTGCTGATTGAGTTTAGTGAGTACTGGCTTATTCTTTTTAGGGTTATCTACTGTAAATTAATCCCTCAATTTATTAAGGTATGAGGCCAAGTGGTAGGAAAGAAAGTTTAGGAGAAAATAATGAATACAGATTACTAGCTTCTTTTAAAGACCACACTTTTTTTAGGCACACGACAGTCTCGTAACCTGCAAGAATATTTAAAATTTATTTCTTTCTAAAAACAATCAATAAATGAATCTCTCACACCAACACTCATAATATTATATTTGCCTCAACACAATAAAACAATTTTTGGCAGCAATATAGGTGAGCCCTTGAAGAGTGCTATGAACTAAAACTTATCAGATCACGTGAATTATTGGAGCGCACTCATTGAATAACCAAAAATTATGCTCTTCCAATTGGCATGCCTTGCTACAAAAGCGAGCCATATCAAACTTGTCACACACATTTTACTTGTTGTGGTTCACTGCACACACAAAATGTACGGAATGGGTGTGCAAAGTTTTACTAAAATATCATTATTAGGTAACAAGTTATGCTTGCTCGCGTATGGAAGAATTACAAAAATATTTGTTTTCAGAAAATCAACAAAAGCTATTTCAAAGAAATACAAAGCACACAAAATACATCCGGGACAAATGAAACTCCCATATGTAGCTTGTCTCATCCTGTGTCATTTTCTTGTCTGCTGTTGCTCCCGTGGCCCCTCGTCCTTTTTGCTACCTTGTTTTGCTGTTTCAGTACAATGCCGGGTCCACTGCTTTCGTGCGCTGATTACGAGCAAATATTCGTTTTTCTCACCTCTCCGCTCTGAACCTACCCATACTATGGCTGCCAGTATAGAAGAGAAGACAGCAGCGTGTAAACACCTCTAAACAAAACAATCTGCTGTCCTTTCAGTGCGTGCGCAGAACCTCCAGAACATAAAAAATGCGTTTCAAATGTAGTGCGTCCACCTTTCACGTTAATGCTTGCTAAAGGTAAAAACATGCTCAAAATGCCATCAGAGCATTACTACTTGTTTACACATAATGTGAACGTGAAATTAAAAAAATAAACTGCAAAATTTGTGCATGTTTTTAACACGAAACAAGCACTTTCAATTGTGGTTTCACAGGCACCGGGTTGGGTTGCATTTTGTGCCACATCTTTTGAAATAAACAACGTAGAAATGAAATTTTTTCTGGCAGACACTTCTCGATTAATCTGACATATAACTAAATAAAAATTTAAAAAACCTAAATTTTGTGATAAAATTTAGTTTTAGACTTGACTGCATATCTTAAAGGAGTTGAACGAGTTCACAAGTCTTTTTTTTTTTCTTTAACAAGGTCCTCTTAGCTGACTTCACAGAGTGTTAGCGTAACTGAGATCTAACTATTTTATAACCACTTCCAGAAAAAAACGGTCGGTTAGGCGACTTGTGGATGTTACACAAATATGAAAATGGTATCAAATGATTCCTCTCAATGCCGAGAATAGCAATATTCAACAACTACAAATATAATCAAAAAGGATCATAATTAGCCATAAACAGGGTGAAATGTAAGTGCCTGTGTCGTTGTCGCCCTCTGCTGTTCCATCACCAAATGTCATATAACTTATCTGATGCACCCTCCGCCAGATGGCACGAAGTATCCGTGTTCGATACGGAGGAGAGCTGGGTCAGAGAAGCAGGGAGAGTCACCAGCCATGCGACGGCATCGCCCAAACCTTGGGCGTGCGTTTTGAAGATGCCGTAAACATTCGGGACTAATTACCATACTAATAGGCCAGATGCCAAGCAGTAGCGTGAAAGAGCAACAAGAAAACGGAGGCGAGGGGCACATTCGAGAATGTCAAATGGTGAAAAAGAAAGGCTCAAACAAGTGTCGAAGCTGAAGAAGACAAGATCGGTGTACATGGTGGTTTAAATGACTCGGTGATAAAACGTAGACTATATCTCTCTATTAGGCCTCTTTTGTACGTACATTATTCGCTCATTTCGTATCTTATTCATTAAGTGTAAATACGTCGACCTTGTCTTGTTTGGTTGGTTTACCCTTTCCTTTTTTTAGCAGTGCACCATTATTGATAACATTGGGCACATTCTTTGAAAAGATCGCAGAAAGCATGTTCACATTTTAATCAAACAAGCTAAAAATTCACGTGGAATCTGACTGGTACTCGGGAATAAAGTGGGTTACAAGTGCTGCTTGGTGGTAACCATGTGACAGGAACTCATTCGACACTTGCTTCATGGCTTAAAGGCCAACTTGAACAAATTTTTGAACCATGTCAAAAGCCTAGTATACGATAGTGTTAATATAAAGGAGCCTCCGTGCAAAATTTGATGTTTGAAATACGAGCAAAAGGGTCACGAAAAGCCAGCAAAACAGTGTATTTTGATACTGAAATGGAAAAAAAACTCTGCCATCACTGCTCGCCGCAAGCGACGCTTGAAGGAGCGCACTGTTCCTTGGCATGGTCTCCGAGATAAGGTGCACCCGTGGCGTGCCGAAAAATCTCAGAGGCAAGGCCTTGCTGGGACTTACATCACAACCACCACCACCAGGTTCATGCGTCATCTGCTTAGGTGCTTTTTAAAGGCTGGTAACAAGAAAACTATTCAATTGCCAGCCCTGTGGCTTTGTCAAGATTGCTTTAGTGGTAATTACTACTCATAACAAATCTAGCCAAAGTGAAATTTCGTTGCAGTTGGAGTGTGAAGCCAAGATTATTTCAGCATTGCTGTTTTATTTTTAATTCTTCACTGCTCAAGAAGCGTCATCCTTTTCTTAGCGACCTGGATCTAAATTGTTAGGACAATCGCCATTTTGTTTGGGTGTGAATCTCATTTGTTTCATATGGCTTGTGCTACACAGCGTTTCATTGCATTCACACCTGACTGCAGTTAGCTGATGCATCATTTGCAGCAAGTGATAGCTGTCTCAAGAGTCGCTGCCTGCTGTTGCTTCGCAGGTTACGAGCTCTCCAAATGTGAGGGGAAGACTGGCTCTCCTGAGAAGCCACTTTCTGACCTGGGGCTGCTGTCGTACCGGTCCTACTGGTCTGAGACCATTCTTGACATCCTGATTAACAGAGTCCCTACTGACAATCAGGAAAGGCCTCAGATCAGCGTTAAGTGAGTCGCACATCGCATTCGTTGATTTCAGATCCTAGAAACCATGTGATTAAAGCCATGTGCTAAACAGGGGACCACTTAGGCACAAGCGGCAGCATATTTTCACTCGCAGCTTGTGCCAACTCTAAAAAAAACACCTCTTTTACTTTCTTAACATAAGAAGCCAACAAACAATGTTGCCAATGACAGCAAGGGGGAAGTTGTCCGCAGTTCTTAATTGAATTAAAGAAATGATGAATAAAGGGAAATTCAAATGGATGAAAAAACAAGTGGCTGCAAGTGGGAGATTCCACCTGTGGCAAGTTCCTTCACACTCTTGTGTCATACATGTGCCCCTACAGTTCTCTATTTTGTGTGAGAATTACTTTAATCTTGCGTCTCGTAGTGGCACTCGTATTGTGGGACCGAAATGTTCTTGCGGCCTTGTGCATCTGTGTACCTCAGTGTGGAGCTCAGCAGGACGAGCAATATAAATAGCCGGCATACAACATTTGTGAAGCATTCCTCCGCAGCTGTGGACCAAGAATTTTTTAGGAACTCTGGTCTTAGTGCCCCTCACCAATGGGTAGCAGGAAAGTTCACTCACTGCTCACATATCGTCTACCATCCTGTTTATCATGGCTGACCTCCAATATACAGCTAATTGGAAATGCTTTGGAAGCCAATGATGTTGTCTTGCAATAATTTGCATCACATCTTTTTATATTGAAAAAAAATTTTGTTGGTTCCTTCGAGAGTTGAGCATGGGACTCTGCAATGGGCCATGCCTTATACAATAAATTTAAGGAATTCTGAGAATAATAGATGAACTTGAAATGCGGAGTACCACGCAACCAACATGGAAAATTAAAAGCCAAGCGTTAAAATGCGCGAAGACGGCAGTGTCCATTCAACAATGAAGGTGGGCAGCTGATGTCCTAGTTGGGGTTACAAGGACGAAGGGTTGGTGAGTGTACACATTATGCACAGAACAGGCTTTTAAAGCAATAGGATGTGCACCAAGGGAAAGAAAGTGTAGTTTAAAACAGCAGAGGATCAAGTGACGAGATAGTCACTTGTCTTCATGGGGCGGAATGGGCAACAGAAGCATCTAGAGGTTGCTTAGAGAGGCTGTAGATATGCCACTACAGGCATATATGTAGGCTGATGATAGTGAATATAGTCAATATGTGATTTCTCAAGCAGCAGCAGCAATTGACAGTAAGTCAACCATCTGTCCGACCTAACTGTGCTTCCTCACATGCAGCGAGATTTGCGACCTGACGAGCATCAAGAAGGAGGATGTGATATGGACACTACAGCATTTGAAGCTGTTCGTCTATTACAAGGGCCAGCACATCCTTGTGCTGACTAAAGAGGCATTGGCAGCACGCAGTCAAACCATTGTCAAGCAACCTTTGCGCATCGACTCCAAGTGCCTCCAATGGAAGCCCAGAGATTGGGGGAAGCATCGGAAGTAGTCAACCGACTTTGTGCTGCTGCTCTGCTCCAGTTGTCTTGGGAGGTGGGTGGCATCTTTATGCAGGTGTGTTAAAAAAAGCTTGCTTTGATTCATTGTAATGCAATAATCTTATACATTGCATTGAAACGGAGCAAGCCCCTTCTTGTGTGTCATACTTTTTATGCGCTCGAAGCTTCTGAGTAAACTGAAATGAGAGGAAAACAAAAGAAAGGGTAGAAGAAGCCCCCCTTGAGTATATTACAGTCAAAGCCCATTGTAGCAAATGCAGATATAATCAATTTTAAATATAACAGAGTAAATCTAAAATGTTCCTTGCCAATATCTGTACTTTAAGATGAAAATTAAAGAGATTTAGTCACCTCATAATAATAATAATAATATTTAAAAATACCGTAACATAAGAAGAAAGATCACATGGTTGGAAAACCTTAAACAGAGTTAGCTAAATTGTAGCCTTGTGCAAATATCAATTTCTCGGTTCGAAGTGATGTCAGACTAAATACTAATTCTGTTGACTAATCTCGAAGATAATAGTTGGAATAGTTGTGCGATACATAAAACCTTGACAATAAGAGCGACATGGTGAGAAATCTATCAAAAGTTGGTTCTTTGCTTGCAAAATAGGAAACAGGCTCATCTCCAGAGTCCCTTAATTTTCAAATTGCTGTTATTCGTGTGCAAAACTCACAGGCGCTTTCTCACTGTTGTGCTTCAGCCTACTTAAAATTTTTGCGGTGGTTGAGGCCGTGTCATCGTTTCACATACGCCCGTCATCGCGATGCTGGAAGTGCAACTTTGACTTCGCAACGTGGGTAGTTTATTCTGTGTTGCACAAATTCAGCTTGATGCTAATTCAGTCTTCATGCGAGCTTAACCCATTTCTTTCTGCAAGTGCACATACGATCTTGGTGGGCACGCTCGTCACTTTTCTGGCACTCAGTCTAGCCCGCGTGCATGAGCTGGGGCCCGATCTCCGATGAGCAGCAAGCTTCGCACGACGGTCTCCCGTCCACCACCGTGCTTCCACCGTAGACACCTGTCTTGGCTGTCAAGCCTACCCAGCGCTGTTGTTCCTTGTTTCAGCCACCAAAGTTAGGGTTTAGTGCCATCTCAATGGAAATCTATTTGCAGTGTCCGTATGTCCACCGCAAATGTTATGTTTGAATAAGTATGTTTGAATAATTGACCAGGTGGAGAAATCAGTAAACGAATTTTTCTTTGCCTGCCTTGGCTATGACTTATGTGATGCGACTTGCTAACCAAAACTGAAGCTCTTAATTATGCATGTTTTAAAATTTACCATATTCCTGCACATATAACATGTTCCAAAACTTTAGTTTAGCAGTAAAGTTGGGATGAGAGTTATATACGAATTTTCACTTCAATCTACAGCAAATGCCGTGAATTTATGTAGGTAAGAATGCGTATTACTAGGTAATAAACTGTTTTTGAGGAGGGCTAAAACAGATACAGAGAACGGTACGTGTAGAAATCAGCAGCAGCAAGTAGCATGGTAGATGCGTCAGAATCTGCCAGTATGGTCGTCAGTGCACCATCTGCAGACTGTGGGCATAGGCGTATTGTGACAGGGGAATTGACACCAGGGAGACTACTATTGCTGGAACTCAGGAGATAGAAATCAGGTTCTTGGCCTAGAGTGACCATGCCTTTATCATAAAATGTAGAGCACTCACTGACGAATGCGCAGTGCAGATAGCTGTAGTGGCTTGAACCGGGACTTCCTCATTCAGGCTTAATTGCTTCATCCCAATCACGCTTCCTAGCTGACGTCCTCCCTTCCTTATCCTTATGAATTTTCTGACTGCTTATCTCACCCTCACCTCACTTCGTGAGTGTGAGGATGCTTTTGCGAGGGTGTGCCCTCTGATGATGCCCGTCTGATAATGTCCATTTCTGGTGTAGAACAAATGTGTTGCATTTGTTCATATCTCAAAGACCATACTTATGGTATTCTACTCACCCCCCACCCCATTGTGTGTAAACTCTCCTTTAGCAATTTCACTTGACAGCCATTTTCTACTACTCTCTAAAAGTAGGGAAGTTTCCTGTAACTCTTGACAAGCACCTCAAATGTTATCTTGATGTCCAATTTCTTTTTCAGGAAGTTTTGTATCGAATTTATAAAATAATTTAGACATGTGCCTACTACCATCACCGCATCATGTTTTTCGCTGTATTACAGTTGAATTATAGTCATCTTTCTTATTGCTTATCATCGTGGGCAACACTCACATCAAACATGCCAAACCTTTACAATGCTTACGATATCACACTCTAAGACCTATGATTTTCAGCGCATTTTTATGTCTGATATGAGCTCTCTAAGTTTTGTCATAAGCTATCAGTCTGCATTTTTTGTTTTCTGCACCGAGGTGTCAACTAAAGTTTTGAAAAACCAATATTTGCAGAAACACAGCCTGATAATCCCAAAAGCTATAACTGTGAGAAGCAAACCACCTGTTTTGCCAGATATTGAATTAGAATAGCATCTATTGTCAAATTGATTCCTGTTCCTTTTTACATTCATTTTCTGGTTCTAAAAAATACTTATGGAAGAGATGCCTGTTTAGTTAGCAATGTGTGTCTTATTGTTTTGCTCACACTCTGTCATGTTTCTTTATTTGAACGAGAAAACAGAAAAACGACAGGGTACCAATCATATGACACGGAAGCACATGTACCATGGCCAAAAGCATTCGGCTATCACTAGCTACCATCTCAAAAACCAAGTTCTTTCTTGGATAAAGAAAGTGATGGCGAACTCATATGCACTCAGCATTGCTACTACTAGTTGAAACTTGTATTCATGCGTATCGTTTTGCATTGCCATCTCTCCTATTCTGCACTAAAAATCTCAAGTGCTGTAAAACGTCTAGGTATTGGTGTAAGTATAGTATTAGATGCAAAAATTTTGTTGTCAGCGATTCTGTCTATATTGCAGTGATCACCATACTTCCACAACCTCCTATTTCTTCTGCGTTCCATGAAGTTTACGAATGTGGGCTCGTGCTACCATCTTACGGATGTTGTGTCATGTTTTATAAAACATTAGTTGCATTTGAGTCTGTTAACTTGCATGGCTCACAAACTTTCATTGCACATATTCATTGAACCAAGATCGGACGTATGGTGAGCGCAAGCAGGAAACATTCAAGGTGTGGACTTGACTGTTGAGGTTCAGGGGAATTGTAATATTGACACGTATACATGTTTATCTTTCACCGGTGGACGCTTTCCACCGGCTAACAAATGTTAAACGTTATCGCTCGGCGCAGGACGCGCCTGTATCGGAAGTTTCTAGAACGTTATCGATGCTTCTTTTCGTTGCCTGTTTTCACCGACGCTCATGTTATCTGCTTGTGTGACCGACGCGAATTGTCTAGAACTTTCTGGAAGACACGCGGGCATCAGGGATTAATCTGGAACCTTCGATGACTCGGGTATAAAAGCCGACGCGTCTCGCCGCTGATCAGATTTTCGACGACCGCCGACTGTGTTCGCCGCTTTCGTTGTGCTTTGAGTGTAGCTTGCTTTTGTGGGCACAGGTTCGCCCAATAAAGAATCAGTTTCGTCATACACAGTTTTACGACTGTTCACTTAGCGTCACTACTACGTGACATCTGGTGGAGGTGCTAGTGCGTTCATGCAGCGAACGCCCCCGCAAAGCCGTGATCCAAGCCCGAAACCGGAGGACAGCGCCAACGTCGCCAAGGACCAGCGAGCTAGCCGTAGGCAGCAAGGACTTCTGCCGGAGTACGGACTTCTTCCCGAGAAGACCACAGCGACCAAGAGGACAAAAGTCACGACCTCGGCAGCAGCTACCATGACAGTCCCTGCGCCAACATCTGCAATCGTGATGCAACAACCCAGGGAGCCGCCGACTTTCCGCGGATCGCCATGTGAGGACCCCGAAAGCTGGCTGGAGGCATACGACCGGGTCGCTACGTTCAACAAGTGGGACTGCGACGACAAGCTGCGGCATGTTTACTTCTCGCTTGAAGACGGCGCCAGAACCTGGTTCGAGAATAAGGAGCGTGCACTAACAACCTGGGACCTGTTCCGAGCCGCATTCCTGGACACCTTCACGAGCGTCGTCCGTAAAGAAAGAGCTGCAGCCTTGTTGGAAAACCGTGTACAGCTCCCGAATGAGAGCATCGGTATGTACACTGAAGAAATGACTAGATTATTCCGGCACGCCGACCCCGCTATGCCAAAAGACAAGAAAGTTCGCTTGCTCATGCGGGGAGTTAAGCAGGAGCTATTCGCCGGACTGGTGCGGAATCCACCAACGACAGTCCAAGACTTTCTCTCGGATGCTACGACGATCGAGAAAGCACTGGACATGCGCAACCGGCAATACAATCGCCGTCCGACGCCACAGTACGCCGAAGTCCAAGGACTCTCCCACGACCTACGAGACACCATCAGGGCGATAGTACGCGAAGAGCTGCAGAAGTTGCTACCGTCGTCGCAGCCTCAAGTTGCTTCCATCGCCGATATCGTGCGGGAGGAAATCCAGCAATCGTTAGGACTTCCCGAATCACCGCAACCTGAGCCGGAAGCGATGACCTACGCCGCCGTCGCCCGTGGTCAAGGCCCCCCTCCGCGCTCGCGCCAGGGCCCCGTAACGCCGTAGTTCCGTCGTCCACCGCCGCCGCCGCCAGCACGCCCGCCCGTCGCCCAGCGCAGTTACCAAAGGAAGACGGACATTTGGTGCGCCCCCGACCACCGCCCGCTCTGCTATCACTGCGGGGAAGCCGGCCATGTCTACCGCCGATGACCATACCGCGAGATGGGCCTACGAGGGTTCGCCATCAACGCGCCGCGTCCAGTGCGGGTGAACAACCGCGCGACATCGCCGACTACCTCGCCGGAGCCCAGTGGAAACCCCGACGACCCTCACGCTCGCCGTCACCAGGCCGCTACATCTCGCCGCATCGCCGTCAGTGCACTGGTCCCACCCGGGGCCGATCTTCTAGCCTTTACCCGGGAAACTAAAGGCAGCAACCGATGGAGGTGCGGTTGCTGTACGTCGCAATGCCGAAGATCCTCCGCCGCCATCGAAGAATATTCACGAATCATCACGACGAGATATCAGCACGCCGCCTGGCAAGAGCCTTGACGACAACACTTCGCTGCCGAAAGAAGACCTGCCGACGCGACATAGCAGCAGCGGAGCAAGCCGACGCAGCCGTGATCCGACGCCACGACATAACCGTAATGCTAGACGACGGTCTACCGACTTAGACGTGCTCATCGATGGTCATAACGTCACCGCTCTCGTCGACACTGGCGCCGACTATTCCGTCTTCAGTGGCGCGTTCGCCGCCAAGTTAAAGAAGGTTAAGACGCCCTGGCAAGGACCCGATATCCGGACAGCGGGAGGCCACCTAATAACGCCGGCTGGAATCTGCACAGCGCGAGTCACGGTAAACAACCGCACTTACCCGGCGAGCTTCGTAATCCTGCAGCACTGCTCCAGGGATGTCATCCTAGGCATGGACTTTCCAAACCAACACGGTGCAGTCATCGACTTAAGGTCCAAGTCGATAACGCTTTCAACGTACAACGCGATACCACTGCATACAAGCATAAGTTACCATGCCTTGAATGTGCTTGAAGAACAAGTCACCGTTCCGCCTCGCTCCAGCGTAATGATTTCCGTCGGTACCGAAGTGCCTGCAGACATGGAGGGCATCATCGAGGGCAATCATCACTTACTGCTCGACCGTGAAATTTGCGTCGCTAGAGGCATAGCTGAGCTGCGTGCAGGGAAAGCAAGGGTGATGCTCACGAACTTCAGCCCCGAATACAAGCACATTAACAAAGGCACCACGGTCGCCTACATCGACGAAATAGTACAAGCCAGCAGTGCTTTCGCCTTCACGGATTCCAGTGCACCTGCAACGACGACTATAATACCTGAACCAACTTTCGACGTCAATCAGAACCTTCCCAGGCATAAGAAAGAACAACTAAAAGCTCTGCTCCTGCAATACAAGGACTGCTTCTCGTCGTCGTCAAAAGTTCGACAAACCCCTGTCGCCAAGCACCGCATCATAACCGACGAAAATGTCCGCCCACTCCGTCAGAGCCCGTACCGAGTTTCGGCGCGCGAACGCGAAGCCATAAGGCAACAAGTCGACGAAATGCTACGCGACGACATCATCCAGCCGTCCAAGAGTCCGTGGGCGTCCCCCGTGGTATTAGTGAAAAAGAAGGATGGAACCCTACGTTTCTGCGTCGATTATCGTCGCCTCAACAAGATCACGAAGGATGTATACCCCCTCCCACGGATTGACGACGCCTTGGATCGACTCTACAACGCAAAGTATTTTTCGTCGATGGACCTCAAAACCGGCTACTGGCAAATCGAAGTCGACGAGAGGGACCGGGAGAAGACTGCCTTTATAACACCAGACGGACTGTTCGAGTTCAAGGTCATGCCATTTGGTCTTTGCTCGGCACCTGCGACTTTCCAACGCGTCATGGATACAGTACTGGCAGGCTTGAAGTGGCAGACTTGCCTCGTCTATTTGGACTACGTCGTTGTGTTTGCCTCAAGCTTCGAAGAACACCTGCGGCGCCTTGAAACAGTTCTTCAAGCAATCAAAACCTCCGGACTCACGTTAAAGCCAGAAAAGTGCCGCTTCGCATATGAGGAGCTCTTGTTCTTGGGCCACGTCATCAACAATTCTGGAGTGCGCCCCGACCCTCAGAAAACGGCAGCCATCTCCAACTTTCCTCCGCCGGCCGACAAGAAAGCAGTGCGTAGATTTCTTGGACTGTGCGCCTATTACAGGCGCTTCGTCAAGGACTTTTCACGGATCGCCGAGCCACTGACGTACCTCACGAAGGCCGACGTCGAGTTCAAGTGGGAGACGCCGCAAGTCGAAGCCTTTGAAGAACTGAAGCGACGCCTGCAATCGCCGCCAATACTTGCGCATTTCGACGAAAACGCCGATACCGAAGTCCACACCGACGCAAGCAGCGTAGGACTCGGCGCCGTTCTTGTGCAGAGGACTGACGGACTGGAAAGGGTTGTAAGTTACGCTAGCCGGTCGCTATCGAAGGCGGAAGCAAATTATTCCACAACAGAAAAGGAGTGCCTCGCCATCATCTGGGCTACATCAAAGTTTCGTCCCTACCTCTATGGCAGGCCCTTTAAAGTTGTGAGCGACCACCACGCCTTGTGTTGGCTAGCTAACTTGAAGAATCCTTCAGGTCGCCTCGCACGATGGAGTCTTAGACTTCAAGCATTCGACATCACCGTCGTTTACAAGTCCGGGCGAAAGCACTCTGACGCCGACTGCTTGTCTCGTGCCCCCGTAGAACCGCCGCCACAAGACGACCGGGATGATGACACTTTCTTGGGACCCATCAGTGTCGATGAATTCGCCGAAAAACAGCGAGCCGACCCCGAACTAAGGAGCCTTGTAGACTACCTGGAAGGCAAGACCGTCATTGTGCCGAAGGTGTTCAGGCGAGGATTGGCGTCGTTTTTCTTGCAAAACAACATTCTCCTAAAGAAGAACTTCTCGCCCCTCCGAGCCAACTGCCTCCTCGTGGTACCCTCAGCATTGCGTCCAGAGGTTCTGCAAGCTCTCCATGACGACCCAACGGCTGGACACCTCGGTTTTCCCGCACGCTCGCGAGAATACAAGAGAAATACTACTGGCCTCGCCTCGCTGCCGATGTCGCCCATTACGTAAGGACATGCTGAGACTGTCAGCGGCGCAAAACACCGCCGACAAGGCCAGCCGGACTTCTACAGCCGATCGAGCCACCTCGCCGACCGTTCCAGCAGATCGGGATGGACTTACTGGGGCCTTTTCCGACGTCGACTTCCGGGAATAAATGGATCGTCGTAGCTACGGACTACCTCGCCCGCTACGCCGAAACAACAGCCTTGTCCAAAGGCAGTGCCGCCGAGGTAGCCCGATTCTTCGTTGAGAACATCCTCCTGCGCCACGGTGCCCCAGAAGTCCTCATCACCGACAGAGGTACGGCCTTCACGGCAGAACTAACTCAAGCCATCCTGCGCTACAGCCAGACAAGCCATCGCCGGACCACCGCCTACCACCCGCAGACGAATGGCCTCACCGAGCGCCTAAATAAGACCATCGCCGACATGCTGGCAATGTACGTCGACGTCGAACACAAGACGTGGGATGCCATCCTTCCGTACGTGACCTTCGCATACAACACGGCCATGCAAGAAACGACGCACATGGCGCCGTTCAACCTGGTCTACGGAAGGAAACCGGCAACAACGCTTGACGCCATGCTACCGGATGTCTCCGACGAAGATAATCTCGACGTTGCCACCTATTTGCAGCGTGCCGAAGAAGGTCGACAGCTCACCCGCCTGCGCATCAAGAACCAGCAGAGAACCGACAGCCGGCACTACAATCTTCGACGGCGCTACGTCGAGTACAAGCCCGGAGACCGTGTTTGGGTCTGGACTCCGATACGCCGACGAGGACTTAGCGAGAAACTCTTACGTCGCTATTTCGGACCATATAAGATCATCCGACGCATTGGCGCACTGGACTATGAGGTCGTGCCAGACGGTATTTCGCAATCACAGCGGCGCCGCGCACGACCTGAAGTCATCCACGTGGTGCGTCTTAAGCCTTTCTACGCCCGCTGACGAACTTAGGTCCTTTGTTGCTTTGTTATTTTGTCCCTTTCTGTACGCGTGGTTTTGTTTTCGCTTTCGTGTTTGTAGCATCGGGACGATGCTTTTTAAAGGGAGGGTATTGACACGTATACATGTTTATCTTTCACCGGTGGACGCTTTCCACCGGCTAACAAATGTTAAACGTTATCGCTCGGCGCAGGACGCGCCTGTATCGGAAGTTTCTAGAACGTTATCGATGCTTCTTTTCGTTGCCTGTTTTCACCGACCCTTATGTTATCTGATTGTGTGACCGCCGTGAATTGTCTAGAACTTTCTGGAAGACACGCGGGCATCAGGGATTAATCTGGAACCTTCGATGACTCGGGTATAAAAGCCGACGCGTCTCGCCGCTGATCAGATTTTCGACGACCGCCGACTGTGTTCGCCGCTTTCGTTGTGCTTTGAGTGTAGCTTGCTTTTGTGGGCACAGGTTCGCCCACCAATAAAGAATCAGTTTCGTCGCACACAGTTTTACAACTGTTCACTTCAGCGTCACTACTACGTGACAATATGCTAATGTTGGGAATCCTGACAATTTCAAACAATAAGGCTGAATACGAACAGATTTATATTACTACAAACAAAAGCCAAACGGAATGTCACTTGTCAGCCTTCTACCATGCCCTCGGAGATCTGATAAAGAAAGGACACTCTGTGGGTATTCACTTCGGGCAACTTTATATACAGTCAAGTTCCTGAAGCAGGCCAAATTAACCACAGCAAAGTCGCCAAAAAAGTTGCTGTGATCGAAAAATATTGTGTTGCTTGGCAGTCTCTATCGTCCCAAGTGGGCTGCTGCTTGTGTGCTGTGTCTAAAGGTAAATTGTAAATAAAGTGCAATGTATCCCAGGAAATGTGCATGCTCAGGGAAAGCTTTAAAAAATGCGTGCTATTCACTCCTCCCTGTGGGCTTTTACAAATTTTAATGTTGACTGCTTAGCAGCTATGCACTCTTGTTACTGTCCTGAATTTTTTTAAAGCACCTGTATTGTACTAGGACTGATATGGGTATGGTATACATTTAACAGGTGTTTTGGTTTGAACAAATGTGTATTTTATATGCCTAATTATGATGTGTCTTTAGGCTGGTGCAGTAATTGAAATTTTAATCTGCTTTATTTCCAGGTCATAGCTGAGGGGAGAAGGTGAAGGCTACTGGTACCTGACAAGAACTCTACCGCTTACACCTGACAAGTTTATATAAGGGTTAATGAAAAGTACTGCAGTAATTGGTTAACATAGTGAATCAGTATACTATATTATCACAACATAAAGTGATTCTCCGGTGAGATGCAAGAAGCATCTAAAACAATGTACATGCTGGAAAACCCTGACCTATCCCTTTGTATACTAAAAACAAGAACAAGGATTTTTTTATTCCGCTGGTGACCTGATCCAGCAAAGTTTTATAATATACATTTAAAAGTTTATTTATTTGGCGTTTTGTTAATGTTTGTCATGCTTGCCATATTTACAGCATTGGCTAGTCCTCACTCAGTATTCTTGGGGCTTTCATTTTCAGCTGTGATATAAACTTCATAATTGTTTGTCTTTTGTAAAGAGTTCATCAGTTCTCCCATTTTATTTTGTCAACTTTCAGATAGTTTGCTCAGATTGCAGTGCCAAGGAAATACATATTCAAATATGTGTCTGGCTTTTACCATGTACATTTGGCAGCTCTGAAGATCTCACAAAAACGTTTGTGCATGGACTGCTGCATCTTGAAGATATTACGCACAATAAAATACTTTTTTAGCTTCTCTGTTATCGGGGAAGATATTCTTTGGGTGAAACCTAAGTACATCTATTTCAGAGTTCGAATGTCACCTTCAGTGTGGAGTAGCATAGTATTCTGATCAAACAAGACTAGAAAGAACCTTTGTCTGGTTATCCTAAATGTGAATATTTTTATTCAGAGGGCCCCCTCTGAATAAAATTTTTCAATTTTTCTAGTTCTAGTTTGTTCTAGTTCAATTTTATTATGATTTAGCATCTGTAATTGGTGATGGTCAAGTTGACTGTGTATTTCTAGACATGCAAAGGGCATTTGATATTGATGCATTCCCTTCTCCTGCAAAAACTGAGACAATTCGATTTAGATGAAAAAGTTATTCAGTGGATTGAAAATTACCACACTGTAACCAATGTGTTGTACTAAATGGCAAAAGATCAAGTCTTGTTAACTTTATATCAGAGGTTGTGCAGGGCTCCGTGTTTGTACCCTTTTTGTTTTTAATCTACCAGATGTTCAAAATGGAGCTTTACGGAATTTTTAAAACTCGCCTGTGGCAGGTAGCATAATTGTTATCGCTGAGCTGGGTTATTCGAAGAGGCGGACATTAGTAGTATGAAAAATCAAAACACATATTCAACTAATAACAAAAATTGACTAATGAACTTCTCAGTTAATTACTTTACTTCACACATTGTAATTTACGAGTTGTCGCCGGTGAGTTTGCCAGATGCATCCACTTGAAATGAATTTTCCAGGACACCAGTTTCGAGATATTTCCCTAAGTGTTGGACGAAATACATGGGCGTTCCAGTTACTTTCATGCTTCAATGTATAAATAGCATTTTGTTAAAGACGTAAGTGGAACAACAGTGCATTTTTACGGCGAGTTTGATGGCGCATATCTCCAAACTGGTGTCATTCTGGAAATTCATTCCGAATGGATACGCCTGAAAAGCTTACCGGCTACAATTCGTAAATTACAATATGTGTCGTAAAGTAATTAACTAAGAAGTTAATTAGTGAATTTTTGTTAATTAGTTGAATATGTGTTTCGATTTCACGAGCTACTGATGTCTGCCTCATCAGATAACCCAGCATTATGCTACAGGCAAATTCTAAAAATTCCGTAAAGTAACAGTTAAGTAACACTCTGTGTATAATAATGACATTTGCTTCGTTACGTCATCAGTTAGTCATCACGTCATAACAGTCATCTGTTTGCGGATGACTGTGTTGTCTATAAGAAAATAATACGTGCATACAAATTAGCTGCAGAAGAACCTAAAAAAATTTACAGATGGTGTATGCAGTGGAATATGCATCTGAACATTAAAAAGTGTGTGAATGTGTTTTACTAAAAAGAAAGAGCCAATTGTAAGTTAATATCTCGCATATATTTATGTCCTGCAGTGGACATAAATATAGGCTGATGATGATCTCATAATAATTAACTAACAAAAAGGGAATTTTACAAATATCTGTAAGTGCTATTCTCTTCCAATTGTACATGGAGTGCACGCATTGATGAATTGGTCGCAAAAGCTGGCAGGGCGCTGGGCATCTAGTGGAACCTGAAAAGCTCCTAGTTTGCTTTAAAAAAAACTACATTTAGCATGCGTTCAGCTGATATTGGAATGCACTCGTCCCCACTGGGATCCATCCTAGGTCACTTTGAGCATTTAGAAATGCTGCAAAACTGAGCAGAAATCTTTGTCTTGCACTAATATAAAAAAGGGATGAGCGTCACTGCAATGAAACACAAGATTCCCTGGGTGGTGGTGGTAGTGAAAAACTTTTATTGCTCAAAAGAAAAAAAGAAGTACATGGAGGTGTGCATGAGCTGCTCCTTCCGGCCCTTACTTGTACTAGGCACTCTTTGCAACGACGAAAATTGAGATAAAAATTATTTTTCCAAGTGAATAACGGCAAAACTGGAATTGACAAGAAAAAAATGCTTTTTGAAACATTAAGTGTCAAAGCGTCAGGGTACTGAACCGAAAATCAGGAAAAAGTATTATTTTTGCTCAAACCGGAACGGAACCGGAATACTGCAATTTTGTTCACTCGGGAGTGAAACCGAAAGGAAGAAATAACGTGTTTTGGTTCAGGTTGGCCACCTTTTTTGGAGCTTTTCATCCATGCATTGCGTGAACTTGGGGCTCAGCTATGCTACCTCATTTGTAAATATACACAATCTTCAGGTGATTTTAGATGTAGCAGCACCGTTAGTACGATTTTCAGCGTATTGCTTCAGGGGCACACTCGGTTTTATGTGAAACGCGACAGTATTTGCATTGGATCTGGCGCGCGGACTTGTCAGACTGGTGCGTGCAAAATACCCGAGACAGTGCAGCACACATGCTGGTTGCTTGTCCGCAGTACGACCGTGAATGGCAGGCATTTATTGATATCTTCGTTAGCGTCAAGTAATAATAGGCCGTAAAGTGAAAAAGTGTCAACCGGACGTATCACTGGAGCTAGCCAACAAGGCTCTCTTAGACTATTTAATTAACACAAGCCTATATTCAAGGCTCTGAACGGCCCTTTCACTTGCTACTTCCTGTCCTCATCATTACTCCTCAGACCCATGTTTTTCTTCTCTTCCTTTTCCCCCTGAGAGCAGCAGACTTATAGACTCTCTGCATTTTCCTCATTATGTTCTCTCTTGCTCCCTTAATGAAGCTTTGCTTCACATAGATTCCAGCATTGATGTTGGAGCTGCATAATTTATTTGCAACTACATGGTGGTTAAAGAACAATAGGCGTAAGCTTCCATTGGAGCTTATCAGTAGCGCCGAGTTCTGGCACAAAATAAATTTGTGCTGTTTTCCTGTAATTATTTTTTGGTTATGCAAACGAAATTGAACTGGTTTGCACCGTTATTTTTTCGTTCCAGAGTTGAATCGGTCAGTGAACCGGGACAAAAAAAGTTTCTGGCAATGTGGGGTGATTTGGGTGCAAAATAAAATTATCTGAAGACATTAAAGAGGGGGATGTAAAATGTGGCAGAAAATGATAGTTTTTCTGACAGACCTACGCAGGTTGGTAATTTGGTGGTAATGGAAATTGCTGACATCCCATGAGGTATTTGGCAATGTGAATCTAATTTATTTCACTGCAGGAAAATAACTTGTTATAAATGTGATTCTTCTTTCTGATGACAAAATATCATTTCAGACATTTTACGTATACAAATAAAAGGTCTCTGAAAGATATATGTTCTATAAACTTTTATTTATAGGGTGCTCCTGTGCTGCTGGCTTCCTAAGCAGTACCTTGACGGCGTATATTTCTCAAAGGCCTTCGTCGTCCTTGTTCACATT
This sequence comes from Dermacentor silvarum, assembly GCF_013339745.2. Classification (NCBI taxonomy): domain Eukaryota; kingdom Metazoa; phylum Arthropoda; class Arachnida; order Ixodida; family Ixodidae; genus Dermacentor; species Dermacentor silvarum. The sequence continues at coordinate 340,954,383 of NC_051154.1, read as the reverse complement.
CTTCTCGTTTGTTTCTTGTTTCCACGGTGTCAATTTGCATCATGGATCATCAGTTAGCCCGCTTGTATACGTTGGAGGCCGGGTTTAGTTGTGCATGCGGCGCAGTAGTAAGTAGTGTACTTTTAGCGTCGTTTTTTTTAATTTTCTTTTCACTAAAACTTTCACCTAATGCACACAAACTGTCCTTCTGAAATGCATGTAGCGAAATGTCTTGCACGGCAACTTACTGCGCCAAAACAAAATGTGGCGGCAGCGCCCACTAAACAACCTCTAACATTTTTTTTACATTTCAACCAAACGCGCGCATCGTCTAGAGAATGCCTCTACCATCATCCTTGGCGAATGCGACAGTGCTACGCACCACGAAAATGCCGCAAATTGTAAAGAAAGAACAATCCCGTGCTCCTCTCCCGGCCAGTAAACAAAGTTCTTTGTCAGTCTGTCTCCTCTCCTGGCCTTTCCGGTGCCTCCTCTTGGCACGTGCTTATGTCAACAGGGTGTTCCAGGTGAAGTAACACCACCTAGACTACCTTAAGGCCTTATCACCCCTCTCTCCACCGGCGCGCTACGTCACACTAGTTGCCATGGCGCGCCCATCATCTGGTGTCCTTTGACCTCGTCCGTCAATAATTGTGGCTGAACATTCCATCGTCTCAGAGGGGTCAAAGTTGCACGTGGCTTGCTCATTTCTCGTATGCTTTTTCTATTTTCATTTACACTTGTGTATTTATTTGTAAGTGACACTATGTAATTGTAGGTTTGTGATACGAATGCAATCGTGTGTGGTGAAGTACTGTGTGACCTCCCTTGAGTGAATTACTGAGCCACATGTGGTTGTGTGCTTCCTGCAACATGGACCGCTATTGCGTTCCCGGTTGTAGGGGAAATTGCGACCGTGGACCAAATTTGGTTGACGTGTTGTCATTCCCGAGGGACCAGGGGTTTATCCAGAATTTCTATTTTGGGGGGGTGTTACCAGAACGTGGGGGGGGGGGGTTGTGGATATGAAGTTATTGCTTATCTTTTTTTGAGCGAAAGGTGGTAGGCAGGTGGTAAGAGGTTCAAGGGGCTAGCGCTCTTTTTACCACATTGTTTTATGTAATTTAGGATATTAACGCTTTTTTTCAAGAAATAGTGGCGGAAAAGCTGCTAGTTGGCAGAAGTACACTAATTAGCCTTTTAAGCAAGCATATTAAACATTTTACGAGGAAGTTCGTCATTGTTGGTGCATGTCGAGCTGATGTTGTTGCGCAAACAATACTACAACGAAGGTGGAGACAGGCAGGCACGAACAAGTGCTGTATAGAAGGCTGAAATGTGTGCCTAGTTTTTTGGGATTATAAATTCAATACTATATTTACACAGCCATGGCATTCTGTCACCCCGTTTCAACATAAACGACAGCGTTTAGAGCTTTCATTAGATTGCACGAAGTCTTTTTTTCTATGCAGAACGTGAAGCAAGTTCCTAATCTACAAGTCTTATTGAAAGAACAAAGCGCAGATGTTTTCAAAACTAAGTACAATGTCACTTTGCACTAGAAAAAAGAAATGTCAAGCAGGATAGACACAGAGAAGCCATTCGTGCGCGTTTTGCGAGTCGCGGCGGCCTCAAAAATAGTGTTTTTTTTATGTTGCGGTTGAATTGGGTGCTGATAATTACAGAACAGTTAGTCTATGAGACATAAAACCCAAAAATATTGTTTTTCAAAAGTCAACTTTTTCGCGATTTTTCGGTTTTCAATTAAGGGCCACATCCCCCTTTAAACAGCACAATTAAAACATAACTAAGAACAAAAAAAGCCAGCAGATCCCACGCCCTGTGGGAATCGATGTTAAGTGAAGCAGTATTCCTACCAAGTTAATGAAACGACCATGAGAGCACCAAGACGTAGGCGGTTGTTTCATGACCTACATGACATCGATGTCATGAACTATCATTTATGTTCGTCATACACTTGTATCATACTATGCCAATTTTGGTACATACCAAGTAAACGAAACGACCATAAGAGCTCCAAGACTTAGGCAGCTGTTTCATGCCTACATGACACACGTCATGATACTCATGTCATGACCTATCATTAATGTTTGTCATACGCTCTTGTCATGCTATGCCAATCTTGGTACACAACAAGCTATTGAAACAACCATGAGAGCATCAAGACGTACGTAGGCGGACGGACGGACAGACAGATGGACAGACAGGCACTCTCAAAGTGGTATATGATCGCCTAGAAATGCTTCGCATTTAAACAGTATATATGCGCATCGTGTCTTCTACAATCCAGTACATACAATATCCAAAGAAACTACTAGGCCAACCGTGGCTGCCACATTCACAAAGTAACAATAAAAAAACTATCAGCCCTTCCACTGGGGTGGGGGTGGAAGACCAGCGAAGCTGTACTATGGTGGGAATTATGTATTTCCAATTATGACTATTAAGATGTGATGGATGGATGGATGCAAAACTTGCATTAAAGTCCTGAATTACGCGACTCAGCGCGCTGTGGGCCGCTCCCACGTTGGGACAGTCAGGCCATGCCCGATCGCTGCAGTGTGGTTCCTGTGGACAGCCCATAGTTGCGCCCCGGCATCGGGGCTGTTGATAGTGGTGAGCCACTTGTCCTCATTGATTTGTTCCGTGCCTCGCAATGAGGGGCAACGCCATAGCATATGGTCTAGGCTAGCGAAGTCATTGCAGTGCCTGCAAGAAATACTGGCATAAGTGTTGGGATAAAGCTTGTGGAATAAAGCCAGGCTGGGATACGAGCCTGTTTGCAATAATCTGAGGGTCAATGCCTGCGCTCTATTTAAATTCTTGTGAGGAAGGGGAAAGTCTCTCCTGCCGTGATGAAAGTGCTGAGTAATTTGATCTCCGTTCTCCACCACTGCGGGCCGGCTGGGGAGTTCTCTATGGTCGCAGAAAGCGAGACTTCGCGCCTTGAAGTGGGCCAGCTCATTGAGGTTTGTGGGGCCTCCCATGATGGATCCCATGTGAGCGGGGAACCACGTGAGAGAGCGGGTGGCGATGCTTTTGCCGTGGAGGGTGCGACAGGCTTCCTTACGGCGCCAACGCTGAAGGCGTGGATGGCTGCCCTGGAGTCGCTGAAGATATTGGCATGTTTGTCATCCAGGAGGGCCAAGCAATGGCCACTTGCTCGGCCGCACGCGATGTGCTTTGTACCGAAGCGGCGTTAACGGTTGAACCCCTGTGGTTGATTGACACTACTGTGAAATTGCTGCTGTTGCCATACTGGTCCACGTAAATGAAGCAGCTGCCGCCAGGGAGTTCTGTCGCCCGGCGTAGGATCGCCACTGCCGTGGCCTTCCTTCTTTCCACGTTGCGCTGGGGATGCATATTGCGTGGGGCGGAGGATATGATGATGATGTCTTTCTGCTCTTTTGGAAGACCCTGGTAGGCGTCTTCGACCGTGGCTGGGGGGACGCCAATCTCTGTTAGGACTCGTCTGCCCGCCCTGGTGCCGGAGAGACTGAGAATCTGTGCCCTTTCTTGTGCTTCTGCAATTTCTTCCAGGTTATTATGAATACCTAACTGCAGGAGTCGGTTGGTGCATGTGTAGTTTGGTAGTTCGAGCGCGCTCTCGATCCCCCTCCTTATTGTGGAGTTTAGCTTGTCTCGCTCGGCCCTCTTCCTGATGCGCACGGCCGCTATGTACGTGAAATGGCATAACAAGAAAGCGTGGACTAGCCTTATCAGATTCTCTTCACTCAGGCCGCTCCTTCTGTTTGCTACCTGCTTGATTAAACAGATGAAGCTATCCGTCTTCTTTGCTAGTTTGTGAATGGTGATGCTATTTACCCAGACAACACAATGACATCCTCAGGACATCCTCAGTACACACAATTGAGTACATTTGGACGTCCTGAGGACGGCCCCACATGAGCCTCAAAACATCCCTATGAAGTGCACTTGTCTGGCCTCGGCACGTCCTCAGGAAGCATTCGAGGATCTTTTCAGTACGCGTTCAGGACATTTTGAAGACCGAGGCATTCGTTGAGCCCAGTAAAAATCCTTTATTTTGTTCACTGAAGTTCAGTGTTTTCGTCCACTAAGTGAGAAATTCAGGCTTAAAACTGCAATATGCACTTACAGCTTGACAGAGCATACTTTTGAGCCCCGTTGCACGGGCTCAGTATACGGCCACATGAAATGAAAACGTAGACCCGTAGCGATGCGCACAAACCTATTTTATTAATTTCACTTAATAACGGCACATGTCACACTGACAAGGAAGGTTGAAAGTAGCGTGATAAAGCCAGGAGACTTCACCGCTTGAAATGTCTTCGTCCAAAAACAGAACAGCAAGAGTCCATAAGAGACACTGAAAGCAATAATCAACAGCACATTATCAAAAAACAACTTACGTTCAGACACAGAGAAATAACAAACGAAACAGTTTATGCCTCATACTTGGAAGCACTGCAACACACAATTATTGTATGAAGTAGAGCACTGCACGGGCCGATTTTTGCGGCCCGGGCCCGGCCCGGGCCCGTTTTTCCATTGGGCGGCCCGCCCGAGCCCGATCAAAACTTTTATGGCTAGACCCGGGCCCGGCCCGGGCCCGGAAATAATCTACGTTACCCGCCCGGCCCGGCCCGCCACCCCTTTACCTTAAGCCCGGCCCGAGCCCGACTCGAACCCCGCCCGAACCCGGCCCGAGACCGAAAAATACATGTTTTTTAGAGTTGAGAAGCCCGAGAATAACTCGCAGAAAGCCCGAGCCCGGCCCAGGCCCGCGTCAAAGAACCCGAGCCCGGCCCGGGCCCGGGTCAAAAAGCACACGCCGTGCCCGAGCCCGGCCCGAGCCCGTGAAAAAAGTCCTTACCTGGCCCGGCCCGGCCCACGGGTCGGGCCCGGGCTTTTGGGTAAGCCCGAGCCCGTGCAGTGCTCTAGTATGAAGCACCAAAGCAACCTCTGCTGATTGAATGTTGCTTTTTATGGCATAATCAATCCACTCAAAAAATTGTTTTTCCATAACAAATAATACTTCTCACTTTCTTAGCCGTGACAAGATTTAGAAAAAAATTAAGTACAACTACATCTAGCCTTTAAGACGGAGATAGCGCGATATTTTGCCGCCGGCCAGTGCTAAAATCTCAGACTGCTTGGGTGTTTGCAACAATGCTCTTGTCGGTAAAAGCAGCGTGGAAAGGCAGTTGTGGACTTGTGGTAGCGGAGAGGTTGAGAGTTACAGCGCCGTTGAGCGATGTAGAAGCGATCGCCAGAAACGCTAAAATCATCACTTTTAAACTGTCCACTATCGCAACCAGGCACAAAATGTCACAAACCTAAGGCGATTTTATTCATTTTGTTCTACAGGCAAAGCGACGCCGCGATTTCCAGCCCCCATTCCATCCGACACAGAGGGCTCCGCGGCAAAGTCGCGCGAAGCCGTCTGATTCACTATGTAATTAATAAAGGTCCCGTCCATGCTGTGCACTAAATGAAAACACGTGCTAATGCGTCTATTTCTTCCCCGCACAAATCTATGTTCCACTTTCTGCCACCCCGAATAACACGAGACTTACCCGCTGTCCGCTGTCATGTTTTTTTTTTTTTCAATGCTGCGCTTGGCTTGGACTGGCTTGGCTTGACTTTTCAAATCAAAAGTGTCAATGTGCCAGGAAGTATAGTGCCTAGCATGGTGTAAAAAGAACAGGTGATCCGACGGAAGCGCGCGGCCTGTCTCACTAATGTTGGGATGCCGCTAGGTGGCGCACGCGACTAGGAGGCTGGGCGTCGGGGGCATGGGGGCCGGGGGCAAACATACCCCGAGCGCGCGGGTTTCAGCTGTTTCAGCCTGCGTTTTTCAGAGCGCCTGTTAGTGTTAACGCTCTCATATTGAGGTTATTATCTTAATTTCCCAAAACCTTAAAAGAGCTATTTGAGAGTGTCGCTAGGCTTGTTGCATTTTTGAATCAAAAGCGTACATTTCGCTCTAAGCGGCGCTAACAGTCCGCATTTTTGTTGGAGCAGCTGACAATTCATTTTGTAAGTTACGTTTCGATGACGAGTTGCTATCTGTCGTCACTATACGCGGCGTCCCAGTTTTCATTTCTCATGCGAAAACAGTGCGTAGGGGAATACCGCGTACAATGTCCTCCTGAGTGTATATATAAGCGCTTTCGCGGTGATTGCGGTGAACTGTGCTATCATTGTTCTGTAGACTCAAACGAAAATTTAGTTTGCGCGTTTCCTAAACAGGCTCCGTGCATAGTATTGGGTCCATAAAGCAACAATTTAAAGGCTGTTTGTTTCTTATGAAGCATGCGGCACCTTGCATGCGTATATCCTTATACGCATGCTCCTTAATAAAATATTCGTGATAGAAGACGCCGATCGTTTTTCTTGCTTTTTTTATTCAAAATTACGAGGAAGCAGAAAAACAAATGAAAGGAACTTGCAAACCAACAGAAAGGAAGTCCATCGCTGTAGAATATACATATCCAGCTGTGACATTCTTCCTGGCGAAACGTATTTTCAAAGAGCGTGTTGAAGTTGATGCTGTCGGTGTTACCGTCATGTGATGCTGCACTGAAGTCCTGAATTTTGTAAGGTCTTGTAGATTGCTGAGCTGCTACGGCTAACGTTTCCTTGCCCACACGGGAAGTTTCTTGAGCTCTTCTCTCTTGCATCACATATACTTTTACCTGCGGTTCTTGTAGTTCACTGCCTTCAGGTTTTGATTTGCGCTTGCCGTCAGCTGGAGTCTGTTCTGTGTTGGCTTCGCTATTCTGTTTATGGCCGTCTTCTATTGGCACGTCAGTTGCTAGCTCCAGTAACTCGTGATTCACTACATGTGGCTTTGTTTCTTCTTTTTCGCTTGTGCTTTCTGCCTATTGCTCTTTCTTTCGGGAGCGCTTCGCAGGCGTCAGTTGTCACGGAACACAGTTCTTTGAAGGTGTAGTGTGAAGTAGCCGGAAAATGAGTCGGCACAGCATCTCTAGCTAGATAAGCTCTTCGGGTCGTGCTGGCTAAAACAACTCCGCTGTGCATTGCCGTTCATGTTTTTGACACGTACATTGGATCGAAGTGCTTTTCGCACATGTAGTCCTCTGGTCGCAGGACTCGGTCTTCATTTGTATAGCATCCCGCCATGCTTGCACTCGACTCGTCTCTTTAGGGACACTGAACATACATACTTTGTCTTTGCACGAGTCATATCCACTCTAGCAGTTTGAAACGAAACACTTCTTGCCCATAGTCAGGCTATATCCGTCGCCGCCAGGCAACGTCGCGGCTCAAACGGCAAATCTCTCTTCCCTTTCTTGCGTATAAACAGATTCGTCCTTTTGCATTATGTATACCACGGGAACACTTTATTAAGCGCTTACCGAGAACAAGGGTGACTGATTGCTCAACGGTAAAGCAAACGTTGCAAAATATTAAAAGATAACTTATCGTCTGCCTGCACCACTTTTCTGCGACTGCTTCCAGGCGTTGTCAAACGCCGTCTGCTAGATCCAGCGACGCGACCGCAATGCCGGAGACATTATCGTCTGTTTCGGAGCCTGAGGGATTTCAATTAGTATAGTGGCACACAGAAAGAGTTAAAAAATTTGTTTTAATTATTTTAAAGGCGCTTTACGAACAGTTACAATTATTTACACGTTCGAATTTCCCACTTTTTCAGCCTCCTAACGTGTGCTGCCGTGCAGCGGTGCACACGTGAAACTCCATCATTAGTGAGACGCGCTGCGCAGCAGCGGTCGCCGTGTCGTCGGATCACCTGTTCTTCTTACACCGTGGTGCCTAGAATATAGTGAACTAGAATATACTCTAGTGGCACGATCGGAAGGCCGCGCCGCCTCTCTCGGCGGTCGGAAACGCCACGGACCGCCGCTACGGTTTCTCGCGGCGCTACCATAGAATAAAGACCAACTTTAGAGAAGGAAAACTGTAGCTTTCATAGTGGTACGAAAATAAGAAGCGGCAGTGCATGGAACTCTCTGGGGTACCCGACAGATGGCGCTGCTCAAACAAGAAGCGAATTACTCAAGCAACCACCAAGATAATCTGAAAATAAAGGGGAAGCGGAATGCAGCATTAATGAAACACAGAGCACTGTGGGGCCACAATAAGTATGAGGTGGTGCGTGGAATCTGGAAAGGAGTAATGGTGCCAGCGCTAACATTCGCAAATGCCATTATATGCTTAAAATCGGATATACTGGCGGGTTTGGAAGTTAACCAAAGATCAGTAGGCCGGTTGGCTTTGGGAGCACACGGTAATACGACAAATGAGGCAGTGCATGGAGACATGGGTTGGGCCTCTTTTGAAGTCAGAGAAGCACAAAGCAAAATTAGTTTTGAAGAAAGGCTCAGGAACATGGATGAAAATAAATGGGCGGCTAAAGTGCACAAGTATCTCTACATGAAAAGCGTGGACACAGAATGGAGGAAGAGGTCAAGGAAGTTGGCAACCAAGTACAGGATAATCGAAACTGTAAATAGACAACCAGGGGTCATCAGAAAGAAAGTGAGAGAAATAGAGACCGTGAATTGGATGCAAAGAATGGAAACGAAAAGGACAATGGAGATTTACAATCAATGAGAAGAAAGAAATTAGAAGGGAAAATCTGTACGATAACACAAAGGGCAGTGCCTTGCTATTTGAGGCTCGAGCCGGTTGCCTAAGGACGAAAACATATCGGAACAAATATTCGGAATTAGATGAGACATGTGTATGCTGCAGTAAAGATCCAGAGACCGCTCAGCACATCCTAATGGAATGCGACGGGATCCACCCAGCGAGAACCGTAGGTAACGTGCAACTCCCAGAAGCGCTTGGGTTTAAAGTGGAAGGAAACATAAACAGATCAGCCGTAGAGATCAGCAAGAGACGATTAGAGTACTGGTGGAAAAAAAGTAGGGAAAAGATGGATGCGACCTGATCTCTTAAAATCATAGGCAGCGGTACAAGGTAAATTTTTGAAAAAGAAAAATAATGATAGGTATACAAAAATGCTAGATAAAGAACATGTATAGTATACCTGATTAAATCAAGCAGGCTAGGTGACTATTTGTCGCCGCCCCGTTTCAAAGGGGATGCCAATAAATCATCATCATCATCATCAGCGGAAATCGTATTTTTTTTGTGCAAAATCCAATATGGCTGTTTTCTACCAGTCGCGCACGCTGGTATGGTGGATTCTAGCCACCATAACGCTGGTACGCGCCGCGCTCGCCCGGCTGGCGTTGCGGCGTGCCTTGCCGCTTAGCTTGTGCGTTCTAATTGCCAGGAGACCAAAGAGCCTCTACTGACGCCCATACAAACAAGCCACAAGTGAGTGAACAGGACGTACGACTTTATTGGTCGAAGACAAGCAGTGCACCTTCTCGTACAAGAGCAGCAATAAAACTTGCATGTTGAGATACGCTGAAACAATAAATGCGAGCTCGTAAACTGCTCACTTTCATCATCGCACATGGCGGTCCGGTAACGTGCGACAACCAGCAGCGCAAGCAGATGTTTGCACCGACAGTCACCGTTGAAGATTAGCAACTTGCATGCCGAAGCTATCGGGTGACGCAGGCATCTGTTGCCGCACCCAACACAGCAACATGGACTACCGTGCGTTTTAGCATTACCTCCTTTCCAAGCTGCACGTTTATGTTTGTCTATCGGGGCCGCTAATATGTCACTGACACTCGGTGCCCCCTTTTCTCTCAATATGCACAAGTCGTTTTCGTGGGCATCACCTTCGGCAGCCACTTTTGCGGGCCTTTCCACCCAGGTGGCTATCAACTTCATACGCTTCCGATCATGTAAGCATGTATGCCAAATTGCGGCTCAGGAAGCCCACAAGCACAATTTGCCCACGGCTGCAGCAAGAAAGGACGGAACGGGGAGCACCAATCACGGCACGGTGCGTATAAATTGGGAGTCTATGTCGCTGCGCAGACTGCAGGAGCAGGTGCTTACCTCGAGAGACTGCTTCCCAATGCAAATGACCAGGCCGTCACATCCAAGAAACGTAATACCGCGACCATAAACAAGTGAGATAACAGCAAAATGAGATTCCGCATTCAATCACAGCATAAGGGTCAGACAATACACTATACATTGGCTAAGATCCACGTGGTAACAGTGAGGAATGACGTACACGGGTCACTTAGGCGCATTCAGCAGTCCAACTACAGGCACAGTGCTTGTGCTTGCCTTCGTTGCACATGGTGGTCTGGTAACAAGCGACAACAAGAAACGCAAACCGATTAGGCAGCATATCCCACCTGTTTACGCCGACAGTCATCGTTGAAGATAAGCAACTTGCATTGCGAAGCATTCGGCTCACGCATGCATCTACTGCCGCAGCCAACACAGCGACATCGACTACCCAGCATTTTAGCGTTAACTCCTTTCCAGCCTGCACCTTTCTTTTCTTTCGGGGCCGCTAATATGTGGATCACACTTGGTGCCCCACTTTGTCTCAATATGGACAAGTCGGTTTCTTAGGCATCACCTTCAGCAGCCACTTCTGTGGGCCTTTCCACCCATGTGGCTATCACCTTCATACAATTTCGGACCATGTAAACATGTATGCTGCTCTCTGTTGACGCCAAATCACGGCCAACGAAGGCCACAAGCAAAATTTGCACACGGCTGCAGCAGGAAAGGACGGAATGGGGAGCACCAATCACGGTGCGTGTAAATTGGGAGTCTATGTCGCTGTACGGACTGCAGGAGCAGGTGCTTACCTCGAGAGACTGCTTCCCAATGCAACTTACCAGGCCCCGCAAATCCGAAAAACTTAACACAGCGACCACGACCAAGTTTCTGCAACCAGATTCTGCAATCAACCACTTCAGTGTAGCTTGCACAAAAACCCAGGCTATTGAGCAAGAAGAGCAGTTTTGAATGAGACCAAGAATTAAATATGGGAATAAGAAAGCTTGCATTCAGCAAGCCACTCTGTTCTGCAAGCAGTGAAGGCCAATAACATTAAGAAAAGTGAAATGCTACATAGCACACGGTGCAAAGCTTAATGCAAGACACATGCCGATGCCGTATCTGCTATTTCAGGAGAGGAATTTAATATGGCAACGTACAGTAGAGAATACTGCTACAAAGATGTTATGCTAATAGACAATGACGGGCCTTAAGTATGAGCAAAGAATCAGTTCACCTTTATGTTTGGATAAGGAAGAAGAATGATATCTAGCAAGAATGGGGAATGAATAAGCTTGCATTCATAGAAAAAATATATACTTGGCACAAATTGAATTTGATAAGGCCAGGAAGCTGATTAAGGAAGGGCAAACTGATGGAACTCTTTTGGCCAGCATCGTCCATGCTTGTTCAGAGGTTGCAGGTGCATCTGAACACGAAGAATTTCTTTTGTTGAGGTACCTGGATGACTCTGCCAATATGCGTGCTGGTGGAATGATGGCTGAGGCGCATTTCAGTCTAAATACAGTCCTACGTAGACTTGGTATCTCATCCAAATAGTTCTGGATCCGCTTCTTTGTTCGTGGTGTAAGAGCCTTGTGAGTTCGGCTCCAGCCCCTTCCTGTTGGTGTAGATATATGAGGACTCCTGTGATGAGTGCCAAGATGTGTTTGGTGCAGACTCTGTTGGGGCAGAACAGTAACACATGAGATACAGCAGAGGTTACCCAAACTCGTGTAGTGCTTTCTATGTTTGAATCCATTATGCTGCACCGTAAATATGAAGAAACATTCATATCATCTGCTACAAACAAATGACAATGTATCTCAAGACTAGCAAGCCAATGCAGCGTATATCAAGCATATTTATTTCTGAACCCGGTGTTGTTTACCTTGTAGTAGCAGCAAAAGTCCACACGATGACCTGGTTGTAACAGGCAGTAGCTTCTCTTTAGTGTGTGTAGTGTGTTGCTTTACACTGTGCCGTCCTCTCTACTTCATGTCTGGAAGAGAAATTTTCACTAGATCAAAAATTGAGAAAACACAATTTCACAATATGAAATGCAAAGAGCTGTGATATATATATATATATATATTGTAATGGTTTCTGACCGCACAACACATGTAAATGTACACTGTTTGTTTTAGGGAGCTTAAGCAGCATGTTAGGTAACGAAAGATTGGTACTAATTAAGTAAATTAATTAATTAAATTATGGGGTTTTACGTGCCAAAACCAGTTCTGATTATGAGGCACGCCATAGTGGGGGACTCCGGAAATTTGGACCACCTGGGGTTTTTTAACGTACACCTAAATCTAAGTACACGAGTGTTTTCGCATTTCGCCCCCATCGAAATGCGGCCGCCGTGGCCGGGATTCGATACTGTTCATAAAATTTATGTCTGCCTAACTACAATGCGTTTGAACACCTGAAGTATTATTAGGATCACAAACGAGAACATTTTTGCGCTCATTTATACACTAGAAGAGCTCACACTGCTGGTTCCACAAGCAAACGCATGAAAGACATGAATTTCATGTATTACAACTGATGCATTCTTTTTCTGCATGACCGCGATGCACCGCTCCACTACTGCAAAAATAAATGCCCTAAGGTAAACCAAACTTAACAGCAAGAACACTTGGAACCAACAAGTACGAAATATGGGTTAATTATTATGCGTGCAATTGTTTAATACATTAAATTCAGTACTTTCACTTTAGTTTACCAAAGGGTTAATCGGTTTTGTGGACGAAAGAAATTGCCGGCGAACTCGAAGAAAAAAAAAACATTGATAAGGCAACTCGGTCGCCCAAGGCCACGGCTACAACGAGATGAGAACCCGCCGTGGTTGCTCAGTGGCTATGGTGTTGGGCTGCTGAGCACGAGGTCGCGGGATCGAATCCCGGCCACGGCGGCCGCATTTTGATGGGGGCGAAATGCGAAAACACCCGTGTACTTAGATTTAGGTGCACGTTAAAGAACCCCAGGTGGTCCAAATTTCCGGAGTCCCCCACTACGGCGTGCCTTATAATCATAACTGGTTTTGGCACGTAAAACCCCATAATTTACAACGAGATGAGAAACGTGCTGCGCCCGTTCCGATATCGCTCTATTTCTTTCGTGATTGTGTGTATGACGACGCTCTCGCAACTACAGGTTTATTTCAGAAACGGCAACGTAGGGTCCCGACTACCCATATGTAATGCAGGATTTATTTCGTTAACTTGTCTCCGCCTGTGAATTAACGAGACGAGTATTAAATAACGATTCAAGCAGCAATGTTAAACGACTCACCGCTATTGCCATCCTCAGTCGCAGCAGAATCCGAGTCCCGTTTCGATGCATACTTGTTCCGCATGGTTCACGATCAAAACCTAGCTTTCGGGCTTACATCGCAGCTCGCAAACACGTCACTTCACCCGTAGTTAAACAACGCGAGGTATCGAAGCGTAATAAAGTGGTTTTAGCACACATAAGCAACCAGCATAAGTGCACCGACCAATGAATCTGTGCTTGCCGTGTCCCGAAAATACCGGTAAAAATTTTTAATCCAGGCGAGAGGTCACGTGGGAGGTCGATGATGATGAACGTTATTTTGCCTCTATAATGACAAAAAACAATAGTGTTACTACTCAAAAGTAGGATGTATAATTAGGAATAATAAATATGTACTCTTTGTCATAAAATAACAATTCGATAAGCGTGGGAGTAAGTTTGTAGGTTGAAGTTGCGCTTACTACGGCGCCTCTAGCGGGAGACGACGGAACTCATTGGGGCAATTTTTTTGAAAACGCACTAGGCTTGGTTTATTAGCCGCGCCCGAGCGGTCGATTTTTTCGCCCTCTGTGGCCATTTGTTGAACTTGAGAGTGTGAGAGCCCTGGCGCTACTGCGCCTTTCCCTAGCTTTATTTTCCTAGGGTAAGCGCGGACGGGGCATCGGAGCGGACGTTACGTGTGGGTACAGCTGCGAGAGACTCGCGAGCCACTGCGTCGGCAGCCACGAAGTGACGACTGCACGTGTACCAGTGTGTTCTCCAAAATTACTCGAGTGCCGTGCGGACATTTAGAATTGCGAGTACATGTACAGCTTCAACAATCTTGCCCCATGCACTCAGTGTCAAAGGGCAACTGTCAGCCTGCAGTTCTTCATGCCCTTTTGCCCGCTAATTCTTGCACGGAAATGTTTTCATCAGGTAAATAGCACCTATTTGACAAATTTGCAGAGAATGACAACGTAGCTACCGCACAGACGTTGCTCACAGATAGTGCGCCAGATCATGCGTCATGTGTTACAGCTGCCAGTGATAACCGGCTGATGTTTTACATAGTAGGGTACGTAGCTCGGAAGTGCATTCTAAAAACGGGCTGCGAAGAGTGCCTGAAACTTCTTATAATGCAAAAGAAGTCGGCTGAAAATTTGAACCTAGCACAGTTGACACGCATGAAGGACATTCGATGGGGGTGAAATGCGAAAACGCCCGTGTACTTAGATTTAGGTGCACGTTAAAGAACCCCAGGTGGTCCACATTTCCGGAGTCCCCCACTATGGCGTGCCTCATAATCAGATCGTGGTTTTGGCACCTAAAACCCCATAATTAAATTGAATTAACGCATGAAGGACAATGGTGGCCTGCTTTACCTTTCTAGCCTGTTGTATAAGTTCGTTCTTGATCTAGAAAAAAGCTTTCACAACGTGTTTCACTTTGCTGGAGCTACACTCTGACAGCATACTGGACATCCTAAGCCAACTTAAGGCGAAGCAGAAAAAACAGCTTGGTTGTCCTGACCACTCCGAGGGCATTGCAGTCTGAGGTCACAGTTTTTACATCACCACTCGGCTGCACTTCCTAAGTGAAAGCCTAAACCAGAGTAATGATAAAAAACGCGAAGCACCCAACCCTTAAAAGTCAGTAGGTGTTGAGTGGAGTTCATGTCTATCTGATGTGTAATTTGCGCTGCGAATCGTCGGAATACTTTTGAAAAGCTGTTAAATGAGTGAAATAAAGAGATGTCTTTGTTTTCATGTTCGATGCGGAGCACTGTATCCTGTAGCGTAACCTCCTACATAATAAGCCTTCACCACAACTATATTGAATTGAGAGCCGAATGCATGTGCCTATATTGAGTAATTAATCGCGATCACTGGATAACGAAGGTTCTGAGTGCGGGTGCCAAATATGGAAGATATATATATATATATATATATATATATATATATATATATATATATATACTGGTCGCCATAGTATATACGAACAGCTAAGCCACGCAGTGACTAACCTGACTATTGTATGTTTGCATTAACCAGAAAGCAAACGCGCTTAGAACAGCAGCTGAAACTACTGAAGGAACCCTACAACGCGGCCGAAACTGCTAGGAAAGGTAGCAGTGGCGCCATCTCGCGACGTCCGTGGAAAAAAAAGGACGCCGGAGCCCGGCCGGTCGCACCACTAGAGTATATTCTAGTTCACAGTGTACTAGAAGAGTTGTAGTGCGCTCACAACGCGGGAGAGCTTGACGCACTTCGTGTCGCCGCCGACAGATGGCGCGGTTCGCAGCGTCACATGAAACTTTCTTACGCGTCGCGGTAAAACAGCTATCGGGTGTTGCCGCTTTCACAGTATAAAAGTAAAATGCACGACGTGCAGCGCACGAAAGTTCTTTTGGTGCACCTTCGCAGTTTGCAGTGAAATCCGTGCCGGAGGCACGGATGAACTAGCCTGCTATTCATGCTGTTTTGTTAAAGGCTTGATACGGCCGCTGCAGTCACGGTAGCAAGGAGCACTCGAGTTTTTTCTGCAGCTGATCGATAAAATGGTCAGTGTGGTTTCGCCACAACGACCGCACATCGGCGTTTCCAGCACCACCGCGCCGAATTTAACCACCACTTCGTTTTTTTTTTGCAGGTAAGGCGTGCAGCGCCTTAGACATTTTTACGTTGCCCCATCTATTCACGAAATATTTAGGTATCACTGCTGCACAAGTTAAGCTGGTTATTTATGTATTACATCTTTGGTAACTTTAATGCGACATGAAGTCGAAAGGGTGAAAATACCAGGTACACCCGTGAGCAAAAGTATACGGACAACAGGGTCCCCGAAACAACTCAATTTCTTCGTAATTAACATGCATAAATTGAAATTGACGAGTGCACTGGAAAGCTCGCAATGCCAAGATTGGACTGCAGTCCTAAATTTCAAGTTGCATTCGCAGGTAGTTGAAACAAACGGCTTTATCGCGCAATCCATGGTCCGTATACTTTTGCTCACGGGTGTACATTTATGCAATAACAATGTTTATTTACAACGAAATAAAGAATGATCCCGGAAGCGCCGGGAGCAGCCGGTGAAAACTCTGAATAGCTACTGTCTTGTGCGCTTCGACTTTTCTTCGCGGGTGCTTCGTCCCTTTCACACCTTTTCCTTTTGTTCCTGGGATTCGGTGTCGTCTTCATCAGGTACTGTGGTAAATTCGGAAGAATCCTTGGGAACAGCGTTTTCGCATAGCAGTGGCAATTGTCACGAGGAATGCACACCTCTTTGCATTCTATAAGGTGCACAAGTCCCTAATTATGAATCGTGGTTCGAAGTGTAACTCACAGACCGCGCAAGATTCCTCCAGTGTCTTATCTGCACGGTTAGGGTTCCTCTCCCATTCCTTTCGCCGTTCTTCATCACGTGGAACGCTGAGCAAAGACGTTTTTGGTGCATCTTTCACGCGACTGTAGCCAGTTCTGCACTAGGGTGCAAAACAGTAACTTCGACGGCGGCTAGCCATTCTCACTCACTCAGAGTGCACATTGAGTAAAGCGTCAAGCACAGAGCAAGCACAGAGGATACTGCTGAAAACGCCGGCGGGACTTGCAGTCGAGAGCCGACAACGTCGATAATAAGTGGTTCGTTTTCAGTAAGGAAAGGTTGGCGCTATCTTCTGCAGCCCTTGAGGGAGAACGGTCAACGTCGTGATCCGACAGAACGCACACCATATCAAGCGAGGGAAGTTTTCAGGAGAAACTGGCGGCAGCGCCTCTGGTGGGCGCTGGAGCAGTCGACACTGAGTGCGCCGCGGCGCTGCGGCGCAGGGATACGGCAGTGAGCACACTGCCCCTATTCTAGTACACTGTACCCATAGCCTAGAATATACTGGTTAGTGTGCCGACCTGTAGGTCGTGGTGCCGACCACCCGCTCTTTTCAATGGAGGAGCGTGGCACCATCTGCAATGAATGCCCACGGTAGCCGGCAGAGGTCGCAGTCGGGTAGGTGGGTGTAAAACCCCTATATATAAAAAGTAGCGCCATCCACTTCCCTCCTCCTCCGTTCCACTATCGCGCTCGGCGCGACCAGCGCGATATCGACAGTGGCGCCGCCTGCGTCGGGCCTGCCGTGGCAGACGACAGCTAACGCGCTACCAGAGGAAATCCGAGGAAAACTTCGATCGCGCCCTGCGGAGACGTTTTTGAGGCGCGATTTGGCTTCGTCAGTCAGTAACTGGTCTTAATAATGCCGTTCTGGAAGTAGCAACGCAATGATGCGAGACGGCGCAAATATCAAGTGTGCAGCAAGCGTTTGCGCACCCCGGATGGTAAACAAAAAAAAGCCTTTTGCCCTCGCCTTGTCGGTTGCGGCAACTTAAAGCGCAGCAGCATGCCATCACAACGAAGTTCTTGTCCCTAACACGTTTGATCCGTTTGTGCGTACAGCACTTTCGTCGCCCAGGCCCGAGAATGGCAGTCGGAGCGCGCTGGAAAGAAAAAAATATACAAAAGTGCGACGCGAACTTCCACGTGACACGGATTGGCCAATGGGGGAGCGGAGGAGGCTGGGGCGACAGGAGGTGGCTAAGAGAGGGCGAGGAGGAAGCGCCGGGGTGAGCGCGGTGGCGGCAAGATCTAAGAATGACGCTACTTTTATAAATATAGGGGCTTTAGGTGGGTGCCGACTGCGCGTGTCTGCTTGGCTAGAGCAGTTTCGCAGTGGTTGCGTCGATTTCTGTGTTTGCGCTTTCAGCGTCATTACGAAGTTGCGTGTTTGTTCTTGCGTCAGAAAAGCTTCGAGTGAGTTTGTGGTTGCTCTGCTCCCGTGTCTGTGCGTAGGAGAACTATGTGACGGTGGTGAAAGAATGCTGAAACCACAGCGACAGTGAAGCTCTGCGTGATTGTGCTGGAGTAGTTATACTGCTCGAGCAAATGGCTTGTATTCTTGTTCACTGCACCATCTGATGGCACACGGCTCACAGAATAGAAACGAAGGATAAAAAAAAGACAAAACGCTGACGCCAACTGCTGTGGTGTGTGAAAAGTATTTAAAGAGCTGGTTCATCGAACGCGCATTCTCTATTATCGTGAACGGTGTTTTCAACGATCTTCGCCGCAATAAATCGCGTGTGAAATAGATGCGATAAGTACGGTATTCCATAAGTATCCTACACACCTTGCATCTCAAAGCAGAAAATTAAAGAGACAAAATATATAAGTATACATATATGTATGTGCGAAAGAACTTCCATCAAAGTGGCACAGGTCCACCCAGTCGGTGGACTCCTTAATTGTTTTGATCAGCCGTTGAGAGCACCGAATCGGAGAACTTCGAAGGATCTGGTGTCCACCGCAAAGCTACTGTATCCGAAGAGTGCGCCCAACGCCGTAGTTTCAAAGCCGCGAGCGCTGATGGATTGCAAAATGATGGTGCACAACGGTTCCAAACCACCAGCGAAAGTCGCCATCTGTACTGCATGCAATACGCGACCTCGTGGGGTCTTTAAGATAAATAAATGAAATCTCGATCTATATTCCAATCGCCTGGATGAATGTGCTATCTTGGCCCGTGAAATCATTAGCTTATGCCTATTGAGAAGGTGAAATATAGAGACATGCATGGTTCTCGCTGAAGAATGTTTGTTAGATCTTATGAAAACACGTCAATATACGGGGAACATTGTACGTGTTTTCTGCATGTACCAAATAGTTCTCATATACTAATCAAGCAACCATCCTTCTCGGCTCACCCTGGCAAGCTTTCGCTCGTACCTACATAATACGGCGTACGGCCGCAATATTAGAGAGTTTTAGAATAGGGGCCCCAAATGTTTGGGGCCCCAAAGAGCTTTGCGGGTGTTAGCGTTGGGGCATGCAAAAGTGGACAGTTTTAGAATAGGGCTTTGCGTTTGCGAATAGCGTCTTGCGCTTGCAGTGCCACTACGGTGTCAAAGAAAAACTATTATAAATATTAAAGTAAGCTATACCATTTTATGATAGGAAAAGTAATTTTAACTTTCGTGGTTTTGCGTTTAATTACAATTGAGAGGTTATTCTATTAGCAGCCAATGATTTGTTGCGCCTAATTTTGAGTAACCAACCTTGACGTGCCTTCACCAGCCAAGCCACGAGCCAAGCTAATCCACGTTAGACCTACACGCCATGAAATCGACAATCGAATTAGGAATCAGCGGCGTCTAATTAATCAATCTTCATTACACACGTTAGTTGAGAGAAAACGATAACCGCACTGACTTCTCCTAGCTTACAAACTTCACGCGTTATCACGAATCAAGCCGAGTTTGGTACTCGGAGAGCCGTCGCTTCGATGGGTGCCGCCATGTTTGTTGACGCAAAGCTTTTGGGGCTGCTTTTGGGGCTCCCGCTAAATCGGTGAAATAGCGTGCCCAACGCAAAACCCAAACGCAGTTAGCGTCTCGCGCATGCGCAGTGGTGTCGACGCTATTTCGTTGGGGCCCCAAGAAATAGCGTGCCCAACGCAAAACCCAAACGCAGTTAGCGTCTCGCGCACGCGCAGTGGTGTCGACGCTATTTCGTTGGGGCCCCAAACGTTTTGGGGCACCAAAGAAATAGCGTCGACACCACTGCGCATGCGCGAGACGCAAACGGCGTTTGGGTTTTGCGTTGGGCACGCTATTTCACCGATTTAGCGGGAGCCCCAAAAGCTTTGCGTCAACAAACATGGCGGCACCCATCGAAGCGACGGCTCTCCGAGTACCAAATTGAGCTTGATTCGTGGTAACGCGTGAAGTTCGTAAGCTAGGAGAACTGAATGCGGTTATCGCTTTCTCTCAACTAACGTGTGTAATAAAGATTGATTCGTTAGACGCCGCTGATTCCGAATTCGATCTTCGATTTTATGGTTCGTAGGCCTAACGTGGATTAGCTTGGCTGGTGAAGGCACGTAAATTGGTTACTCAAAATTAAGTGCAACAAATCGCTTGCTGCTAATAGGAGAATCTCTCAATTGTATTTAAACGCAAAACTGCGAAAGTCAAAATTACTCTTCTTATCATAAAATGGTAAAGTTCATTTTCATAATTATAATAGTTTTCTTTGACACCGTAGTGGCGCTGCAAGCGCAAGACGCTATTCGCGAACGCAAAGCCCAATTCTAAACCTCTTCACTCCTGCATGCCCCAACGCTAACACCCGCAAAGCCCTTTGGGGCCCCAAACTTTTGGGGGCCCTATTCTAAAACTCTCTATTATATCGCACTTGGATTTTATATACGGAACATCACGGCGACGGTGGAAATTCGCCTGGAGTGTCCACACACGATCGCAAAAAAAGCAAAAGTGCAGGAAAGTATGGGGGAAAACAAACAATCAATAGGAATAATTCCATACAGGAAAATTCTGGCAAGTGAAGCAAAAGTTAATATTTTGCCCTGAAAGAGCAGCTCTTGCTGCACGATGTAAGTCGCATCACGGCATGCGATACAATGGTGAGTTTGTCAAACGTATAATGATGAACACGCGAAGCACATATACGAGCATCATCAAAGAGAAGTCATATACAGGGGGGTTTTTATAGACAATCCAGATTTTTAAAAAGAGGCTATATAAGAGCAGCCAACATGGCGTGTTGCAGATGAGTTCCGAGGCGAGGCGAAAATACATTGCCGCTAACAACGTGAGGTTCAGAAGACGAATTAACAAAAAATATTAATTACCTTTTTATACAGTTGTTGAGCTGGCGAATATGAAGGCACTCACATTTTAACGCACCTTATGTTTTTTACCATGAAAGTCGCATTTAAATCGAGATATTTATGATCGAACTTCGACCGTCAATTCAGGCAATACGCTGGAGCGCAGAAAAGGCGACCGCGCGCTGTCATATCAGACCGAAACGCCGTGACGAAAAGCGCGAGAAAGTAGCAAACCGAACGTCTCGGCTGTAGTCGCGGCAGTTACTGAAGCGTCACATATTTGATTTGTATGGCAAGCATGTGCGGCTGTGTGTCGAGTTAGAATTTGCCGCGGTATGCTGTCATTGGAACTTCGCCGCACATTTCTTGAATATCTCGAATTAGGTGCGATGCTCCAGGTCTTTAAAAGATGCGTGTGGACGAAAATGTAACTGCCTCCTATTTTGCCGTTTAGACAACGGTCCCCACGAGGCCCGAATAAAAAATTAACCAATAAAATTTTGCTAATTTGTCTTCTGAAGCTCACGTTATTAGCGGCAATGTCCGCCTCGCTTATGAGCTCGTCGGTGAAAACACCAGGTTCGCTTCGTTCATTGCTTTTTAAAAATAAAAATTTGCATTTTCTAAAAAAAAAGAAACATCTTATATATAGTCACTTTCACAGGTCCATAAAAATTAGGCATTCTTATTCTCTATTAGTAAAACGTCGCCGAATAAGTATACTTTAAAAATCCTACGTTGCAATGAGCTGGACTGTCTTAGAAAACGAATGTTTTTCCTAAATTGAACCATCGGAGGTTCGGCACTCGAAATAGAGCTAGCACGTACGTAAGCTCAAACGCAGGCCGCAAGCAGTAAATAAGCCTTCTTATAGTCAAAAGAAACCCTATATTAGAAATCACCTTTTTACATGGGAAATTTACTGCTCCTACGGCTTTATAAATACAAAAAGCGCAGCAGCCCCTATGTGAAAACAAGGCGGTCTATGAAGAGCGGGTGGCGCCGCGGCACACACCCGCACTGCAGCGCTCCTAGCGGCAGCCGCCGACATTCATTGCAAACGGTGCCACCCGGAAGGCCGCGGTCGGCACACTAGCCAGTATATTCTAGGCACTATACCAGCAAGGAAAGTAAATGGGGTGGCTTGGTCGCCGATACAGTGTACTAGAAGAGTACACTGTAGTCGCCGACTTCGTGGGTACGGTGTCTAGAAGGCGTAAATAATTTTCCAGGGCAGCTGGCCCTCGACTGTGGCGCCGACGCTCGGGAGAACTTGAAACACGGCGGCGCCTCGGATCTGGGCACTTTTGCTCCCTAAGGATCGCCTTTGCCTAGGTACCACGCCGGATACGCCACTAGGTCCATTCGCCCCTAGCTACGCTGGCTGCACGGCTGCACAACTTGAAACACAGCCGCGAGGAATACGCGCCTGCTGCATTTGTTGCGCTGCCGTGCTATACAGTCGTGAAACGTGTTTTCTCTGTCGCGATGGGGGCATATGAAAACTCTATAATCGCAAAGTGGTGAATAAAACGGTTCAAATTAACGACGCAGTGTGTTGTCAGCATTCCTGGTGCCAAAGTGTCGCTTGTGATTCTCAGCCGAAGAGCCCCTTGTGAACGTGTACCGTCTCTAGCTCAGACCATTTCGCATACCGCAACATCATGCTCGCGATTAATGGGTTACCGTTTTGATGTATTGAAACGCATAATCTGAGCGTTAGGTGCTACGATTATGGTGGTGGGACAAGATAAGCCCCAATTAATGCACACGTTTTTAAGAGTGTTTAGTGCACATAGGTGAAATTCTGAACAAGTGTGCCCCCTCCATCCCCCCGCCGCCGCTGTCTTTACCTTGTATTCCTCATGTATTAAGTGCAGATGGTTGGTTGTGCGGGCACGTTCTCGTTTGCACGGGTTTCGCCCTTGCGCAGGACCTGTACCATCATTTTCAAATGCAAACAAAAAATCGAGGTTTGAAGACTGAACCTATGTTTGTATAATTCGATGGCGCCAGAGTACCGTGAAAGGTCTGCAGGAAGATTCGTACTACGTTGTACAAGTTCAGATTTATTTGTGTGCTCGACTGTTGACAAAGGCATTGCACAAAACAGCAACACTTATGTGGCATAAAAGGAAAAAAAATTGCGGTCGAGGTAGGACTAGAACATGATTCTAATGGAGTCGTGTTCACTGTTTCCACGATTTTGCTGACCCTGCTCTTCTGACTGGCTGCAACTTTGTCATCATTGTTACTGCAGCTTCTGGTCGATGTAGGTGCTTTATTGGAAGCGAAATTTGATGAAGTAAACTTACCCGTTTTGTATTTGTACAGCTTTTTATCTGTCATTCGTTCTTTCCTCAACCTGGAAGAGCTGGCCTGAATGCCAAGTGTTAAGGCCAGTCTCCAAAATATTTAATGGTACAGGTCATCTCTTAATTTGTATTTGTATAGCTGACACTTCCAGCTATGCAAGTTGCTACTTCCAATTCTGTGCCTAGTCGGGTACTGCTATATCCTGCCACAAGTTCACCATTTAACAGCTACTGCACTTGTTTCTTCCACCTACCCTTCACAGCGACAAGGCAGAGGTACGGTATCAGTAACATTTGTTGCACAAAATTCTTTCTGTAATTCAATTGCGTGATCAATCTATATTAGTAAGGCAAACACATTAAAATTATCTGCAAAGGTCAAGTATTCAGTGCAATCTTGGGCACTGCAGACAAATATTCTTGCATAGAATGCAAAGAGCATTCCCTGCACTAGGAACACAGCTCTAGCCAATAGAAAAGGTAGCATAAAGCGGGGTGCTTGTGTTGTCGCATGGCTCTGTTAAATGGGTTGTGTCTCCTGCACATAATGGCCTCTCTCTGCAGCCAAGTTGTGCACAGTTATTTTATACAACTTGCAATGCCAATGATTGCTGGGGGACCCTGACCCTCTGCAACACATTCTGAAAGCACAGCTGAAACAACTTTGCCTGCCACAAGCACTTTGGAGGGCTTGCTGGACCATATTTCAGCTCTCACTGTGCATGGTTTTGTCTTAGCAGTCTTGACACCTTGTTGGAACAGCTTGGAAGTAACATACACCTGTGACCAAAATTAGGTAGACCAAGTGTTCTGTGGAAAAAGGAATTTCTTGACAACTCCAACTCATAACACGAAATTGATGAATGTGCTGCAATGTTTGCAATGCCAAGTCTCAAATGCACTCCTCAGTTTCAGG
Source organism: Dermacentor silvarum (assembly GCF_013339745.2). Lineage (NCBI taxonomy): Eukaryota > Metazoa > Arthropoda > Arachnida > Ixodida > Ixodidae > Dermacentor > Dermacentor silvarum. Next base: position 340,930,301 of record NC_051154.1, on the reverse strand, counting down.
TTCAATGTCGAAGATCAAGAAAATTTAGTTCTTTTTCACAGATCCACTGGTGTCATTTCTTTGATCAGGAGTTTACTTCAATAGAATTATTGTGCAGCCCTTAAAGCACTCTGTTGTGGCAGATGCTGCCTCCTCCTTTGTTTTCGCATTGACCATTAGACACTTTGTGGGCAACCATCCTGCAAGTTTGATGCATTTAACCTCCTGCTGCTGCTGCTATACAACACTCCAGTGACCTTGCTAACTGCCAGTCTGCTCTTCAGAACTAAAGGCTCAACCTCTTCTCTTGACCACTTTCTGAACCTAGCTGCTGTTCTCTAAAACACAATATGCCAGCCGTGCAGGATACTCACTCTGGTGCCCGATGACACAGCCCTTGACACCGGTGGCACCGTGCCTACTGATCTGCCTTGAGTGCTTGACACCATTCTACTCGAGGCTCCACGACCATCTCAAGGGTCAATAAATACGGCTCATTACTCCGCATCCTCCCTCAATTTTGCTGCCATGCCCCTTTACGACTGCTACGGAGGTACAAGTACTCCAACAGTTCGCATCAAGCCCTGCCGTGCCCTACTCCTTGATCTCGCTCGAATGCTGAAGTGTGCCTTGCAACTTTCAAAACTTCACCCTTCTGCTAATGCTCTACATATGTAGGAACATGGGATTAGTCAGTAATAGATGCAACCATGCCTTCCATATGAAGTAATTTCTGCCGTAGCATTAGCAGAGAATCTGAGATCTACTTTCGTGTCATCTGCCCTGGCACATAGTTTGTACCGTAATGAAATTAACTTCAAAAGAATTTTAATGTGGCGAAACCAGACAAGCGATGACTGAATTTAAAAAAATGATACTTATCTATTTTTGGGTTTTTTTAGTGTGAAAAATGTTCTTGCACAGCGTCAAACAGGCAGTAAAAAAACTTGAATAGGCAATCTGTTGGTGCAGAGTTCACATCTTCTTGGGCATTGTGGGTTTTGATCATTTTCTTGTATGGTTTTCATAAAACACTTTGGATTCCTGTGTCAAACATCACAATGATTAGGAGTGTCGGTGACAGTTCTTGCAATGAAATCGCTATTTAGCTTTAGAAATTGCATTAAATTTCCAGCTTAAGAAATGCCGTTTTTATCCTGGTTGCCTTAATATCGAAAAATTTTTTGTCAATACTCGCCAAAGTATTTTTGTACACTGGCCAATAACCCAAAACTGAGGGTGCATATTTACCATACTTGTGACTGGCCCTGTGGTGGCGCAGTGGCTATGGCATTGCACTACTAAGCCAGACGGCGTGGGATAGAATCCCGGCTGCGGCAGCCGCATCTCAATGGGGGCGAAATGCGAAAACGCTAGTGTTCCGTGCACTGGGTGAACAAAGAAGTCAAAGTTAATTCGAAGCCAGCCGCTACAGCGTGCCTCATGATCAGATTGTTTTGGCATGTAAAACCTCACAATTTCAAATTTAACATACTTGTGGCAGCCAAGTCAATATGTCCATTGTATTATTGTATTGTACATCTGATAAAAATTGTCTCCAAGTCCCGGTGAATGCAGCACTAAGCTGCGAAGAAGGCCTTTAACAAAAATTTTCCTTTTTTTACAGTTCATGCAGTTTGTAACGTCTTTATTAAAAACTAAGGGATTAAAAAAACATACCTTCGAAAAACCTGCACATGCACGTAGCACTCTGACTGGCCTTCAGCACAACAGGCCAAGCTCAAGTGTAACACTACTGCCATGTAGCAGACACAAGGGGCAAGCCTTCTGAACTGTTAAGACTTCGCCCCTCCAAGAATGCACTGCCACTTATGACTGCGCTGCAGTAAACTTCTTGATGCACTGGCTACTGAGTGGTAGAAGCCAAAGTGCTTCATGTCGTCTTGCTTGTCACGCATGTGGTGTTGGAAGCACATGGAATAATGCCGAAACACAAAGTGAAAATTTCCTGAATAGCTTGAAAAAAGTTTTCTTTCATATACACAAAACTTGGAATAAATGCAGAATCTTGCTTCTATCCCTGAAGTAACCCCCCCCCTCCCCTTTTTGTCCCGCTTTGACGTTCGAGGATTCTGGTCACATAATGCATAGGTGCTATGGCGGACACAGTTCCTGTAATTGCAAAATGGGTAAATAGTCCCACGTACTGGCAAGTTCCGGAACAAGTGGTTATCTAACTTGGCACAGACACTAAGCACGTTATAGACTAGTGCTTGTAAAATAATAATGGGAATGCAATTGCTTCCGCTTTCATTGTGAAACTAGCCTTACACGGCAAATTTTCATTATATGAAGGCTAGAGCAATGAAGTTGGCATGTGCGTGCAGTGGTTTAGTCTCTTCCGATTACACAATCACACTCCCTGTGCACCAACAATTGCACAAACACTGCAAGTGAACATCATTCCACTCTACCAAATGCAACTTAGTATGTGGCTTAACAGTGTACTTTTTCATATTCTAAATTACTATGGAAGAGTGAAAACAGCCACACTTATGCAAAAACTTTAGGTCTTTCTTTTTGCCCCTGCAGGTGATTATAGAAAAAAATGGTGCTTGAGAGCATGAAGAGTTGTTCCCATACAACATGGTTGGCTTTAGGCCTTCACTCTCCACACAGGATGTAATGCTTCTGCTCAAGACTCAGGTTATTGACAATAGAAGCAGGGACATGAGAGGCATATTGGCCTTAGGTTTGTCTAAAGCGTTTGAAACAGTGGCTCACGACTTCATTCTCAAAGAAATCTCTGCGCTATACCTAGGGGGTAGATTCTTTACTTTTGTGGAATCCTTCCTCAGGGGCAGGACAGCGGCTATCAGAGGAGGAGAATCAAAATCAGAACCATTTCAGCTCGGACGTAGAGGAACCCCTCAGGGTGCAGTAATTTCCCCCCTTCTATTCAACATTGCGATGCACAGGCTTTCTAAGAGATTATCAGCTGTACCAAATGTGGAACATGCGCTCTACGCTCTGACGATATCACAATTTGGTGCCCGGGAGGTTCGGAGGCAGCCGTTGAGCAGGCACTCCAGGAAGCTCCAGAGGTTACCGAGTCCTTCCTTGACGGAACGGGACTTAAGCTCTCCCCGAATAAATCCGAACTTTTACTATACAGGCCATCGAGACAGCGGGTTCGAGGGATAACGCCTCTAGACCAGATTCCTATTAATGTTTATATGAGGAATGGTCAGATCCCCAGGGTCGACTCGATCAGAATCCTTGGGTTGCTGCTCGACTGCAGGGGCTGTAATGCCAAGACCATTGCTCACCTCACGTCCAAAACTGAAAGCATTCTTAGACTGATCATGAGAGTATCTAATAAGAAAGGAGGGATTCGTGAGGACAACCTGCTTAGAGCGCATCACGCATTCCTCATGAGCCACGTCAATTATGTTGTTTCAGCCTTACATTGGACAAAAACGGAGGGACAAACTAGACACCCTGATGCAGAAAACCATCAAAAAAGTGTTGGGCATCCCGATTACAGCAAGCACTGAGAAACTCGTGCAGCTGGGGGTGCACATCACTATCCTCGAGCTAATTGAGGCACAAAGGTCTGCGCAGGTTGTGATACTTTCGGGCCGGCCGACGTCTTCTGGAGGCAGCTGGTCTTCGACCTAGCTTCAGCCTGAGGGAGATTGTACAACTTGATGTTAAGGTCAGAGGTACCTACGTCGTTGATCCATTTCCTAGAAATGTACATCCGCGGCACAATAAGGGAAGGTGAGTAGAGCGGGCTAAAGTGTTTTTAAAGAACACTTCAGGCATTGAATCCTTTGTTGATGCCGCCCAGTATGGTTGTGCGGATAAATTCAGTCTCTGCAGTTAACGACAGGGGTGAACTTCTCTCCACAGCTTCGGTAAGGACTAACATGGTCGATGTGGCCGAGCAGGTTTCCATCGCAATCGCGATGCTTGATCCCAAACGATTGATTATTTACACGGACTCCGGCGTGGTGGTCAGGACCTTCGCATCGGGCCTCGTAGCAAAAGCGGCAGCGCTTCTAAACAAGAAATCAGATACAGACTCTATCCACCACATTACTTGGTGCCCAGCCCACATGGGAGACGTGTTGCCGGGTCGCCTGAGCCCCAATGAGATTACTCACCGCCGTGCAAGAGAACTCACGTGCCGCGACGGGGGTGGGACCTCTGCGAGTTCGGAGACTATTGGCCATAGTGACCCTCTACTTGCGTTCCATGCAATTACGGCACATGGCAAAGGGGAGCGGCGACATTTTCCACCTCCCCATCCTAAATTCAGTAGAGCACTGTCTCGTACGCTCAGGATGCTTCAGACGGGTTCGTACCCATCGAGAGGCTTCCTGAGTAGACTACACACAGAGATAGATCCTCATTGTCTGGATTGTGGGGAAGAATTCTGTACTTTAGCCCATAAGCTCTGGCAGTGCCCTGTGTTACACGACTTCAACAACAGCGAGGACTGGGAGAAGGCCATCATGAGCACAAAACAGGAAGACTAGTCCAAGGCTGTCCAGAGGGCCCATGAGAGAGCAGAGAGTCATGGCCTCCCAGCTCCAACATGGGATTAGCCAACAGCTAGCCAGGGGCCTCTCTGGGGCTCCAATGGCTTGCTCCTCGGGACCTTAATAAAGTTCTTTGTCTGTCCGAGGTAAAAAAATGTTTGGCGCACAAATGTTACTTGTTCTCTAGGAAGGTATTCCGACTGTGCTTGCATAGGCGGTACTTCTCGGGACATTCAACATCATTCATGGTGCACCTGAACTATAACACACACGAAGTATATGGCACATCCATACAAAGAAATGGCTATCACATCACAGTAGCGTTTATTTTTATGCTTTCAGGATATACATTAACACAACACTAATACAAGCTGGCCAGACCGAAGGCTGGATAACTTGACAGCTGCACACAGCCCGTCCTGTTGCCAGTACATCACATTAGTCTGAGGACCTGCAAGAGTGACATGCAGGTTGTAGTATAGCCAGTACAGTATACTGCTAGCGTGAGGCATTTGAGAATTCAGCTTCAAGTTTCCATTGATATCAACATTACTATTATATCTATCTAGGCAGCGAACTTGGTGACGCAGCCAGCGCTGTCCTAGCTGCCTTACATGAAAGCCACAGTGACTTGGAGATTACCACTTTCTTTAATATGTCCAAAGCCTTTCTTTTTTGTCATGATACAACCACTGATGGCCAATTATCATCTGAGTCAGAGAAATGAGCACTGGCAGATGTCAAGATGCCATTCAGCCAGTTGAGTTTCTCTAGCAGGGAATCAATAGCCAAATTTTCTGTGCAAAATGTTATTATGCACCACTCCCAAGTAATTCATTTGCTTGCTCCAACAGTGCCTGCACAATCCAAAAGTGGCTGGATCTGAATATTTGTGGCTGTCGACCTCAATGTGGCCGTACCTAGTTCCTAATAAAATCCTGCTACGCTGCTATGTATGGGCATTGCCATTAAAAGCTGGACTAACTAGCAGCCCAAAATTGTTATAGTTGCTAGAAGCTGCTATTGTGGAGACACTGCCCAACATCTACATGCACTATGTGATATTGAAACCTGTGCTTGTCTATCTTTCGCCGGTGACCCCTTTTCACTTGCTAACGAATGTTAAACGTTATCGCTCAGTGCAGGACACGCCTGCATGTATAGAAAGTTTCTCGAACGTTATCGATGCTTCTATCCGTTGTCTGTTGTCACCGACGCTTATGTAATCTGATTGTATCAGCGACGCAAGTTGTCTAGTACTTTCTGGAAGACACGCGGGTACCAGGGATTACTCTGGAACCTTCAATGACTCGTGTATAAAAGCTGACGTGTTTCATCGCTGATCAGATTTCGACGATCGCCCACTGTGTTCGCCGCTATTGTGCTTCGAGTGCAACTTGCCTATGTGGACACAGGTTTGCCCAATAAAGTCTGCTTCGTCATTCACAGTTTTGTGACTGTCTTCTTCACCATCACTACTAAGTGAAAATATGAGCATGCTGCCGGTATCAAACCTAAAACCAGTCAATAATTGATGCAGGAGATTGCCTTATTCAACAGCCTTTGAAAGCAGTCTTAAAAGAATGTAAAACATTTGGAAAGAATATTTTTATTGTCTGAAATATCACTGCTAATTTTGAAGTTGCCATTTTGTTCTCAGACATCTTGTGCACCTAGTATGTAGCTTTTATTTATTTCAAAAGATGTGCTGGGTCAATAACTATTTTAACCTGTCAGGACATGTGCTTAGTATTATGTCATGTTCAAATAAAGCAACAGACAAATTTCCTGCACGGTAAATTTTATTAGCATTTTGGAGGCAATCAACAAGCAATGTATAGCTTAATGAGTGAAATGGTGAGCATGTCACAAAATATTTTGATGTGTGCAACCAGAAGCACGATAAGTTAGGATTCTTGCTGCACCATCAGCTGTTAAATACCCGTGTGCTACATCTACAAGATGCAAGAGCAATGTGTCAAAGGAAACATGCATTCGTGTAAAAAGAGTCGCATACATACACTGACACAACCTTGTTCAGAGAGGAGTGGCCTGAAAGACGTTTGCAGCATTCAGCCAAGGTGGATACATAGGCATGAACACGAATGTGCATCACGAAAAGTCGATCAATTTGGCAAGAAAATGTGCAAGCAAGTTTGCCAAACCAGGATTGTTCAGTGCCGCAAGGATGCACTAAGGCCGCGATTTTGTAGCGATTCCTTCTCCGATGATATTCCTTTTCACGCTTTGTCAGTGGTCAGAGCGACGTCCCACCCGCGTTATCCGTTATCAAAGCGATCAGCCGGCCTTGAACGGTGGATGATAAGAGTGGCATATAATCGAGCGGAAGGCATCGCTACAGAATCGTGGCCCAAATGCACAGCTGTCAAATGAAGAAAAGGTCAAATAAATGGGGAATTCTGAGGATCACAATGATGGATCGGGCATTGGAACACAGCTCTTGCTTGATTATTATACAACCACAGAAACAAGGGCCACACATCACCTGGCCTCACATGTGCATATATCACAGCACAAAGAGATATGAGTGCTTTTCTCAGCTTCCCGAGACAAACACCACCCCTCAACGAAACAGTGACCAGATTGCTGTTTCGTGTTTGGCGTACCGCACACATTCAAGCCCACTCTTAAGCCTTCAACTATGTCCAAGAAAGTCATTTGGCCTTAATAAATATAAAGCAAATGACAATCTTCTCAAGTGAAATAGCATACAAGGATTCAAAAGATGGGAAAGCAAGAGACCCAGAATTTTCACAAGATGTGATATATACTCGTGTCTGCTCACGCACCAATATTAAAGATTACCAGTGAGTCCTATGACACTACTTGATTTGCTGTTTTCGCGCAAAATAGAAATATAGCATTTTGTGTTCCCACAGTATGCCATCTCGGACGAAATGCCCGCTACAATATGGTCCTTTCGTATCCCAGCCATATGTGTGAATGCTTCAATATCACTACGGTACATTCATCGTAACTTGTGTAACCCCGCAAATTAGCATTCCTAACATTTTTCCACCCGCACCTCGAGTTTGCATCCCCAATATGGTCTCGCCATCATGAGTACTTAATCTGCACGTTGGAAGCCACAAAAAATGGAGATAGTCGATTAATTTCCTGCAACTGCAATCGGTAGTCCAGCATAATTCAAATCAAACTTGACCTTTCGCTTCGTACACTAAGTAGTCCCTGGAACACACAGTACAGCACTTGCATTGCTTCACGTAATCAAATGAAGTCAACAAGACTGCACATGGAACCGCGATGAAACCGTGCATCAACTAAAGCAGTTACAGTCGCGATCAAATGGTGTGAACTTGGCAAACTGAAAGCTGAGGATTTCATTGGGCCTCTGAGATCACCGTGGCAAACCACATAACTGCTGCCAGGGCAGCACTCGATGCACTGCACCAGATTGATGCAAGAGGAACGTTCTGTTTTAAGCTTAGCACCATGCACAGTCATAATTTCAGCAACGATGACCCTGGGCCGACCCTGTTGGTCAAACCAGTTGGAAACAGTTCCTCTGACATTTTGGTTCGGTTCAGCTGAAAATAATGGTTTATCTTTGGTTTGGTTAAAAGCCTGGTTAGAAACAAGACCACATATAGAGATTCAATGAATTAAACAATGTTGCCTAAACACAAATTCACTGCACACAACCCTGACATCTTGACACTTGAAAATCAAGGACTTACTTTATTTACATCACACTGCAGGCCGTGTGGCCCAAGCAGGAGGGGCAAGTTAACATATAAAAAATATGCGTACAAAAGGCAGAATTGCAAAATATAAAACTTAGGAAAGGAAACAAAATAGCACAAAAGAGCAATGTTACTTAGGAAATACTAATAATATGAGTTTGAAATGAATCAGAGGAGTTGAGATGTTGGAAAGGGACGAGGTTCCATTCTTGTATAGTTCGGGAAAAAGAAGAAAATTTAAAAAGGTTTGTCCTGGCAATGTAAGGGGAGGGTGCGAGGGGGTGGGAATGACTGGTTTTCCTGGATGCAGAAGAGTTATGTATGGACTAGGATCTGAAGAGAATTTACGGTTTATGAAGGAGTAAAGGAACTTCAGGCGTATTATTTTTCACCTTGTTTGAAGGGTGTGAAAACGATTAGTGCGCTTCAGTTATAGACTAATATTCAGTTATAGACTCTTTTCGGCCATATTTGGAAAAAATTAAACGTATGGCTCTTCTCTGTATCTTTTCAAGGGCGGTAATGTTGATTTTGTTAAACGGGTCCGAAATAACGCACAAGTATTATAATTTGGGTCGAATAAAAGGGGCATAGGCTAATTATTTCACTTTATGGGATGCATGTTTAAGCTTATGGCGAAGTAGACATAGCTTTCTGAAAGCAGAAGAGGCGGTAGCAGCAATGTGGCTATTCCAATTTAGGTGGTTAGTAATTGTAATTCCAAGATATTTGTACTCACTCACTTCGGCCAAGGGGTCTTGGTCTTGGCCAATAGAATAAGAAAACTTCAGGGGTAGTTTTTTTATTTGTTATGCATAGAAGCACATATTTATCAGAGTTAAGTTTCATTCCCCACTTCTTGCTCCACTCAAGAATGATGTTTAAGGCTAAATGAAGATATAGTTGATCATTAACTGTATTAATATCCTTAAAAATAATATAGTCGTCTGTGAACAGACGAATATTGACAGGGGCCTCTATTACGTCAGCTATGTCGTTACAATAAATAAGAAATAGTAGTGGGCCAAGCACGCTGCCTTGAGGCACGCCAGAGGTTACTGAAAGAATTGGACTGCTGCCCATCAATCACTACGTCCTGTTTTCGATGCGTTAAGTAAGCAGAAACCCAGGACAGGATAAAGCCAGGAAGACCAAGGAATTCTAATTTACAAATTAATCTGTCATGAGGAACTACATCAAAAGCTTTTGGAAAATCCAAAAATATCATATCTACTTGGCCAGCCTTGTCTAAGACAGAAGCAAACGAGTGATTGACTGTGCTTAATTGGGTGACTGTCGAGAGCGCCTTCCTGAAGCCATTTTGGAAAGGAGATAAAATGTTATGCTCGTTTAAGAAATCATTAATGTAGTCAGCAACAATGTGCTCAATTAATTTACAAGAAGAGGACAACATGGAAATCGGATGGTAATTCAAGACTGAACTTGGGTCAACTTTTTTTTAATATAGGGACAACACGTGCTACTTTCCAATCGAATGGAAGTACCGTGGAATGTAAAGAGGCCTGAAAGATTACTACAAGACATTTAATTAAAATAAAGGTTCCGCATAATGCCGAAGGAAGGTGTTGGGAATGCAATTTGGACCAGCAGATGATTTCACTTTTAATCGGAGTAGAATATTAAGTAAACCTTGATGAGAAATATTAACGTCAGAAGAGCAGGACAGTGAAGTTTGGAAAGTGGGTTCAGTGGGCGGGGAGAAGACACTGTAGAAGTGGTCATTTAAAAGGTTAGCAACAGCATTGGGATCAGTTATTGGAATGCTATCATGGATAATATTTTTTATAGATTGATTCTGTTCCTTGATAAAGTTACAGAACTTCTGGGGATCTTCCTTAATAAAATTCGGTAAAGTGCTACTGAAATAAAAATTTTTTGCTTCTGCAATGGCTACAGAAAGGGCGACACGAACATTGGTTAAATTATCGGTAGCTGGGCCTTTCTTTCTAAGGCATTTGGCTTTACATTTTAATTGAATAGTGCACCTATTCATCCATAGTTATGTTAACTGGCTTTTTACGTTTGTTAGGTATAAATTGATCAATGCAGAATAAACACATGATTTTAAACTTTTCCCAAAGCTGCAGAACAACATTCTGGCAAAATTCAGATAGACAAGAATCAAGATGATGTGTTATTCACGCATCAGCAGCCTGCGCAAAATTTTTTCACAATCGTAGGCGGATGCGTGTCATGCACGTGAGTACGAGTACCATTCAGCGAGAACGATGCAACAATAAGTTCATATACAGACAACCCAGGTCCCATAGATACAGAATAATCGTAAAAGGAGCGTTCAAGAAAGACAAGGTCAAGGAGCGAACAAGACCGTTTCCAAGTCTGGTAGGTTCACGAACTACTTGTACAAGTTTGTGGTCGAGCATCATATCAAAAAGCACATTTGCGTCGAGAACAGAACCGGCACCTGACATAACACGATCCCAGTGAATGCCTGGCAAGTTAAAATCGCCAACTACTAATAGCTTATTTCTATTGAACTGGGCAATCTGGTCACTTTTCCCTAATAAATAATCGGCGACCTGTACATCGCACATAAAATAAAAACATGACCATAAATATTCAGTTTTACGAACAGACTTCCGGTGTCGCTTGAATCTGATAAAAGAATGGCCTCCACGAACGACTTTACAATAACAGCAACCCCACCGCCCCTAGAAGTTCTATCTCTACAAATTATTTTTGGGCAGGCGGGATTTCGCTATGAAGCCAGGTTTCCGTTATAACTGCAACGTGTGGTGAGTGCGACAATACAGCTTCTTTTCCACAATAAAGTTAGGAGACCGGTACATATTCTAAATGTCTTAAAACGGCAGCTTTCTTTTCTCTTCAGACTGACATTTCAAGCCCTTTTAGTTTTAGAACGATAATCTGGATATGTTTCTTTTTTTACACTTGCCTTGATATGCAATGAATGCACATTTGTTTTGAGCATTACCGTGTTCACAGCAAATGTGGCAGTGAGACTATTATTTGTGTAGCACTAGAAAAAAGATGATGAGCAACTAGGTATTCAAAATGTTTATTTTAGTAGCATGGCTTGATGGTAATATCAAAAGTCTACGTTCATGCACCAGCAGGGATGGATCATCATAAGAACACTAAATCGGAAAAAAAAGAATTCTGTTCAGGATTACTGCAGTTATACAAAGAGCCATGGAGCTCAACACAGTGATACCTCGAAGCCCTGTTAACAATGTGTCGGCTAGTACCTTGCATCTCTCTGCTGAAATGTTTCGAAGGTCCGTGCCAGCTTTCTGAAACTGTGTAGCGATTGATCTTATAAGAGGTGAATATCCGCAAACATTTTTTTCAGTCCGAGAGATGACTTTTTCTTGACTGCAACAGGCAGCCAACCGCATGAATAGGACAGATTGCAGCGCGCAGCAACCAAGCCCACAATATCTTGCGAGTAGCTGCAGAATGCAAAACCAGTAGGAACTGCACGAACGTTACCAAGTCCCCGCACACGTGCACTAAACTTACAACATCGCCATTGCCCGTAACCCGCGCACCTGTTCTATTTTACGCGTACCGCCCTTCTGTTTTTAGTAAAATTTCGCAGCGAGATGGCACTTCTCTGCTCCGCGTTACAATTGGCGCTGTCATCTGCGACGTTCCTCCGAAACATGTGTTGCTAACGGACAGCGAAACCAGTGCACGCCAACGCGGGCTTCTCCAATGGCGTAGTAATTTTTTCTTAGCGAACCAGGCAATTGCAATATGCAAAGTGTTGTGTTATTTAACAATGCGGAGCAACAAATGCGACATGTTCCGACATCGTCAAAACTGCAGCAAATAACGAATCATGCCGTGGTTGCGATACCTAAGAGCGGTCTCAATTTCACTTTTCATCAAGCCCAGAATCAAGAAAAACGGTGGCTGTATACATCTCTATACCAATAAAGCATGTAAAGGAAAAAGAAATACATATTCACCTCGATAGACAGGCTACAAGTTCGTGCAGGACGCAGTGGCGATTTGCTTGCCTTCAGGTATGACGGGTACACAAAGCGTCGAAAATTAAATATCGATGCTTGATTTTCTAGATGGTACTAAGTGTACTTGTAACGAAGACGTACCTTTAAGAACACAATATCATGTAAAATAGCGCAAGAAAGCTTGGTACTTGAGCTGTTTCAACTTCAAAAAGCCAAACAGGAAGCCGCCATGACACTTGTTTCAGGAAGTAGGTGGCACCACCTTGTGGCGCTTCACGCTTTAGAAAACCGAAACCGAAACTGCCTTACTTTTTGTTTCAGGAAGTAGTTGGCACCATCGTGTAGTGCTTCACGCAGTAGAAAACCGAAACTGCCTAACTTTTTTTTTAAAGCGCGTGAGAATATTTCGTTGGTTGTCGAAAATCCACCCAATATTTCTCCACGACGACAACAATCTGTCAGATAATCTGCCCATAGCTGACGAAATAGTCACAAGGACTTAAGTATTCATGTTATATTAGATCACTTAATTTTAACTTATAGGCGCGCCCAATGGAAGTAATTTCGATCACAAGGAGCACTGACGACGGCGATCGAGAGCTAAGATCTAAAGTGTGTGAACGCGGTATTACGGCATCGGTTGGCTCAGTGAAGGTGAACGTTCTAGAAGAGGAAATGCAAGAACAATGAAGAATTCTGCCTCCACGTGAAATGCCGGGAGGGACGGAGCTCGTGGAGGGACGGGGATGGTTTAAAGTAAAAAGGCACTACTAGACATGTACATGTCACTGCCGAGCCTTTGTACGAAGCGAAACCGCCCTCGGCCGCAGACAGCGCAGCTGCTGTAGCGCCCACGGCGAGGACTACGTGGGACGACAGACGCTCCAATAGCTCGCCGCGCTCCCTGCACAGGCATGAACGACTTTTCCTTTCCGCCGCCGAACAGGCCGGACGTGTTTCGAGCGAGCTCCTCAACAACGACCACCACCAAGGCCACGAGCAGGGAAAGCGGCGTCCGTCTCGGCTCCCTTTTCTCCTCGACCTGGCGGCCGGCCAATGACTCCGACCATTTCGACCTTTTCGAACCCTTGTGATCTGCTACGCCACCGACGCGCTAAGCATAGCGCGCAACGTTCGACTCCGTGCGCCTGCGCAACGCGCAGGTGCGTTCCACGCCACGCCTGCGGCCGACGCCGCCAGTTTTCACCACCTCCGCCGAAACCGTTCGCGACCATCCAAGCCGCCGACATGGCATACCAAGTCGAAGGCGTCTCCATCACCCCTGCTGAGCTAGAAGCCGACTCACGATGGATCCGTGGCGTGAAAGCACACCGTGCAGCCGCGGCCCACCAGGCCATCGCCTCAACGCCGCCTGCCTCGCCCCCATCCAAGACCCTTACTCCACCGCCAGCCATCACCCCCAGCACTACCACTCTCCGTCGTCACGCTCCCCTCCCTCGCCTCCCAGCAGAGGACTTCAAAATCGTTTTTAGACCGTGAGGGGGGCTTGACCTCCGCACTACCACTAACGGAGCCCTGCTACAAATCCTCTGCACGGTTGCCACCATCGACTATGCCACCGCCCACACCGCCGACCGTGTACGGATCAATCCGTATAACTCCCTGACTATCAGCACCCCATCTGAACCCCGCGCTCGTCTCTACCTTCGGGTATCGGAACTCCGCCTGGGTCCCACCTCTTACCCCCTGCGTGCTTACATGGCAGCACCCGACAACGACCTCCACGGCATTATATACAACGCCGTGGACTCCCAAACCCAGGACGAGATCGTCCAAGATCTACAAGCCATGATTGTCAACACCTCCTACGCCATCGCCGACGCACGCCAGATGGGGCGCTCGCAATCTATCCTCATCACCTTCGTCGGCACTACAACACTCCCCAGTGCCATGGTCTTCAACTGCGGGATCTACCGCTGCCACCCGTTCCGCCTGAAAGCCGAGGCCTGCACTAACTGCTGGGCTCCCGGCCACCGCGCGGACGTGTGCACGAAGCCCAAATCCACCCTCTGTCACCGCTGCGGCCAGGCTCACAAGGCAGTCGAGCCCCCGACCTGCGTCCCCTGCTGCATCTTGTGCAGGGGAGCCCACGTCACGGGCTCGCGTCCGTGCAAGCTCCGGTTCGACCGGAACGGCCCGTCGTCACCTCCGGCCACCTCTAAGCCTCAGCCTCCCCCACCAGCGCCACCGACCGGGCTCATCCACAAGACCTCTCGGCCTTCCCGCCGCCGCTCTTCCTCCCGTGGTGCCCGGTCAGCCAGCCGCCACCGCTCCGTCTCCTTCCCGCCTCTGCCCAGGTCCGAGGCGTCCACCGCCCCCACCACCACATCACCGGTAAGCTGGAAATCGCAGCCTCACACGTCGGACCCCCAAACCGCGGCCCTCAAGGCCACTATCGCTGCCCAGCAGCTACAAATTCAGGAGCTGTCGCGCCAGTTGCAGGCCGCGCTATCGCGTCTGTCCTCCCCCGCTTCTTCTCCTCCTCCTTGCCCAGCTACCGCATCTTCACAAATGCCGCCTCAGCAGGCGCCAGCAGAGGAGCCAATGAACACGGCACCCTCGGCTGCGTCATCGCGCGCCTCCTCTCCCACCCACCACCCCTCGCACAAACGCCGATCACCATCCTCCGATGACGTAGCGCCCGAGCGTGACATCGTTCGCAAAACAAACTCCTTCTTGGAGGCGTTTGAGCAGCGCGTCATGGCGCGCTTCGTGCGACTTGAGGAGCGCATCGCCAGTGTTGACAACCGCGTGGCCACCATCGAATCCCACCTTACCGCCCTAGACACCAGGGTCGCGGTCCTAGAGGCCCGCCAGAGCGCGACTGAGGCCACCCTCGCGCACCTCTCGCTCCCCTCCCCCCGGCACCTACCCCAACTCCGTCCGGTGACCCCGCCATCCATCATGGCCAGACACCCCCCCCCGCACCTTAATCTCTGGCAGTGGACCTGTCGGGGGTTCCACGGCAAGCGGAGCACCCTGCAGCTCCACCTCCAGAACATCCCTTCCGACACTCTCCCCTCTGTCCTAGCACTCCAGGAACCCCTAGCTCCCGTGAAGCTGCGCGACTACACCTCCTTTCATCCTTCTTCTGAGACCCACCCAAACGTTGCCACCCTGGTGCACCGTAACCTTGCTGCCGTGCTGCACCAGCTGGACGTTTCAGGCTGTGCCCATCTCCTCCTCGAAATCCTTCCCCGCCATCGCACTGAGGCAAGCCTCTTTGTTCTCAATGTGTACAGCCTTCCCAAAGCCACTTCAGCCCCTCTACTCCTCGTCCTCCGCAAAGCGCTCTCCTGCGCTGGCCGCAACGCCATGGTCGTTCTGGGCGATTTCAACGCACCTCATACTAGCTGGGGCTACCCCCAGAACACCCGCAAGGGCCACTCGCTCTGGACTTTCATCCACAATGAATGTCTTTCCGTCCTTAATGACTTCGCTCGCCCCACCAGGATCGGATCCAGTGTCCAACGAGACACCAATCCGGACCTTACCCTCGCCAAAATGTAGCCGATCTGACCTGGTCTAATACGGGAGTCTCCCTCGGTAGCGATCACTACATCCTCTGCACCACTTTCCCTCTCCCCTCCCTTGCTCGCACCTCTACTCGTCTCACCCAGATAGTTGACTGGAACCGCTTCCGTTCCACTCGTCTTTCTACTTCCTCCTCTGCTCCTATCACCGATCTCTCTGCCTGGACTGAGACCCTTTTGGCAGACGTCCATACTGCCACATCCACACTCCCTGCAGCACCACACTCCACCACGGCAGACAGCCGTCTACTGCACCTTTGGGAGGCCTATCACGCTGTCCACCGCCGGTGGCAGGCTCAGAAACACAATCGCTGCCTGCGCCTCCATTTGGCCCGGCTCGCGTCGGACATGGAGGAGCACTGCTCCTCTCTTCTTCGACAACAGTGGGGCCAGATATGCGACCGCATGGCCGGCAACCAGGGTCTCCGCGACCCGTGGTCACTTCTCAGGGTGCTGCTAGACCCTACACACACCAAAGCTTCCCAGCGCAAGGATATATTGTCACGACCTCGCAGGAGACGTGGAAGCAGGCGTACAGCACGTATACAAGCACTTTATATGAGCAGCAAACGCAACGTCGTTGTCGTCTCTGTTTTTCTACCCGCGCGCCACTTCAGCGTCGTTTCCATGGCCGGGCACATACCCGCGGCGACGATATAGCATGTGGCATTTGCCCCTCCCTTGAAAGAAGCATCGTCCCGATGCGCCAAGCGCCCCAAAAAGTGCAGTGATGGTGCAAAAGTGAGGTCATGATGCAAAATATGGCTTCATACGAAGCACGTGCACAACCTCGGGCAGATGCTGCCGGCGTTTGGAGCAGTAAGGACTGTCGGGCACAACTTCATAATTCACGTCACTGATGCGGCGTAGAACTGTGTACGGCCCGAAGTATCTTCGCAGGAGCTTCTCAGATAGCCCCCGCCGACGAATAGGAGTCCAAACCCACACCTGGTCGCCGACGTTGTACGTGACGGGTCTGTGTCGAAGATTGTAGTGTCTGGCATCGTAGTTCTGTTGCGCTTGGATGCGCAAGCGTGCAAGCTGCCTTGCTTCCTCGGCGCGTTGCGTAAACTCCTCGGCACCAGTCTCGTGATCACCACACTCGTGTGGCAGCATCGCGTCCAACAGTGTTGTTACTTCCCGGCCATAGACGAGGCTGAAAGGTGTCACGCGTGTTGTCTCCTGGCGAGCCGTGTTGTACGCAAATGTAACATATGGTAAAATCTCGTCCCAGTTCTTGTGGTCGACGTCGATGTACATACTCATCATGTCTGCCAGAGTCTTATTCAAGCGTTCTGTCAGCCCATTGGTTTGGGGGTGATAAGTGGTTGTCTTGCGGTGAGTTGTACCACTTAATCGCAACACGGTATCCAGAAGCGCGGCCGTGAAAGCAGAACCTCTGTCGGTAATGACCACTGCGGGGGCGCCATGCCTTAGGACGACGGCTTCGATGAAAAATCGTGCTGCTTCGGCTGCTGTTCCCCGCTGGAGAGCACCTGTTTCGGCGTATCGGGTAAGGTAATCAGTGACGACGATTATCCATCTATTGCCGGCAGAAGACACTGGAAATGGACCTAAAAGGTCCATGCCAACTTGTGCGAACGGCGCTTGTGGTATCTGAACAGAATGCAGCAGTCCAGCAGGTTTGACGGGTGGTGTTTTGCGGCGCTGGCAATCAAGGCATGTCTGGACATAACGTTTCACGACCGGCGCAAGTCTTGGCCAGTAATACTTTAGCCTAAGTCTGGATAATGTGCGGGAGTAGCCCAAATGACCAGCGGTCGGCTCGTTGTGACAGGCGTGTAGGACTTCGTTCCGTAGAGATTCGGGAACGACAAGTAGGTAGCTGCTGCCACTGGGTGAAAAGTTCTTTTTGTAGAGAACGTCGTGACGCAAGCAAAATGAAGGCAGCGCTCTGGCGAATAACCTCGGCACGCAGCTTGTTTTTCCCTCCAAGTAATCAATAAGAGGAACCAGTTCTGCGTCCTCGCGTTGCAGGCGTGAAACGGCGACAGCGTCTACCATGCCTAGAAAAGCCGCGTCGTCATCGTCGTGCAATGCAGTCTCAACAGGCGACCGAGACAGGCAGTCGGCGTCGGCGTGCCGCTTCCCCGATTTGTAGACAACAGTGAAGTCGAACTCCTGGAGCCGAAGGCTCCAGCGTGCTAGCCGACCAGCTGGATCTTTTAAATTAGTCAGCCAGCAAAGTGCATGGTGATCACTGACGACGGTGAAACAGCGACCGTATAGATATGGGCGAAATTTGAGGATGGCCCAGACTACCGCGAGGCACTCTTTTTCTGTAGTGGAGTAGTTAGTCTCCGTTCTGGATAGGGTCCTGCTGGCGTACGCAAGCACTCTTTCGGTGCCGTCCTGCCGCTGAAGAAGCACTGCGCCAAGGCCGACATTGCTAGCATCGGTATGAAGAATCGTCGGGGCGTCTTCGTCAAAGTGTGCGAGCACAGGAGGCGTCTGCAGCCGCTGCCGTAGCTCGTCAAATGCCCGTTGCTGCTCTTCGCCCCACACGAAAGGGACATCTTCGCGGGTGAGATGTGTTAATGGACACGCGATGCGCGAAAAGTCCGCAATAAACCGCCGGTAGTAGGCGCAAAGGCCCAGAAAACGTCGCACGGCCTTTTTATCAGATGGCGTCGGGAAATTAGCGACGGCAGCGATTTTATCAGGGTCAGGTCGAACACCTTCATGACTAACCACGTGACCGAGGAATTGAAGTTCCTCAAAACCAAAATGGCACTTTTCCGGTTTCAAAGTTAGGCCTGCTGAGCGTATTGCCTCAAAGACCGTCTTCAGTCTCCGTAAGTGTTCGTCGAACGTGGCGGAGAAAACAATCACGTCGTCGAGGTACACTAGGCAGGTTTGCCATTTGAGGCCTGAGAGTACCGTGTCCATGAGTCATTGAAACGTTGCTGGCGCAGAACACAAACCGAAGGGAAGCACCTGTGTCACAAAAGAGCGCGTAATCAAAGCGCGCGCCGAGTGTCGCGCAAGCCAGCGAAAGAACACGCCGGTGCCGCGGCAACTTCAACAGAGGGGGAGAGCGCATACGCCTCAAGCAACCACGCTAACAACGGCGCCGAAACGTCTGGAACGAGGTTCGACGAAGCGACGTTAACCGGAGAGAGAGAGAGAGCACACGCGCGCGCCGAGACTCCTTCTCACCCGGCGAGCCGAGAGAGATAACAACAGCGTGAGCGTGCGTGAACAGCATGAGTCATCATCACCCCCCTCGAGAATGTTCCGAAAGCAGCGGTCGAAGGTACGAGAAAAGAGTAGAAGCTTCCCAAGCTTTGGCCGTGCTACGGAATCACAACTCCGATCGAATGTTCGAGAAGGACCGTCGACGGCTATATAAACGCCGTGCGAGCATTGTCAGTTAGGAATCCAGGAGTCCAGTGAGGAATTCAGGAGTTGAGTCCGCACCGTGAAGTGATGTAACGTGAAGACCAAGCGTCTGCGGAAAAAGGAGATTCCCCGGCAAGCTAGTCGACGAGTTCATCGAGCGTCTGCATTTCCGGAAGAAGTTCCTTCTTCGAGATTTGCCCCCAAGTTACGCCGAGATCGTCTGACTCCAAGACCAACCAGCACGGTGAATACGATTGGACACTTAGTGTTCCTTTTTATTTTGTGTTTATGTGTTGGACTCTTAGTGCTTGTCGTTAATTATTTTCTTGTGTTTGTTAATACCCATCTGATTTGTATTGTGTTGTGTCTAGCCTAAGTGTGCAAGTGTGTGTGTAACTGCCTTGTGTGAAGAATATATTTTGTTGTGTTTTGACAACTCTGGGCTCTGACTCGGTCTTTGGACAGCAACCGGCGTTCGCTGGCGCACCAGAGGGCCCACTCTTAATTGTCCTTTCTTTCGTGGGATTATTTTCGGAAGCTGATAAGTCGGCTTTGGAATTTAGTCCGGCGTCTGCGCCTCGTTCACCGGGGTCTGTGACAATATTTCTGGCGTCCACGACAGGACCTTTCTGGTGCAAATTGTGTGTCCATAGTAGGGAGAAAGAGCCTAGGGTCGTTTACATTGCTATTGTAAACGATTTTGAGTGTTGCACCACGTTTCGCTAACTTGTGTGCAGAGAGCGGTTCGATTGTTGAAATCTAGGCAGATAATTTTGCACGCGGCTAGATCTTTGAAGGGCATTATGGATCTCGAGAAATTAGTTGCCTTTGGTGAGAAGATGGGTCTTTCCGGAGCGGAACTACGGAAGTGGGTTAGCCTGAAGGAAAAAGAAGCTTTAGAAAGAGAGAGAGAAAAGCTAGCGGCCGAACGGGCCAAAGAAGAAAGAGAAGCAAAGGAGCGACAGATAAGAGAAGAAAGAGAAGCGAAAGAGCGACAGATAAAAGAAGAAAGAGAGGCAATGGAGCGAAAAGAACAAAGAGAAGCTGAATTAGCTGAGAGGGAAAGGCAAAGACAGCATGAGTTAGAACTCGAGCGACTTCGATTGCAGCAGCGTACAGACGCTCCCGCCCAGGCAAGAGTCGATAGCACTGAAAGGGAAGAAACTAGCTTCCGTCTGAACCCAAGCAAACTGCTTGTGGCATTCGATGAAAGAAAAGATGATCTGGATGCTTATTTGCATAGATTTGAGACAGTTGCTAAAAGCCAGAATTGGCCAGAGGATCAATGGGCCACTGCATTGAGTACGTGTTTGGGCGGTGAAGCACTTAGTGTGTACGGTAGGCTGACGCCAACCGATGCCTCTAATTATGGAAGGGTGAAAGCTGCTTTACTGAAAAGATTTAGGTTCACCGTAGAAGGCTTCCGAGATAAGTTTAGGACTGGAAAGCCCGCCGATGGCGAGACTGCCACGCAATTTGCCGCGCGGCTCAGTCACTATTTTGATAGGTGGACCGAACTTTCAGAGACTGCACAGGAGTACGGTGCGCTTAGAGAGCTTCTGATCAAGGAGCAGTTCCTCATCAGTTGCCACCCGAGCCTGTCTCTCTATCTGAAAGAAAGGAAAGCTAAAACGCTTCAAGATATGTTGGAATTGGCAGACCAATTTTTGGAAGCACAGGGAGGCACCAATCTCTCCAAGATCAGAAAAGAGGAGCCAGAGGATGCAAAGAAACCGGCATCCGATGAAAGGAGAAACCCTCCGAAGCCTGTTCCGAGGTGTTATCTTTGTAACCGACTAGGCCACCATGCTAGCAGTTGTCGGACCAACTTTACGCGCCCCAACGAGGTTAAATGTTTTAAATGTGGGCGAACGGGGCACAAAGCCGATTCATGTCGCAACGGAGTGAAGGAAACTCCCCAAGCATCCTGTGTGTATGCCCCACCAAAACATCAAGAAGAAGACATAAACGACGGCTTTGTAGAACTTCGAGACGGAAAAAAGAATTCCGGTCGTTAATGCGGTGATGACCCAACGCCCCGAATTTCCCGCTAAGGGAATGCCTGTACATGCCGGAAGAATGGCAGGCAAACAAATTACGGTGTTACGAGATTCCGGCACCAGCACAGTGATCGTGCGGAGGGACCTGGTCAAAGACGAAGAGCTCACGGGCGAAACCAGTTTGGTCTACCTAGTCGATGGTACGGTTAGGAAGCTTCCTGAAGCCAAGATTGAGGTCGATACCCCCTATTACAGTGGGAAAGTCACTGCGCTTTGCATGGACAACCCACTGTACGACCTAATCATAGGGAACATCGAGGGAGTTCGCGCCCCAGACGATCCGAAACCATTGGAAGAAGAGCCGAAGACCGAACCCTCGACGATTGAAGGGGCACGCGGAAAACCATCAGCCTCTGACGAGAACACCGCGGCAGCTGTCACCCGAGCTCAAGCAAAGGCTCAGGCAAAACTTTCCCAGCTCCCTTCCAGACCCAATTCCGAAAATAAACCGACCGGGACTCATAATCACAATTCGAAGCCTTTCCATCGAAAAACCAAGGACCGGAAATTTAAATTTAAGAGCCGTTGACGATTATCCGTGGTGCAAAGCGTTTTGATTGAGTGCACCGAGTGTTTGTTTATGTATCATGTTTATGTTTATGTATTTGTTTCTGTTCTGTAAACTACCCTGTCATAGTTTTGTATACTTGTTGCACATGTTATATTTCTTATGATTGTCTTGTTACGAGAGATGTATTATTGTGTAATATAAGTGTACTAGTTATACGAGCGATGTGTTATTGTGTAGTCCACGCGTACTTTTGTGACTTGTGTTTGTATTCGATGTATCGCAAGTGATGTGTGATTTGTGGTGGACTGATTTATGGACTTACGGACTCTTGTGTAGTGGACTCTTGTGCGCGCTTCTTTTGTGGTTTCTTGAATATTATTGCATAATATTCTTAAAGTGGGGGGCAGTGTCACAAAAGAGCGCGTAATCAAAGCGCGCGCCGAGTGTCGCGCAAGCCAGCGAAAGAACACGCCGGTGCCGCGGCAACTTCAACAGAGGGGGAGAGCGCATACGCCTCAAGCAACCACGCTAACAACGGCGCCGAAACGTCTGGAACGAGGTTCGACGAAGCGACGTTAACCGGAGAGAGAGAGAGAGCACACGCGCGCGCCGAGACTCCTTCTCACCCGGCGAGCCGAGAGAGATAACAACAGCGTGAGCGTGCGTGAACAGCATGAGTCATCATCACCCCCCTCGAGAATGTTCCGAAAGCAGCGGTCGAAGGTACGAGAAAAGAGTAGAAGCTTCCCAAGCTTTGGCCGTGCTACGGAATCACAACTCCGATCGAATGTTCGAGAAGGACCGTCGACGGCTATATAAACGCCGTGCGAGCATTGTCAGTTAGGAATCCAGGAGTCCAGTGAGGAATTCAGGAGTTGGGTCCGCACCGTGAAGTGATGTAACGTGAAGACCAAGCGTCTGCGGAAAAAGGAGATTCCCCGGCAAGCTAGTCGACGAGTTCATCGAGCGTCTGCATTTCCGGAAGAAGTTCCTTCTTCGAGATTTGCCCCCAAGTTACGCCGAGATCGTCTGACTCCAAGACCAACCAGCACGGTGAATACGATTGGACACTTAGTGTTCCTTTTTATTTTGTGTTTATGTGTTGGACTCTTAGTGCTTGTCGTTAATTATTTTCTTGTATTTGTTAATACCCATCTGATTTGTATTGTGTTGTGTCTAGCCTAAGTGTGCAAGTGTGTGTGTAACTGCCTTGTGTGAAGAATATATTTTGTTGTGTTTTGACAACTCTGGGCTCTGACTCGGTCTTTGGACAGCAACCGGCGTTCGCTGGCGCACCAGAGGGCCCACTCTTAATTGTCCTTTCTTTCGTGGGATTATTTTCGGAAGCTGATAAGTCGGCTTTGGAATTTAGTCCGGCGTCTGCGCCTCGTTCACCGGGGTCTGTGACAACCTGAAATTCATAAAGTCCATCGGGTGTCACAAAAGCGGTCTTTTCACGGTCTCTCTCATCAACTTCGATTTGCCAGTAGCCGCTTTTCAAGTCCATCGACGAAAAGTAACGTGCGTTTCGTAGCCGGTCCAGTGAATCATCGATACGCGGTAGCGGATAAACGTCTTTCTTTGTGATCTGGTTGAGTTTTCGATAGTCGACGCAGAAGCGCAGACTACCGTCCTTCTTTTTCACCAATACGACAGGCGATGCCCACGGACTCTTAGATGGCTGAATAACTCCGTCCTCAAGCATCGTCTTCACTTGTTTTTGGATTGCCTCCCGCTCTTTTGGTGCTACACGATAAGGATTCTGCCGGATGGGTCTTGCGTCGTCTTCGGTGATAATACGGTGCTTGGTGAGCGGCGTCTGGCTAACTCTTGACGTTGATGCGAAGCAGCTGTTAAACTCATTGATGAGCTCAAGAAGGCTGTTGCGTTCGATGGGCGATAAAGTTCGACTGACATCAACCACAGGTGCAGGCATAGGCGCGGTGGACGCCGCGTGCTGCACTGAGAGGCAGTCTTGTATTGGGGCGATTTCGTCGAAGTAAGCAACAGCAGTGCCTTTAACAATCTGTCGACGTTCCCTGCTAAAATTCGTCAGCAGGAGTTCAGCATGTCCGTCGAGTACATTAATTACGGCCCTGGCGACGGAAACGCCCTGACTCAGTACTAGTGCGTTGATGTGTTCAGCGACGCCAGGCCCGGTGTGCAAGTTATCGCAGATGACAGGCACGAGGGAACAACTTCGCGGCGGAAGCGTGACGTCGTCGTCGGCGATACGTAAACGCGGTCGCTGGTCATCCGCGGGGTCGACGTCTTCGGAGCTCGTAGCAAATGTCACCATGCGGTCGCGGACATTAATAACTGCACCGTACTCCCTCAAGAAATCCATTCCCAAAATAAGTTCTTTACAGCACTCAAAGAGAATGACGAGGGTGGCAACGAAGGCTGAACCGGCGATTATGATTCTGGCTGTGCATTTTCCAATCGGCGTCATCAACTGGCCCCCGGCAGTTCTGATGTTGGGCCCGGTCCAGGGCGTCTTCACTTTTCTTAGTCTGTCGGCTAGCTTTAGACTTATTATCGAAAATGCGAACCAGTGTCAACGAGAGCGGCCACTTGGTGGCCGTCAATGCTAACGACAAGATCGGCGCTGACGGCGTCTGTTGCATGTGGTGTGGTTGGAGTCGTCGGAGTCGTAGAGTCATCGATCGTCGGTGATGGGGGTTCTTGGGAAGCTGGACGGTTTGCAACCTCACCCCCGGAGGTCGCTGCCTCTAGTTTCCCCGGCGCGGGCTAGGAGACCTGCCCCTAGAGGCGTCAGAAAAATCGCGACGGGTTGGTTGGGTGTAACGAGCCGGTGATGGGGAACGCGATCGAGGCGTCGTTGAACCTTCCGGTCGAAAGTTGGAAGGATTGTCGTCGCATGTACGTGGAGCGTCAAACCGAGGGTAACTATAGTTGGTGGGAAATCTGGGAAACCCAGCTGCGCGGTAGTGGCAAGCTCGATAAACATGTCCGGCTTCACCGCAATGAAAGCATAGCGGCCGGCGGTCAGCGGTGCGCCACAAATCGGTTTTTCGTAGCGGATAGGCGGCAGGGAATTCTCCGTAAGACCGCGGCGCAGCGATCGGCTGTCGGCGATACGGCATTGCTGGCGGCGGCTCTGACTGTCGAAGATAGGGCGTCGGGGATGGCGGCGGTGGCTGCGTCGGAGTGGTCGACGGTGTCAGCAGCATCGAAGTGGCGGGAGGTGGACGACAAAGAGCTTCCGCGTATGTGCATCGTCGCGGCGCCGCTTGCCAGTCGGGCGAAGAAAAGGCCTGTCGAACTTCCTCCCGGACGACATCAGCGACAGAAGCCACCGCTGGTGCCATGGGAGCAATTCCGAGCTGCCGGATCTCCTCTCGCACAATCTCTCGGATAACTTCACGCAGAGATGTGCCGCCGCTCTCAGGTAGCAGTGAAGCATTTGTTGGCGAGTTCGCGCGATCGTATTGGCGGTACCGCTGCTGTAGTGCCCGTTCGATAGCGGTAGCCTCCTTGGTGAATTCGGCCACTGTCGTCGGTGGATTCCTCACGAGTCCGGCAAACAGCTGCTCCTTCACTCCCCGCAAGAGATAGCGCAACTTCTTTTCTTCGGCCATCTCAGGATCTGCTCTGTGGAAAAGGCGGGCCATATCTTCTGCAAACATGGCAACGCTCTCATTCGGCTTCTGAACACGAGATTCGAGAAGGCGCTGCGCATTGTCTTTTCTGTCGCTGCTAGTGAATGTGTCTAGCAGCTGGGTGCGGAAGGCATCCCATGTGGTCAGGACTCCTCTCCCGGTTCACAAACCATGTCCGCGCACTGTCTCGAAGAGCAAAATAGACATAAGACAGCTTTTGTCGGGAGCTCCATTCATTATGACTGGCGACACGCTCGAACTGGTCCAGCCAATCTTGGACATCTTCAATGGCGTCACCATGGAAACTTTCGGGGACCATAGGATGCTGTAGCGTCACCTGCGATGGAGTTGCAGTGGCCATGGCGGTAGTACTTAGACGCGGTCTGGTAGGATCCTGCAAGGGCTTGAACTCGGGCGTCAGGCCTAGCAGGCGGCGGCTGTACCGGTGAACCGGAGTTTCGACGAGCGAAGGCGATTCCGCGTTCGATGGATGGCTCCGCGAAGGGGTGCTAAGCATGGGGCAATCCTACCCAGCACCTCCACCAGTGTCACGACCTCGCAGGAGACGTGGAAGCAGGCGTACAGCACGTATACAAGCACTTTATATGAGCAGCAAACGCAACGTCGTTGTCGTCTCTGTTTTTCTACCCGCGCGCCACTTCAGCGTCGTTTCCATGGCCGGGCACATACCCGCGGCGACGATATAGCATGTGGCAATATCTCATCTCCTTCACTCCTCCCCACTCACCGATACTGACTTCCTGGCGGCCCTCCGGGACCGTTACCTCTGCACCGACCCCCCTACAACTCTTCCCGCCTACACCGGTTCCCCCAACCCTGACCTTGAGGCGGACATCTCCCTGGGAGAGGTTCGTGCGGCGCTACTCACACTCCGCACCACTTCGGCCCCGGGGGCGGACCGCATCACTAACAAGGCACTCCGAAACCTAGATACCCCCTCCCTCGAAGCCCTTACAGACCTTCTCAATGAGCATTGGCAGGCTGGTACTCTTCCTTCCTCCTGGACCCATGCACGTGTCTCTTTCATCCCCAAACCCGGTAAACCTATTGGCCTCGAGCACCTCCGCCCCATCTCTCTCACCTCCTGTCTCGGCAAGCTGTTCGAGCACGTCATCCTGGCTCGCCTCCAGACCTATCTGGATCATCATGACCTATATCCGGACTCTATGTTCGGCTTTCGTCCCCAGTTGTCCACCCAGGATGTCATGCTCCAGCTTTCCGAGGATGTCCTACACCCTCCCACCACAAACGCGCTCGAGCTATCCTGGCGCTGGACCTTACCAAAGCATTCGACAATGTACACCACACCGCCATTTTGGACGCTCTCTCCTCCCTTCATGTCGGACCCCGTGTCCATGCTTACGTGACCGCTTTCCTCGCCCACCGCACAGCCGAGATCTCGTACAGCCCACTTTCTTCTCCTTCTTTCTCCCTTGGCAACAAGGGTACTCCCCAAGGTTCTGTCTTGTCCCCTCTTCTATTTAACGTCACCCTCTTCCCGCTGGCACGTGCACTACGCACTATCCCAGCTCTGTCTCATGCTTTCTACGCCGATGACATCACCCTATGGGTGACCACCGGCAATCTTGGCGACATGGAGACCACTCTCCAGGCGGGCGTGGACGCGGTGGCGACTCAGGCCCGGTCTGTCGGGTTGAGCTGCTCCCCGGCCAAATCGGAGCTTTTGCTCTTTCTGCCTCGGGGGATGGCCCCCCTGTCGCCTTACCCACTCACAGTCTCCCTTGACGGCACACCCATTCCCCTCGTCTCTACTCTCCGCATTCTCGGACTCTTTTTTCAGTCCAATGGCAAGCACACCACCCTCATCACTCGACTCACAAACACTGTACACCAGACCATCCGCCTAATACGCCGCATTGCCAACCGTCACCACGGCATGCGCGAACACGACCTCCGCCGCCTAGTCCAGGCCTTCGTTCTCAGCCGCTTCATCTATTCTCTTCCGTATATCTTCCTTTCACGCACCGAGGAAGACAAAGTCAACAGCCTTATTCGTCAGGCATATAAGTCGGCCCTGTCTCTTCCCACATCTACTTCAACGGCTCGGTTACTGTCGATGGGCGTCCACAACTCCCTTACAGAGCTGACGGAGGCCCATCGCACGGCCCAGCTCCTCCGTCTCTCCCGCACTCGGCCTGGTCGCGCACTTCTCTCTACCCTTAAACTCTCCCCTCTTACCCCTCTTCCCACCTCACTGCCCATCCATTCCCACGTCTACTCCCTGCTAACCGTTAATCCCCTCCCTAAGAATATGCACCCTGAACACCACCCGTCCCGTAGAGCAGCGCGAGCCTCCGCGCTCTGGCGTCAGTACGAACGGCAACCCGCCGTGGCTTACGTGGATGCCGCGCCGTACCGCCACTACCCAGCCCATGCCCTTGCAGTCACTGACAACTCTTTTCGACCCACTCTTACTGCCTCAGTATACACTTCGACCTCGGTCGAGGCCGAAGAGGCAGCTATTGCCCTTGCCATCACGCAAACCTCCGCGGAATACATTTTCAGTGATTCCAAGCCTGCACTCTACAACTACGCGGCTGGACGGGTGGCATCCCCGGCCTCCGGTATCTTGCGTTCCGACACTGTTCCCTCTCGCCCAATACAAATCATCTGGGTGCCCGCTCACGCGGCCCATCCTGGCAACGAGGCGGCCATTTCCATCGCTCGCGATTCGACTGACCGAGCAAGCCCGCCCCCGCCGGGAATGGATACGCGCGACGCGCTCCTCACGTACCACGATATCACCTTGCACTACCGCCTATCTCGTCTCACCTTCCCCCCACCGCACAAATCCCTTTCCCAGCACCACCAACACTTGTGGCGCCACCTTCAGGCCCACACCTTTCTTACTCCTGCACGTCTTGACCTCTTCCACCCCGGGACGTACTCGCCGGCCTGCCGCTTATGTGACAGCTCCCGCGCCGATTACGATCACATCTTATTCTCCTGCCCGGCACACTTGCCCCCTGCCTCTTGGCACCTAACCAGTCCGCAGCAGTGGGAGGCTGCTTTGTCCAGCACCGAGCCGGATCTCCAACTCCGGCTGGTGACCTGGGCAGAAGACGTCGAGACTAGGCACGGCCTGGACGCCACAACCGGCAGCCTGAAGGCCGCCCACAACGCTGCTTTTTAATTTTCATTACTTCGGGCCTTCTCAATAAATGTTTTCCACCACCACCACCACCAGGCATGAACGGCACGGACACGGCTAAATTTGCAGTCTCCAGGATAGCGCACGGAGACAGCTGACTAGCCAGAGATCATATTCTAGCACCAGCTCGCCGTGACGTCTAGTAGTAGTAGTAGTAGTATCAGCAGCAGCAGCAGCAGCAGCAGTAGTAGTGGTGATGGTGGTGGTGGTGGTGGTGGTGGTAGTAGTAGTAGTAGTAGCAGTAGTAGTAGTAGTAGTAGTAGTAGTAGTAGTAGTAGTAGTAGTAGTAGTAGTAGTAAACATTATTTAGAGAAAAAAATCGTGCGATGAACTGGACCCCTCAGTCCAGGCGCCCGCTGGTCGCCTGCACCAATGCAAAGTCAATGTAAAGTCAGCCAAGATCGCTTGGTCATCTTGTGTGGTGACTGTAGGGGGTAGTGTGAGAATGGAGCCAATGGGAAGAGTTGGGAATGGAGGCCTGCAGTGCCATAGTACGTGTGGAGTGTTTGGGTGACCGCCACAGACCCCGCACTGTGGCAGAGGCTCTTTTGCTTATCCCCATATAAGGTGTTGTCTAGTTTGCGTATGTAGGATGTTTCTGCTTGGCGAATTAGTGTGCCCTGCAGTCTGATGAGATGTGGGCTGAGCGTTGGAAATTGTCTTCTGTCTTCTCTGTTTGGTGCTAATGTGAGAATTGCGGGAGCCTTTTGAGAGGACTGACCTGAGCAGGGGCCCGACGGAAGAGGCCCAGCACGGTGCTTCTCGGGCGAGCAGGTTAGCCCCTTCACTGCCCTCCATTCCCACGAGCCCCGGTATCCAGATCACTCTAGTGGGCAGGTGCAGGTGTTTGTGGATTGCCTCACAGTAATCTTTGGGAAGTTGTCCGCTCTGAAGTATCTGCCAGGCTTTCGTCGAATCTGTAAATATGATACATTTCCTCGCGGTGATTGGTGGGACTTCAATCGCCTTAATGATGACGGGAAGCTCAGTTCACTGTGGCTCCGTCTTGATGGTTTGCATGCGAGTGATCATAAGGCAGTGATCGGTAGCGGCTATGGCTG
The DNA here is from genome assembly GCF_013339745.2 of Dermacentor silvarum. Classification (NCBI taxonomy): domain Eukaryota; kingdom Metazoa; phylum Arthropoda; class Arachnida; order Ixodida; family Ixodidae; genus Dermacentor; species Dermacentor silvarum. Next base: position 340,900,744 of record NC_051154.1, on the reverse strand, counting down.
CTGCGCTGCTTTTGATGGCAGCATCGGTGTACAGGCATGTATCGGTGTTGGCTCGTTGAATCTACTCGCTGTAGTATGTGATGCGCTGTTCTCTGCATTCTTTGTTCATTGGGGGGTCCACGTGCATTTGTATGGGGGCTATTCTGAGCAGTGCTGGGGAATTTTTGCCGAGCATGCTTGTAGCGGGCAGTGGGGTGTCATTGGGTTCGAAACCCAGCATCTGCATGATTCTTCTGGCCGATGTGGTACTTCTGAGTCTAATTTTCTGCCTGAATTTATCTGATAAGCTCTTCTAGGATGTTATGGTTACCTGCCTTCTCTATGATCTACGTACTTGTGTTTGTCAGCACCCCTATTGCAAGTTTTGTGGCTTTGCTAATGAGAGTGTCAAGCTTGCTGTGCTGTGCCTTTATGAGATTAATGTATGGTGCGTGATAGCAGAGGCGAGACATGAGTAAGGCGTCACGCAGCCACAGCATGTCTGTCTCATGAAGCCCTCGATGGCGACTGCAAATGCTGTTCAAGACCTGCTCAATCTGCTTTAGCAAGTGCTGCAGTCACCGCACCCCCTCCACCTCGCCGCATGTACAGGCCTAATAGTAGTTGTATGTCTTTGTGGAATGTATTGTGCTTTGTTGTATAGGGTGATGGGTGGGGGTCCCCATTGTGTGGTGTGCACAAGCAGCAGCTCCGACTTCTCCAGAACGCACTCCAAGCCAATGCTCGCAGCTGCCGCTTGAGCTGCACCAAGTGCATGTGGCAAGGTGTCCTGTATTTGCACTGCAGAGCCTTTGTTGATCATATGGTTATGTTGTCAGCGTAGTGTGTAATATATGGGTAGTAGAGCTCTGTGTATGCGACACGTTGCTAAATTGAACAGTGTTGAGGAGAGCACTGCTCTTTGCAGAATGCCCCTTTCCAAATGTGCGTAGGGGTTAGATGTCATATTGCCAATCTTGAGGGTGTATGTATGATGCCTCAAGTAGTTCCGCACGTAGTTGTACATCTTGGCACCATGATTCACAATATGTACTAAACACCCCCAATTCACCAACCATACACAGCAACTCGGTTGAGAGGGACACCACAACCGACCTCACCCTGAGCAAAGGGCCATTGTCAGCTTCATGGTACAATGCGCATGACATGCTCATGAGCGACCATACTCTCTTGTGCATCACGGTCGACACGATCTTGTTTGCCAAGATGGTTAGAAAGCAGCGGGTCGTGGAATGGGATAAGGTGAGGCACGAGAGGTTGGCGGTCGGGGAGCACAGTTTTCTACAGGAGTGGACCAAGCTTCGAAGAACGATTTTACAATTACTTCAATTTCTGCTTGCCTTTTCATTTCGCACTTCCACTTCTGATCTGCTTTGAGCTCTTTGCAAAGATTTTGCACTGATTCTGCAAACAAGGTGGTGGGCTCAATATATGGAGCATCCCACTTGAGCTTTTTCAGGAGGGCCTGCGTCGATAACGATGGCGTGTGGTCGGGAGGAAACGTATCAATTTGTTTGCTCTGTGTCGTTTGTCAGAGGGGTGTCACGCGTGCGTGGACGATGTCCTCTTCTGTCAGTGTTGAGTGCGGTTGATTTTGACAAGCTTAACAAATCCCACACATGGATTTCATTAATGTGGCCCTTAACATTTTAGCTATCTGTAGTTCTTTTTTCACATGCATTGAAAAGGGTGGAGGGGTGTAAATGAGTGCAGAGTGGCTGACTCACCTTCTGTTGATTCTCTTTAGATTGAGAGCGTGATCTGCGGTTAGATGACGTGCTGTATTTTCATTCGGGGCTCAATTTGGGGACTTGCTTCGGCTCTTGCTTCTGCTCTGGCTGGTGGAAGGGTTCTCGATGGTGACCTTCTTGGGTTTATCCTGGGCAGCGCTCCGCTCCTCCTCCTCCTCGAGCTGCAGTTCCTTCAGGTACATGGCCTGCCACACTGCCTTGTCCGTGGTACGACGAACTTTGCAATCCGGGTCATCAGCTGGATGGTCCCTATTGCAATTAGGACAGCATGACATGCACTCATGTTCTTGCACCAGATGGGTGATCTGTGCGCAGTTTCTGCAGTGGGGCCTGTTGGAGTCTGGGCAGACATGGGCGTAATGGCCTGTGCCGAAGCATGTAGTGCAGAACTGCTCGCGAGGGTGGTGCGGGTAGCAGCGGTATATTCCACTGCCAAAGATGATCCTCTGAAGGTGAGGATTGCGACTGCTGTTCGGCCCATTATGCGGGCAATGAGGATTTTGAACTTAGGCACCTCGAGCTTTCGCATGAGTTCTTCTGTCTTGGTGCCCGGTTCTATGTTATGAACAACCCCGTAACATGCATTGTGCGTCGAGGCTTCATAAATTTGCATGGTACTGTGGTTGTCGTTAAGGTGAATAGTTGCTGTGGGGCTAAATTTTTGGGATACTTTGAACGTTATGCAAGTTCGGAATGCCAGGTTCTTCAGGTTGTCAATCTCCCCGGGAAGTGCCTTTGCTTCAGTAATGGTGAGTCAGGCCACATTGCTTAGCGCTCAATGAAGTGTGTGCAGGGCGATATTGAATAGAATCAGGCCAATAAGGTCGGAGGATTAATTGTACTGCTTGGGGCAGACTCACAGACTTTCGAGGCACCCAGGAGGTCCATCCATCAATGTAAGTTTGGTATCGGGGTGCCATCTCGGTGGTGACAAAGGTGTCGATCGGCCGTGCTAGAACTACACCTTGCGCCAGCGTAAGCCCTGTTTGAGTTTTTTTATTGTCGGTTCTTCCAGCTGTTGTACCAACCCAGTGACCACTGTCAACCCCAATCACAGCACAGGTAGCCAATGCACGCACCTGCACAATTGAAGATGAGTGGTTGGGGTTGTGGGAGTCTGTACATTTCACAGCGATGAGGCGCGGCGGTTCAGAGGTGCCACGAGTTGCTCTCAAAAGTTGAATCGTGGCTGCTGGTCTTCCAAGCGCGCTTGCAATTTGGGAGGGTTGGGCAGAGGGTGATGGGTGCACTTCACTGCGTCAATTCGGTATGTGCTTCAGATCATGCCGACGGCACATCTGTTCACTTCGGGTGGCTGTGGTCTCAGCACTCATTTTTTTATCAGTGAGGATTGACTGCATTGTAATAAAAAAGAGCCCAAGGATGAACTTAGCAAGTTTTAAAATATTTTGCTGAGCCAGAAAGGCTCAAATACGACAAGGTACGTTTAAGCCCGTGATGTAGTGGCGGTGAAGTTCAGGCGCGAAATTCAAAAATTCGAACTCTGACCTGTATTTTGTCTTCTGAAAATAGAAGCTTTGATAGACTACTTTTATCAGTATAAACTGACCAAGTTGCGACTGTGATTCTATGGCTAACCCACTGGCATTGCACCCCCCATTAGCTTGCTGTGATCAGGCTATGGATATCAGCTCCTACCAGAAGCTGCACAAATGAAAATTGATAGTGCAGATTTAGATCACAACTACAGCTCGAATGTCCGCAGCATTGACTTCAGTAGGTAGATTTTTTTCCACCATAGGAAGCGAGCGCTGAAGCCATAGAATATGCTATGAATAGTGGAGAGCTTCACTTCGCTTCATCATTTCAGAGACTGCATTATGCCACGATGGAGAGTGCCGAAGACCCTACTCCACGAGCATGCTTTTCATCAACCGACATAGCTACCATTCCTGCTCACTACGAATGCATGGAAGACGTTGGATTGTCAACATCTGCAGTCAAGGTACTCCTCTGCAACATATGCGACACTACAGCAGCAGAGCAGCGGATGCAAAAATATAGTGCCCAGACCAACACGTCTTCGATAGTGAAAAATGCAAGCAAAAATGCACAACGTAAACATTATTTCAGTGCTCTGGCGAATACAGATGCCTGTTGTCACCTAATATCAATGTATTTGCCACATCTTCTCTCCTTGCTCTAGCAACAATAAAGCGCTAAGCTTAATAGAAGGCAATACCTGAGTATTCTATATTCAATTCGACATTCAAAGCTAGTTCTTTTTTCAGAATATTCGTATTCAATTTGAAAATTTCATTATTCGCACAATTCCAAAACAAAAGTCTTGGATGTGCTGCCAAAAAGTGCAGTGAGAATCCCCCCCCCCCCATCTTTTGTAACTCAATTGCACAAAAGTGGATTAAGTGTGGCTTTCCTGCAATAGAGGTTGCACTGCCATGAAGCCACACCCGAAAGGAAGAGTCACATTCCAGACGAAGCCGCACTGCAACAGAAAGCATAAAAAGTGTAGGCAATACGACGTGCAAACCAATATTTCTTCACGAGATTTGAATTGCATGAACATTTTTCTTGGGCTGCTTTCATAAACACATGAAAGCTGCTCAAGGTGATTACGATCATTTTATGTAGAAATAAACTGTTCAAGACATTCAGGAATGGTTTTGGTATACATATATAACAAAACTTTCACCCAGAAAAAGTAATTGACAGTTACAGTTAATTTTGTTATGCTCTGTATGACAGCAAACAATGTTATACAGTAAGTTTAACTTATTTCACTCACTAAAAGAAAGCAGAGAGTTATGAATCTCTGTTCTCTTTAGCAATCAAATAGTACATAGCGACTTTTGCACTGGAAATAAGGTATTGTTGCTTGAATATATAATGTATACTGGCATCTTGTCACACAATGTGCAAGAAGTTTGTAAATACACAGGTTATTTGCACGATCTGTACACTTGAAATCGACACACAAAATATATAAACATATTTATTAACTCTTATTAGCCTACTGTGATGTTTCAATCGAGAAATACATTTGGCTGGTTCTTTCAGGCAAGCATTAATTGCTGTATCATATATGATACAGCATGCAGTTATGGAAAATTGGGCGAATTGGTGTTGATTCATGGCAGTGGGCAGCACGAACACATGGAAAAGTGCCCTTTGTACTAGAAATGAATTCGAAAGAATGGAAAACTGGGAGAGTTGTGTTGATTCATGGTAACGGGCAGCGGCAATGAGTAACATCGATTGGAGAATGTTTCCAGCAATTATAACATGGAAGCAGTGTTTTTGTCAATCTGCAAACTTGGAACAACTTGCTCAGCAGTAAGAGCACGTGCCCGCACCAGTGCTACCGAACAAGGCACTTGCAAAGTCAAGCACCACATGCATATTGTGCCTTGTAAAAGTGGGGTGGTATACTGTCTACCAATTTCCCGCGGTCCAATATACATAGGCCGAACTGGGAGATGTACAGATGTAGTGCATTCCCACTTGGCCTTGCACTGCAAGAGTTGAAATTGTGCACCGACACTTAGTGAGGCTGAAGTGCTTCTCCAACACAAAAATCGGAGGGCGCGTCAGCTGCTTGAAGCATACCACACAAAGAAAAGAAGTGCGTGCATCACCCAGGCGTCGGTATCACTTTTACAAAGTGAAGTAGCCGTGTTAGAAAAGAGCTAGGCACATGTGCAAGATTTTACAAGCAATTCCGAACTAGTGTGTCACGATTCATACCTGGCATCAACATATAAGTTTTCTTATGCTTTTAAGTCTTTGATATCTTTGCCGTTTGTATTGTTTTTCCTTTTTCTGTTGTCATGTCGTATGATAGCTTGGCTTACACAATCTTGTTTGTATATAAAAAAGTTTTCTGTGGACAAAATTTAGTTGAACTTCAGCACTCGTCCTGTGTGGTTCTTTTTAGTACTCGTTGTTTGTGCTGCCCGTTACCATGCAGTTACAGGTTGTTTTGTGGAGGACAAAAAGATGTTTTTTCATGAAAGAACAAGCTTCGTGGCAAAATTTATTTGTTTGCATCAACTATACTTTTTATTGGAACCATTATTGGTGCAGCATAGGTAAGAAAATAAAAATGCCAGCAGTGTTAAGAATGAAAATAGCTTGGGGCCTGCCATGTTCGAGAAGCTAATAACAGAAGCAACAAATAAAAAACGTGTTTTTGGGCGTGCGCCAAACTCAGACTGCAAAGCAAAAGTAAACATAAAGCCCAGGTCTATAAATTGTCTGTAAAAAACAATAATTGAATAAAAGACATTGAAGACATGAATCAGCCACTCAAGGATGACATAAAAGTTTAGTGAAACTTGCATACTGACTGGAGCTGTGAGAAATGCACTCAATTTCTTAAAGCAATGTCGAGTCATTTCAATGGTTCTGATATTTTTTTTTCATTTTTTTTCAGCAATTTCCTACTAAGCGTGCTGCTCGGCTATCAATGATTAACGTGGTCTAAAAAGGAAACTTCTTTTTCTTGGAGGGCTACTGAAGGACTAACTGATTGTGTTAGCGAGATTGTGCAGCACCAGAACACCGATCGTTGATAGCCGAGGTGGGCGCTGCTTTAGATTGTTGTTAATTTATAATTTTTTAGTATATCACCTGATCTAACCACGAATACTTGCATTGAATTGTTCACTGCCTTGCAGGCGCATGAGCAGTTTAAGTCTATATTACCTCGTTCATTCAATAAATTTTCCAGTTGAAACTCAGCACTTGTGTTGTGTCCACATCTTCCTTCAGCTTCGCTTTCAGTGCGCAGTTGCTTATTTGTCATGAATCAAATGTATTTTTGTATGGTCAAAAATATACCCGTAACTGCATGGTGTATATCATATGTCATAAATTTGTAACTAGTCATTTCTTTAGAAAAGCGAGGTTGATTTAGGCATATCTAGCCTAAACAAAGGTGCGTAATCAAATGCGACAGCTTATTATGTACAAGCGCTTCGTCACTTCGACAGCTCAGTAGCTTAACTGAGCGTGTGTGTTTATCCTATTCTGCGTGTCACGCAGAAATGCTATAGTTACTGCCAGGTTACTTGGCAAGCGCAGAATCTCGAAATGCATTTATACGCGAAATTATCAGTGGTAGATTCACAATATACTTTCACAGCGTGCAAATTTCCCGCAAGACAAGCGAAGCTTCGGCACCAAAGTGAACCAGAAATACTGATACCGCGTCGTTAATTTGAAACGTTTTACTCACCACTTTGCGATTATCGGGTTTTCATATACCCCCATCGCGACAAACACGTTTCACGACTGTAGAGCACGTCTGCGCAACAAATGCAGCAGGCGCGTCTTCATCGCGGCTGTGTTTCAAGTTGTGCAGCCGTGCAGCCAGCGTAGCTAGGGGCGAATGGACCTAGTGGCGTATCCGGCGTGGTACCTAGGCAAAGGCAATCCTTAGGGAGCAGAAGTGCCCAGATCCGAGGCGCCGCCGTGTTTCAAGTTCTCCCGAGCGGTGGCGCCACAGTCGAGGGTCCCGCTGCCCTGGAAAATGAATTACGCGTCTAGAAGGGGGAGGTGAGAGCAACGGCGGCGGCGGAGTGTTGCAAGCAATCATGACAGCAGCGGCGGCGCTGCAGTCGACAGCAAGATCGCTCCCCGGGCGCGGAAGTCGCGCGAATTGCCGCGCGACTGACCGCTCGAGGCACTTTGCGTGTATTCGCTGGCTTCTTTCACGCTCAGAAAAACACTTTTATGTATCACGTATTGAGCAAAAGAAAGTTCTATCGGTAGTTTATTAAGTTCTACAATTTTCACATTGACACTTTTCATCTAATTGTAATATTGGAAAAGTTGAATAATTAAGGCTAATTATGTAATTAAACGGAATGCAAAAAATAATCGCAGTATCTACAAGCGTCAGCAAACAACATTGCCTTGGTTCTGTCCAGCTACGGGGCGGGGCATTAGGATATTTTAAAATCTTCTTGCATGATAGTTGGGACACGCTGTAGATGATTCAACTGGGGTTCGAAGTGCAGCTAGCAGATCTTCCAAGTCCTGTTTAAGGCCTTATAAGCACGGGGCCCGGGCCGCTGCCACGCTTTAAGTGCCTCATCGTCATCAGGCACCAGATGTTACTTTTTTGCTTTTCTAGCAGAAACATAGCCTGTTGTGCAGCCTGGCGCAAAACAGTGCGTCTGTCGTTTCATGCGACTTGACATGGCTTCTTACGGCATGGCAATGTGTAAAACTATTGTCACCACAAGGAGGTACAACTGCACAGCGTGAATGCAAACAGAAATGAGCCGTGGAGCTAAAAGCACCGAACAGAACCATGCAAACCGAACGCACTCGCTAGCTCCGGCAGCAGCCAAACTACAGCGGAGGCATCTTAGTGTCGACGCGCGCGCCACCACTCGTCATCATGAATCACTGCAACACGCGCCGCGCTCTCCGACGGCTGCGTTGCTCCCACCTCCCCCTTCTAGCCACCGTATCGTGGGTTACCTTGCTGGTTCACTCTTCCATTGCCAACCACAACCGTTATCGCTCGCGGGTATTCAAAACAATTCAAGTTGCAAAAAAATGGTTCAATCAAACGCAATGGTAAGGCATCAAGACCAGTTGATCAGAGTTTAACTCCACATTAAAAAATATCAAAATTGAGCTCGATGGCGCAACAACGATCTCACATGAAGTATAGCCCATTATTTTTTGTTCATCAACCGAAATAATCGTAAAAATGTGAATCCCAGGGTCTCCTCTAACATAAAACTAAATGTCCTCAAAAGGTCTTGTAGAGCACGTTCTTTGGAAATCAGACATCCTTAACAAGTCCTGCAGAAGATGTTTTCAGGATGAACCAGTGAATTACGAACTGAGGACGTCGTAAAAATGCGAGGACGTTTGTACCACTTGAGAACGTCCTGAGGACGTCGTTGTCTGGGTGTGCCCGCCCCTTCGAGTGTCATTCCCAAGATTTGAATGGACGCGACTGTGGGAACTCCGCACTTGGTGTAGAGATTAATGTCGATTTCAGTGGGGGGGGGGGGTTCCAGATATGTGGCTTGCGGCCCTTTTTAGTTGGGCTGTAGAGAAGGAGCTCCGATTTCTTTGGGGAGCACTGGCGTCCCATGTCTGTTAGAAAGCGCTCTGTAGTGTTGACAGCTTCCTGGAGAGCGGCTTCGACTTGTCCGTCACTGCCTCCCGCGCACCAGACAGTGATGTTGTCCGCGTAGATCGTGTGACCGCTGACGTGGATCTTTCCTAGGTATCTCGAGAGGTCTACCATTGCGGTGTTGAAGAGGAGCGGTGAGATGACTGACCCCTGGGGGTGCCTCTTCCGCTCAGCTCCATTTTCTCTAATTCCAAATCTCCAGCCTTGAGGATGGCGCAACGTTTGCTCAAGAAAGACCTGACGAAAGCATGGAAGGACGAGCCCAGGTCGAGTTTGGAGATGGCGCCGAGAACGAACTCGTGGCGGATGTTATCAAAGGCCTCCTCCAGGTCCAAACCAAGGATGGCTCTCGTGTCCCGAGTACAGCGTTCCAGGATTTAGATCTTGATAAGCTTCATGGCGTCCTGGGTGGAGAGGCCTGGCCTGAAACCTATCATGTTATGAGGGAAAAGATCGTTGGTCTCGATATACTCGACAATTCTGTTATGGATGGCGTGCTCGGCCACCTTCCCTACAATGACGTCAGTGAGCTGGGGCGGAGGTTGTCCAAGCTTGGCGGTTTACCGGGCTTTGGGATGAGTATGACCTGCGCCATCTTCCATTGTTCCGGTACAATTCTCTCCTCCCAAATGCGATTTATCTCACCTGTGAGAAACTCGATCGACTGATCGTCTTCTAGGTTTCTGAGAGCCTGTGTTAATGTGATCCGGGCCGGGTGCCGACCTAACATTGAGGTGATGTAGGGCGTGGCGGATTTCACTGACTTTGAAAGGCTCTCCCAGCATGGAGTTCGGCTTCCCTCTGTATACTGGGTATGCCGCCTTATCGGCCACAGTTTTGAGCGGCAGGTACTTAACTAGCATCTCCAGCACTTCCTCTTCCGAAGACGAGTTCTTGGCTTCGTGGAGCGCTTTAGCGAGGACACTTCTCTGGTTTGACTTGGTGCCGGAGTCGTCGAGCAAGTGTTTGAGAAGATTCCACTTGCCCCCGTGCGCATGTGCCCGTCGATTGAATTGCAAATTTCGTCCCATTGCTGCCTAGACAGGGCTTGGCAGTGCTTGTCGATATGCTTGTTTATCTCGGCTATCTTTTTTCTGAGCTTGCGATTCAAGCTTTGGCTTTTCCACCTCTCGAGGAGTGATTGCTTGGCCTCAAGAAGGGTGTGCTAGCCTGCTGTCCATTTTGTCTGTCTGTAGATCCGTCGCTATGGTTTTGGTGGTGGAGCAGACATCCTGCAGAATTAGTTCGAACCACTGGACGAGACTTTCGGGATTTTCTCCACGGGCGGCGCGGGCCTTGCGAACCTCACGGAATTTCTCCGAGTCAGGGACCGAGAAGGCCTTCTTTCTTTTCTGCTCCACTTGTAGGCTGGTGGCCGTGATGGTGGTGGTCGCTACCGAGGTCAGTGAACAGATTCCACCTCACGGCTGAGCCAGCGTTTTAAAAAAACAAAGGCGAGATCCGAGACAGAGTCCCTGGTCGAGGAGGTGCCGCGTCTGGTGGGAAAGGCTGGGTCCGTCAATAAAGAGAGTCCCGCATCTTCTGCCTCCTGCCACAGGCTTCTGCCCTTGACCATGTCATGCGAGTAGTTCCAAGCGTGAAAAGGGCCGTTGAAATCGCTGGCCACAACCAGTGGAGAGTTTCCGGCAATCTTCGTTGCCCTAGTGATGATGGCTTTGAAACGTCTGTGATCGCTCGGGCTGCTGTATACGTTAAGTGTAAAAATGCTGGAGATGTTGGATTGACTTTGGATGACTTCTACTAGGGAGGCCTCCGTCTTGCTAGGCCGGACCCCTGATCGTGTGTGATGAAAGTGAACTTGCTGCTGACCACTGTGCAGATTCCTCTGCCGTCCCCACGGAGAGCAAGAGCTTTGTATCCCTGGAGGGAAACCTGATCAGTTACCGTTTCTTGCAATAATATAACATGTGGCTTTTCTTTGTGAGTGCGAACAAACTGCTGCAGGGTGCATCTTTTATGGTGGAGTCCCATGCAGTTCCACTGCCAAATCCTAAATTGAGTGTGTGGCCCCATCCTTGCTGTATAGAGCGTCTTCCGACGTTGCTTCTTGGGTCTCGAGGGAGATGGCTGTACTAATCGGTCCGGGAATGTGCAGTGGTGGCGATGTAGGTACCGACGCGCCATCCGGGAAGAAAACGGGACGTGCGCGGGTCGACTACCTGATGCCCATTTCCTGCACCTGGACTATTTCTGGCATTCTGTTTTCTAAGCATTGAATTTTAACGTTTTGCGCGTATATCTTCTGATCCACGACCAAGAGTCGCTGATCCACTGCAGAGAGCCGTTCGTTAATCTTCTGAATCTCAAAGCAGATAGAATTCAACATTTATCTGATTTCGGACTTGGCTTTAGCCTGTACATTTTCGGGCATGCTTGGAACGGCCTTTCTTTTGGCTGGGTTGCCCAAGTGGCTCACCTCCACAACCATGGTGTTCCGTCTGCAGGTTAGGGAGAGAGGGTCCCTGAGGGGGTTGAACTAGGGACAGGAACGGGGGGAGGTTGATTAGCCTTTGTGAGCTCTGCTATTTCGGCTCGCATTGACTCGATTATGCTGCGCATCTCGGCATTTTCTTTCCTAAGCTGAGCTATTTCAGACGAACCATGCTCTGACGCCACGCCCGTTAGCTTTTCGGCAAGTCTCCCTCTGCTCCGCACCCTGTCTGCCCAGGTGACGCCAAGATTCCCAGGACCGGCTGGCTCCTCGAACCGGAACTTGTTCTGTGGGCCCCGGGAGCGGCCTCCCGATCTGGAGCAGCCCCGGGACCTGGGCCTGGAACGGCTCCTGGACCTCGAGCGGCTTCTCGAGCGGGAGCGCCTGCTCGAAGGTCTGGCTGGTTTGCTGCCGGCGCTTGTCTGTGCTGATGACGGGTCTTGATTCCTGTCCGCATTTCTTTCCCTTCTCTTCCGTCGAACGATGTACGGGAGTGCGAATCTTTGCTTTCAAATCTTGTCCCCTGTGGCGTGCGGGCACCAGCAGAGGCCGCACGTAGGCGAGCAGGTGTGGATTTCGTCGGGGTTGTTGGCCCCACATTTCCTGCATAGTTTGTTCTCCGGCGTTGGGCAGACGTTGGCTCTGTGGCCTAGTGTACTGCAGGCATAGCAGCAGTCGTGCTGCCTGAGGTACAAGGAGCACTTGACTAGCGCCGAGCCGTAGAAAATGAAGCTGGGGCACTTGTAGCCGCCGAAAACGATGACTACCGTTTCGATATTCTTGATTTGCTTGGCTCCCAGGGCTAAGGCATTTCTCTTGTTAAGAATGCTTCTCTCCAGGTCGGCCTGGCTCTCACATCAATTTGACATACGACACCCTTGCACGTGGCGTGCGGCGCGGCTTCGTAAGTGCCGAGTTCGTACTGTTTGATTCCCAGGGTGATGCAATGCATTTTTAGATAAGCATCTGCGTTATCGCGAGACGCGGTGCTGAGGACGATGATATTTTGTGGTGCGTTGGGGCAGACGATCTAGTGGCTAGCTTGCTCGTACGTGAGTCCTGACGCCGCGGCGACGGCCCGACCAAGCCGAGCGGAGCCCGTCTTCTGAACATCGAGTCCCCCCCCCCCCTGGGGCTGGCTATAATCTTGCAGTGTTCCTTCAGGTGCTGAGGCATTCGCGATGACTTGATGACCTTGTTCTTCAGGCTAATGCAATGGGCTTCCTGCTGCCATTGAGACGCTCGCGGTGCCCCTCGCTGCTTGCCGCTTCACGGGTGCTGTCGCGACTAGATGCACAGGGCGTTTTTCTTGACAGCGGCGGAGCGTCAGCCATGCTCCGCACCGAATTCTTCCGGAGGAAGATCATCTCCTTCCATTACAACAAACATTCCCTCTGTCATGACGAGGCGGGATTAACCCTGCCCGGCGAACGCTGGTTAGGCCTTGCCGTCAGACTGAGGGTAGCGCGGGTCACGGAAAAGCAGCAGCTCGAAAAACCGACGAAAAGGCCACCCACAATTGAAAAGTTGGTATCCGTGGGTTCCTCTTGTCTTTATGCATCCGTTGGTGCAGAAATCAACGAGACTGAGAAGAATTTCTCGCCGAAATTATCGAAGAAGGCAGGAGCCGATGTGAGCACGACCGTACAACTCCTTAAAGGGATACCCCACGAAACAATGAAGCAGCTATTTCATGCCTAAAAGATGTCTTTAACAGATGTTTCAAAAGTCTAGTAGCTGTCTTCAGCAAGACATTTTGTAGCTGTCGACGTCTAAAAGTACTTCAGTAAGCCCTGCTAACGTTACGCTAAAAGTTGGCTAACGGACATCTTGATAAGAACTGAAGACTCAAATTTTTGTGGCAGCGGCTACAGTAACACGAGGTTTGTCCAGAGTTACAATTTATTTTAAATGAGGCGTGAACACCAGAACAAAAAACATTGTGGGGTAGAGTGATGCACAAGTTTTTTTTCATATCTGAACCATGCGAATAGTGTAGCACAGCCCGATTGGATGACTAGTGCATTTTGCTTAGACCAATCAATTGAATGCCACCAGTCACAATTACTTTGCATATAAACACGATTTGCGTTGTATGCCGATGTCACCTTTGCATGAAGCACATCACTGTCAACAAAACTTTGGCCTGCTGGGCCTCGTGCGAACTGAAATAGTTTCTAGCAGGGAAACATTCTTGTCCGTAATGCTGCGGTTCAGGCAGAGATGACATCCTGTTATCAGTTACATTTACAGCCGGCAGAATAGCATGACACAAGTATACGAAACAGAATACTCTGCTGTAATGAATTCGTAAAAATAAAAAATGATTCACATCTGGAAAAGCACTCTGCGCACCACTCTATCCGGCAATATTAATATTTTCTTCCGATGTCAGTGCCTCATTTAAAAGTAAATTGTAACTTACATTGTGGGTGTCCGTTCTTAAGTATTGCCGTATGCTTAGAGAGCATCACGCATAAATAATGGCCAGTTCTTCGGCATACCCTCCATTAGTGAATCCCTTGCATATTGCATGTTACCAGAACTGAAAGATAAATTAGAATATGCTGTTAATTTCTTACACACATTGTACGATGAGCTTTTCATTCACCTTTTAAGCGCCGCACCATGACTTAGTAGTAAAAAAACTGAAATTGAGGTTGATAATTTGCATTGGTCTTCTAAATTAACTATGATAGAAATTACAGCCGCATTCACAAAGACTAAGTAGTCTTGTTTGCATGTTACATTTTTGGAACATTCGCGTTTCCCACATGAAAAACAAATTTTGTCTGGAACAACTTTTATTGATTGTTAAATGGGGATTGCTTGCTCATGGTAACAGAAGAATAACTATTAGCGTCGTACAAAGTCTTTCAAAAGTATAAAGGTTTATAACAATGCTTGGGAAAATTTCTTTTGTCATCGTATTTGCTGTAGGTCAGTGAACCCTTCACAAGCCATGGTATGCTGCAAAGCATTTCGTGTGCAGACGCTTTTTGCACAGCTGACACTGGTTCGTCGTGTTTTTCTTGCACTCTGCCCACATTCCCCGAGTCGCTGAGATGATGTAGTGGCCATCAGTTTTCCTATCCTCCCATCTCGGATGAACCCGAGGTCACCGATTCACTGAACCCGCACAGTGATTCTCTGCTTGAGGTGCAGCAAGGACATGACGACGTCCCGCCGAAATGCTATGTGCGTCATGGCGGCATCAGTTATTTTGTGAAGCTCGCAGTGAAGGAGCCATCCTGCGATGACAGCCATGTTCAGACCATTACTGAAAAGGTTCCACTACCATTTTTTGCTTCGAAGTCTTCGGCAATAACTTCTGAGGAGGCGGTCAAGAACATCTACACCCCTTGCCCTCATTGTATTTTTGATGAATTATGGTTGAGGAGTGTCTACCCTTTTGTTTGCGCGTCGGGACAAACGTTTGGCAGTTCCAAGAGGCTCATGGCAGCGGTGGTTTGAAGAAACTGTGATAACTGCATTGTCGTTCCACATGCACGTGTAGACCACCCCGTCACACTTGTAGTGGAAAGACCCTCTTTCCTCTCTTCCGAAGTCTTTCAAGCTCTTCAGTGGACAACCACCGGTTCTTGTATCTCGTACAGTCCCCGTCACTCTACTCCCCTGGGCAGCCAGTTTCGGCAGGAGACTGTGCGAAGTGAAAAAGTTATCAAAGTAGACTTCGTGCTGTTCAGGGGCAGGCAGGACAGATGCCATATTGCTAACAACCCTCAGCCCGAGAGGTGCCTTCTCGTCCTTCCAGCAATATATTTCCATTGCATAGGGGTACCCGTTCGAACAGCACATCATCCATATCTTATACCCAAATCGAATAGGTTTACCGCGAATGAACATTTTGCACGAGTAGTGGCCAAAATAGGGCACCATTGAGTCGTCGGTGCTGAGGCGGTGCTGAAGCTTTCGTGGAACACTCCAAACTGGCAGAAACATTTGGAGATTTCGTCGTAAAACAGCTGAATCTTGCCCATCTTCTCGCCTGCTCTTAACTGAGTGTTGTCCACTACATGAAAAAAACCTTTTCAGCTGCCGGAACTTATTGCGGGTCATCACTGTCGCAACTAAAGGCACACAAAGGTCTTCTGCGGTGCTCCAATACGAGTCCTCAGATGGAACTGAGTGATATCCGCTCAAAAGCAAGAGAACGAAAAAGAAGAAAAACAAGGCGATATGCATGCGCGAGTCTACGCTGCAATTGACACCGATATACGCTCAAAAGAAAGAACGAAAACGAAGAAAAACAAGGCGATATGCATGCGCGAGTCAACGCTGCAATTGACACCGTAAAACTCCAATGTTCCAAAAATGGAAAATTCACATAAAATTCTAAAAACTGAAAACTAGAGTGTCTTTATTATTTTTTATTTTTTTGCCCAGTAATACCCGACTATATGCCGATATTTTAGTTCTGCTTTGCTCATTGCAACGTTTCTTTTTTCCTGCGAAATAATTCAACAAACGTGTCGCACTGAAGGAACGCAAAATATGCCTGTTTGTGAGCATTTATCCAAAGCTTCATAATAGATTGATAATAAAAATTTTAATTGCTATGTTTTCGATGTAAGTACAGTGAGTATGCAAAAACAAAAAGAAAAAACGGCGATAGATGGGAAAGAAAATAAAAATCAGGTTTCGTATGATCCAGTTTGGAACATTGGCAAGTAAAAGGAAGTGCATAGAATGTGACTGCAAGCGAAAATGCTGCAAGACATCTACTTCACACCATGTCACACAGTCAAACTTTATTACCTAATAAATGAGAAAAGATGCAGAAAGTGTAATTAACAAGAGTGACAAATAGGAACAAAGGTGGCCATGCATAGATCTGCAAGATGATTGCTTTCGCAGGCCAGTCTTTGTAGGAGAGCAATGGCTGCCCACAAATGCTTTGTGTCGCAGGTCACGCGTGGAGGTTCTTGTAGACACAGGCAAGCAAAATCTGCACAGACGAGGAAAAAAACGTAAAAGGAAATGAGAATGTGCAAATTAGAACTTCAATGAGCAATATGTGCCAAGTAAGAGTTTTGCCTCACATTAAAAGTAAATTGAAGCCCTCCTTTGTCTTAAAGTACTGGTATCTTAAGGTATGCGTGTGATAATGCTTAAAATTACTAGGTATATTTCCTAGCACATAGTTATTAAAATGCAGAGCAAAGTCAAAGAAGTGCCTTCAAATTATTATAGTATAGTGTTTAGTGGCTAAAAAGGCACTTGTCAAACAAGTCTGAGAGCCTCTCTGCAAAATATAATCAGTTTAAAACAGTTAACCATTGTGCAGGTATGTGATCTGCTATCATGATTAAAAAGTTCAATCGCATTTTATAATAAACCGAAAGCAAGTTTGGCATTTTGCACTGTCTAGCTGTTGCCTTTTTTTCATACTTAAACATCACATAGCACACATGCAATTCTTCGATCTGGGGTTGGGTCAATCACTTTTGTTGATTATTTTCATGAGACGCTAGTTGGCTTAGGCCAATACCTCACACCAATAACGCGTCACTTTGGATGATACCTCATACAAAATTGAAAGTGATTAAACAAGAAAATTGCCCCCTGTCTTAGAAGTGTTAACATACTGGCTGTGCCAGAAAGTGCAAAGTGATTTGTAGAGGTTGCAAGTTCATCAGTGCATCTATAGCCTCAGGTAATTCTGAGCATCTGCATTGACTAGCAGTTAAGCCACTACATACAAAAAACTAGTCAAGTAATGGTCCACCCAGCGAAAGGTGAAACGTGGCAGAGGGCGAAGAAAAATAAGTTGCTAAATTCTGATAACACCTCTGATTGATAATATTGAAATAGATGACAAAAACAGCACAGGTAAAGTTAGATTTATTACAAATTTTTGCAACTCAGCTCTGCACACTGCTGGAACCCGCAGCGTCATGCCTGTTCTACACTCACATGTGACAACACAATCTCAGACACATGCGCCATCACACATCATTGTTCGATCCCCTCAGAGTAAGATTAAATAATAGTCCGCACAACCTACCAGCGATGATTCATTCGGCAGGGGCCAGTCAAGCACTGATGGTGGCAGAGCCAAATTGAAGTTCGTTCTTGTAAAGAAGCCTCGGCCAAGCAATCCAAGCAGCAAAGCATACATCCTGCAGCACACACAAAGATCCGAAATTAAACTCCTTGCTGAAGCTGTACAGTAAATTCCTGTCAAGAAACTAAATCACACAGAAAACCTTTTAGAATACAGAACTCATCACATACTGGCTTGAACACATTCGCGCATTGGGGAAGCAAGGTGCAACGTACACTGTTGTAGCAAAATTGTACTCATGTAAGAAATACTAGTGAATCATGACACAACAGACTTAATTTGCGAGTTTTTACATAGTATTTATTACCTTCAGTTGAGTTTTGGAAGGCTTAGGGAAACAAAGTAGTAGTAGAAGTAAACTGTGTACACTGGTGCCGAGAAACAGAATAATAGTGGCAGCTGATTAGGGACCAGTGTAAAACATTTTTAAAAATGCCCATTTCCTAAATGCTAGGTATTTTGCCGTGAAGTGCGCCCTGGTCTTAACCCACATACAAAGTACTGCGAGGATCAGAGAGGGTAAAGTACATTGGCTTACACTGATCATAATGATGAGGTCCCGTCATCCAGTTAGCGCCAAGACACCAAGATGTCCCGCCGTCTAAACAGAGAAAAGAACAAAATAAGAGAACATCAGATCACTTGAAAGCCAGATATGCAATTACAAATGAGGTGAACCACAGTTATTCATTAATAAATGACAAGCAGTCCGGATAGCACTCCCAGATGAAGCATGTACTAGGCTACAAGTTTTGCAGCTTCATCATAATAAAAAACCAGTGAAATTTTGCAACAGCAGCCGATTGCCTTTGACAATGCATAAAACAAGTAAGCATTGCGGTGGGAACGCTACAAGCTGTATAGTGACAAATGCGCGTGCGCGCACGCAATGTTACAGTGTAACGTACCCATGCAAGAACAAAAGGACACAAGATTGGGCGAGTACAGTCTGGCTCATGATTATGAGCAGCATGTCCTCGCTGAATGCACTCCCTTCGGTTGTTTCATGCTACGTTAATCACAGAGACTATAAACAAGCAGAACCCGCGTATAAAAATAAAGCTGACCAAAACCAACACTGCAGTAGAGCCCAACCATCAATAATTATTGTGGTTAACACATAAAAAAATTCGGACATTGTTGACGAAAAAATTGCCCGCCAATCCACCCTGTGAAGGCGGTTGGAAAGCGAAGCTTTTTACGCCACCCTCACGGTGACTGCGGCGCACTTGATATTTCACACACTACAACGTAACTTTAACCACGGCCTTTATTATTATTATTTACTTCACAACAATGTTCACTACTGCTTTATGATCGGTGTGATATACACTACTAGACTACCCCATAGTGGGGTAGTCTAGAAAATGAACCGAAGCAGTTACTAGGCTGGAAGGGTTTCGAATGACGTCAACCCTCTTTCAAGCAGCTGCATAAGCTTTGCAACAGCTGCAATCTAATCTTACGGACCACGCCGAGCCTGTTTCCGTTGTTTGGCCGCAGCCCTTATCATCCATCATGTTGGCTCATCACTTTGAAGCTTGTTTTTGTGGTTTTTCTTGCGAAAACGAGTGCTTAGTTGTACGCTGAATGCCTGAATTCAAGTAAGCTATACTGCTATACCTGCAATTGTTAGCGGTTCGTCGGGATCGTTTTTTGATTACAACGACGGACACGACAAAACCCTTGGCTGGTAGAGGTACAAAGCTTCGCTTTAAAACAAAGTGCGAAGTGCACTTACCGGAAAAAGTGCTATCCAACGTGCGACGTACAAAGGCGCATCGAGAACGAAGGCGGCGAACGAAGATCCCGCCATTGTGGTAGTAAGCCGTCGGCGAAAAAACGCAATACAGCCGATGTCTCAAAGCACTGATGCAAAACTGTTGTATCGGCGTGACGGCCATGGAAGCCACGCCGGGCAGGCGGGAAACGCAGGGGCTCGCCGGGACGGCGGCCGAACAACTGATGATGTCACAGACAGGTACCGAGGCGAAGAACTCCTTCACGGAGACAGCTCTTTATATAGGCGGGCATAGTAAAGCTCCTATATAATTTTAAAGTACCGCTACTCTTTGTACTCGGCCGCCGGCTCGCGACCTCCTCGCCCCTCGCGAGTCACTTCCGCGGCAGACGGTCTTGAGCCTGTTTTCCTGCACGATGATTGGTCTCCCTGCCGTTGCCCTTGCAAACGAGCGGAGCTTGCGTTTTCCTTGTGTTTTCCTTTTTCGTTATCGCCATTTTGCGCCTTAGCTCGGTTGGCTGGGCGTATAGAGAATGTCGCACGCTAACATTGCACGCTGTTTCGTGTACTTTCTGCTAGCGCTATGCCGTGCTGCTGCGCATATAACTGCAGCAAGAAGGGTCATGATGGTTATGCAGTTTTTACGATACCGCAAAGAAAGCGTGATGTCTTGCGCAAGAAGCAGTGGCTGCACAACATTGGCCGAAAGAACTTTGTTCCAACAAGGAACAGTATTGTTTACGAGGTAACGCGCCTTTCTTATTGCTCATATCAAAGCATCCCCTAATGCTGCATTTTTTCAATTCTTCCGGCATGCCCATTAGCGTTTTTGTTGCGGCAATTTGTACGTTGCATAAATATGGGGTTCTCGGAAAGCTGAATATTCTGCTGCGACTCTACCACCTTGCACGTCGTCAACTGTTATCGGAACTCGGAAATGCAGCATTATAGATTCTGCTTTCCACTGAACAAATATACCCGAAGATACAGCCTCTCGATCGCACTTTTCGTGATTGTTAGGATCTGTTGCCTGTTTTACTGAAAATCGGAATAGCAGCTTGTAGAGGAGCTATTTACAGCTTCGATGTGTGTGTCAATCAGTTAAATACAATGAATGCAGGGCCTGACAAAAATGAGTGGGAAGTATACCCGTGTCATTGCAGGTGATGAGAGCCAGCTAGTCCACATTTTCAGGCGAGACCGTTAGTTGGATATGCTTCAAGGTGAGCGTTTGAGGTACAGAAAGTAACGTGACCTAATGAAGGCCAGAAGCGAGCCAAATCATGTCAAGCCGTGTATCATCATCATCATCATCATCAGCCTATATTTATGTCCACTGCAGGACGAAGGCGTATCCCTGCGATCTCCAATTACCCCTGTCTTGCGCTAGCGTATTCCAACTTGCGCCTGCGAATTTCCTAACCTCATCATCCCACCTGATTTTCTGCAGTCCTCGACTGCGCTTCCCTTCTCTTGGTATCCATTCTGTAACCCTAATGGTCCACCGGTTATCCATCCTACGCATTACATGGCCTGCCCAGCTCCATTTCTTCCGCTTAATGTCAACTAGAATATCGTCTACCCCCGTTTGTTCTCTGATCCACACCGCTCTCTTCCTGTCTCTTAACGTTACTCCTAAGATTTTTCGTTCCATTGCTCTTTGTGCAGTCCTTAACTTGTTCTCGAGCTTCTTTGTTAACCTCCAAGTTTCTGCCCCGTATGTTAGCACCGGTAGAATGCAATGATTGTACACTTTTCTTTTCAACGACAGTGGTAAGCTCCCAGTCAGGATTTGGCAATGCCTGCCGTATGCACTCCAACCTAATTTTATTCTTCTGTAAATTTCTTTCTCATGATCAGGGTCCCCTGTGAGTAATTGACCTAGATAAACATATTCCTTTACAGATTCTAGAGGCTGACTGGCGATCCTGAATTCTTGTTCGCTTGCCAGGCTATTGAACATTATCTTTGACTTCTCCATATTCATCTTCAACCCAATTCTTGCACTTTCTCGATGAAGGTCCTCAATCATTTGTTGTAATTCCTCTCCATTGTTGCTCAATAGGACAATGTCATCTGCAAACCGAAGGTTGTTGAGATATTCGCCATCGATCCTCACTCCTAATTCTTCCCAGTCTAAGAGCTTGAATACTTCTTCTAAGCATGCAGTGAATAGCATTGGAGAGATTGTGTCTCCTTGCCTGACCCCTTTCTTGATAGGTATCTTTCCACTTTTCTTGTGGAGAACCAAGGTAGCTGTGGAATCCTTGTAGATATTTGCCAAGATATTCACGTATGCCTCCTCCACTCCTTGATTACGCAATGCCTCTATGACTGCTGATATCTCTACTGAATCGAATGCCTTTTCATAATCTATGAAAGCCATATAGAGAGGTTGATTTTACTCCGCAGATTTCTCGATTACCTGATTGATGGCATGGATATGGTCCATCGTAGAATATCCCTTCCTGAAGCCAGCCTGTTCTCTTGGTTGACTGAAGTCAAGTGTTGTCCTGATTCTATTGGAAATTATCTTGGTGAATATTTTATACAATACTGAAAGCAAGCTAATGGGTCTATAATTCTTCAATTCTTTAACGTCTCCCTTCTTATGGATAAGTATAATGTTGGCGTTCTTCCAGCTCTCTGGTACACTTGAAGTTGTGAGGCATTTCGTATAAAGGGCCGCAAGCTTTTCAAGCATGATATCTCCTCCATCTTTGATTAAATCTACTGTTATTCCATCTTCTCCAGGCGCTTTTCCCCTGGTCATGTCTTTCAAGGCCCTTCTAACTTCATCGCTAGTTATAGAAGGAGCTTCTGTATCCGGTTCATCACTATTTCGAATGGAAGAAGCTTGGTTGTTTTGGCTACTGTACAGGTCAGTATAGAATTCTTCTGCTGCTTTTACTATGTCATCGAAATTGCTGATGATATTACTATGCTTATCTTTCAGTGCATACATCTTGCCTTGTCCTATGCCTAGTTTTCTTCTTACTGATTTCATGCTGCGTCCATATTTTACGGCTTCCTCAATTTTTCCCACGTTATAATTTCGAAGATCCCTTACTTTCTTCTTGTTGATCAGTTTTGACAGTTCAGCGAATTCTATCTGATCTCTTGAGTTGGACACTTTCATGTTTTGTCGTTTCTTTATTAGGTCCTTTGTTTCTTGGGAGAGCTTCCCTACAGGTTGCTTTGGTGCCTTACCTCCCACTTCAATTGCTGCTTCTGAGATCAGCCTAGTTACGGTTTCGTTCATTATCTCTATGTTATCTTCATCTTCCTGTTCTAAAGCTGCATATTTGTTTCCGAGCACCAGCCTGAATTGGTCTTCTTTTACCCTTACTGCCTCTAGGTTGGCCTGTTTCCTCTTGACTAATTTCACTCTCTCTCTCTTCAAATTGAGAGAAATCCTAGACCTCACTAACCTATGGTCACTGCACTTAATCTTACCTAACACTTCTACATCCTGCACTATGCTTGGATCGGCAGAGAGTATGAAATCTATTTCATTCCTTGTTTATTCCGCCGTGTATAATAAATGATTAATGATTAGCAAAGTAAATTCATGACTGATTAATGATTGGATTAAGGTGGTTTAAGGTCGATTATGGTTAAATAAGGAGGGCTAGAGGCGATTAAGGAGGATTAAGTTGGATTAGGGTGGTTTAGGGTGGATCAAGATGTAATAAGGAGGACTAGGGTGGATTAACGTCGACTAACGTGTATGAAGAAGGATTAGGATGGATTAAGGTCGATTAAAGTGTATTAGGGTGGATTAAGGTCGAATAAGGTGGATTAAAGTGTATTAAGAAGGATTAGGGTGTATTGAGGTGTATTAAGGTCTATTAGGTGTATTAACGAGGATTAGAGTGGATTAAGGTCGAATAAGGAGCGTGAAGGTGTATTAGTGTGGATTGATGTGAATTACAGTAGATTTTACAAGACTCGCATTCGCGTCTCTTAGGCGATAGCTAAGGACACCTTGTAATCTTTTCAGTTCTTGAATTTGCTTTGAACTGGGCTGCCATGCAAGCGTGAGTGGGTGACGATTATTATTTGGTTTTCTCATGGATACAGGCAATGTGCAGGAAGCGATCGCGCACCCTTGCTGTTGAGGCCGGGAATCTTCGCTTTAATAGTGAATGCGTTAGAACCACCTTTCTTCGTTTTTGTTGTGTGGGTAAATATTTGCCATCCATGTAACACGAGCCGCTGTCATTGTATCAATGTGCTTTGATTACGAAGGTTGAGCAATAAATAATGATTATGGTTATGATCAGTGGCGTAGCCAGAAATTTTGTGCGGGGGGGGGGGGCTCAGGTTGCAGCGCGGCCTCCTCCTTATAGAATTTGTCGAGGGATCAAATGCATGAATAATAACTGCATTGCCAATTACATTGTATATTAGATGCTGCAAACGAATTATTGAACGCTATGCACTGTCCATTAAAATATGTATGTTTTCATACAAGAATATATTCGTATGCCCCAAAAATTGTGGCAGAAATAACTTATATCAATGCTTCCGCGTTTTTTTGTCTAATTAATAAGTAAAGAAAACATCACATGAACTTTAGAACTATTGACCCTTTTCGCGGAGCAGTTTGTTTTACAGAAACGAGACGGCACTCACGGCGGCGCGCCATACCTCTCCTCAGCGACCACGCACGAATACGAAACCATTACCGCTTCTACCTTGCTTCTGTGCTATCAGCTGTCGGAAATGCAACTGAATTTTCGCTAACACACTTTGCTCCAATCATGCTAGATTGAATAATGTGGATTGAAGACGTGTGCAGTAGTTGGCTGTAAAAATAGTGACTGGCATGTTAAGGAATAGAATGAATCTGTGTGGCCAAGTTCGCGGACCGCTGCTGCAACTGTCCGAACGTGTTACCGGTACTTCGTGATGTACGGATTTCCTCGAGGATACATAAATTTGCTCATCTGCCAGCCTCGTATCGCTAACCTTCAAAGAAAGGGATTCATCCCCAGAACGTCGGCAAGAGTGAGTACCACTCGTTAAAGAATGACAAAGGGAGCAGCGCCGCTTCCTGTCATAGTAAGTTTCACGCACGTTATTTATACACACCTGTCCAAATGGCAGGAAAACTTACGCCCACTCTATCGCCGACGTATCAAGAATAAGCGAATGAACGCACAGTTGAATATATGCGCACTGTATACACACAATAAATGACGGACTACATATATGGCGCACCAATGGTCGAAGCTGAATGTTTCGTGACGGTTCACAAGAGTAAGCAAGTTACTAGCTGTAATATATATTTGCTACAAGGTATTACAATGTACAAAACAGCTACGTTTCAAGCCTTGTGCGCAGCAAGAACAAATCTATCGGATTCGGAACTGAGCACACCCGCGAGTGATTAGGCAGAAAATAATCAGATAGTGGCCGCACCGAGGAACTTCACTGAGTCAGACACTGACAAGCCACTGCTTCAAAATATTTGCCGAATAAAGGACAAAGAGCAAAACACACTAATCCTGACTGAATTCATAATCGGAAAGCTTGGAATGCACATTTAGCCCCGCTTTTAGAAGAAGCACCATATACACTGCTTAAGCCGTTTGGACATAGCTTAATCAGCTCCGAAAGCGCTTTTGCATGTTCTCTGAAGCTGTGATCAAAGCTTCGTGTCGTCCACCTAGTCACCGCCTACGATATCTCCGAAAACAGAGGTTTTCTAAGCCGCGCCGGCGTCATACACTTCCACTGTAAACAAGGAGGCAACGGAGGCAGTTGAGGCAAGGAATGAACGCGTCACCACGTGATCAAATATGGCTGCGTTCATGGGATAGCCGCGAAAAGGGTCAATATCAGTTCGAAACCAGCAAAGCAGTGCATGCAGCTTATATGAAAAACGTAAAGGCCATGAAATGAATAAGTTGAGGACAAATATTTTGATGAATCTTTGTCATTCAATAACCTTGTTTACATTTTTCTACATATGCAACGGCCAGGAAGAAACCTCAATGACGCTATCCCTCGTTGCAATCGATTGCGCAGGAGCAGCTGTAACTCGTCGTGTATTGTAATTACACCGAGATAACACTCGCAGCAGTGAGTACAAATAAAAAGTGGGAGTTCTGCAAAATATATATTAGAAAGGCGAAGATAGAATGGAATCTACAAATGCGAAGATACAACTCGCTAAAGGGCAAAAAAAAAGAGTCGCTGGAAACAAAGTTCACTGCTTGTATACACAAAACCTATTTAAAACACGTATGAGTCTCCAATAAATCTACATATTTGAGGAAACGTCAGTGTATATAATGCGTCAAATGAGACAAATAAACATGTTGCTCAGTCACAGACAGTAACTTTGCGCACAGAAATACAGATGATCTAGGCAAGAACATAACTATGATCGCAGAAATCATGTTATGTACTTGGGCCATGCAGCGGTCACGACAGCGCCATGTGGGTAGAATAATAGAGGAATAATGCATGAATCAGTACGAAAATGTGTAATTTAACTGCCTGCACAACGCCAACAATTATTCTACACCCAAAATTAAAGAAGGGTATTCCTTCGTTTCAAAAAAGAAATAAAAGCAGGTAGCTGAAAATGAAAGAAAAGGACAAACGAAGGCCACAGATGATGCGGTAAGTTGAACTACCCAATATCCGAGTGCGTTTTTGGCGAACGCCGCGTGGGTCGGGCTTTCAATGAGCAAGGTCGGTCAAAATTGGTCATTGGTATTCTCGTAATTTTTGTATTCGCGTGATAATTGTGATCATGATGCTAACTGCTAGAATAAACGGCGAAAATTTCTGCGGTTTTAAAAGCTAATGAACGGTCATACGTTTTCATATTTAAGAACTTATGGAACTGAAGGAACAGTGCTTTTTACTTGCATTGATTTTTGCTGCTTCGCTATCTAAAGGACAAACTTCTCTCCGCGGGAAAGTTGAGTGAAGCGGTCAATGACTTCGGAGACGTTGATGCCGACGTCTCTGTGGGTGTATAGAAGCGCCAGCCTAACCATGCGTTCCACAGACATTGTAGAGCGCAAGTAGGTTTTTAGTAAACTCTTGCTAAAAAAATATTCTCTCTGCGCTGGCAGTGGTCACTGGAAGGGTGACCAGAAGCTGCAGCAGTATTTACACATTTACATAGAACCTGCTGTCGCAATGTGAGATGGGCATCTATTCCGGTGCTAAAACCTAAAACACTCCCTTGATGTAGTTGGCCTACTTGTTTAGGTACCTTGCAGAAACAGTAGGCTGTTCGATTCCAGCGATATCC
Organism: Dermacentor silvarum; assembly: GCF_013339745.2. Classification (NCBI taxonomy): domain Eukaryota; kingdom Metazoa; phylum Arthropoda; class Arachnida; order Ixodida; family Ixodidae; genus Dermacentor; species Dermacentor silvarum. Next base: position 340,874,292 of record NC_051154.1, on the reverse strand, counting down.
GTCGTTTCGTCAGGAAGTATGGAGAAGCAGCCTGCTTTTGAACCTAGGCTTTCTTTGATAATGTCACCACAAATTTCTATAATTTGGTTTTGTGCGTCTGGGCTTAAATACGATGCATTACTGGAGCAACTTTCCAAATGGTTCTTCAGATATGTATCTCCAAAATCAGCTCGCATCATCTCCAAAATCAGCTCTGAAAATGCCTGTATTTTCAGCAGGGGCATTGCTTAAATCCATAAGGCCCCTGTCCCTGTGGCCACGGAGAGCCAGACCTTGTTGCCCGCAAAAAAAAACAAGATCTCAATAATAAGCCGTTTACTTTCTTCTGTTTTCTCATATTTTACTTTGCCTGCCCTGGTCCAGCTGATCAATCACATTGGGCACGCTTCCTGAAAATGTTTGGAGAAAAGTATCAGCTGCTAGCTGACAGTCCCGGTGATATTTAGTATTTTCGTGTGTGTGGAAGATTGCAAGCGCGTGCTTCCATTTCTGGAACGGCTTGGACGGGAGGGCTCCAGTGCGCGCATGTTGGCCCAAGTTTATAAGAACATTAACTTCATAAAGTTCTAGAATTTAAAATCTTTTAAAGCATGCCTTTGGAAATGTCAGCGCACCTTTCGCGTCAAAAGTTCATGAGAACTTTATACCCATAAAGTTTCGTAATCGAAATCCATGCGCTCCGTATATTCCGCGGCCGCTGCGAGATGTCGCAACGCGCCCGCTCGCTATCGAAAAGTCGTTGAAAGTTTGTGCTCGGATGGGGCTCCTTGCGTTACGTGACTCCAGGTGCAAGGGCGTTGTCACAAAATCCAGCCCGAGTTCGCAATGTTCGTGCCGAAATGTCTTTTCGAGCGTGAAAAAGACATTGTAGACAAAATCCAGAATGATTGCCGGCGGTGCATGCCAGCACGAAAAAATTTCGGGGAGAGGCTGAAGCCCCATCAGCCCCCCCCCCCCCCTGGCTACGCGCCTGGTTATGATGTAGCAATGCAGGGAACATTAGGTACGCATAATGTTTAGCACTGCAGCCTATTAGCGACTTGTACTTGTATAAATGAAGTTTTATTCATCCTGCCTGAGTGATTAACTCTTCGATAAATATTCTAGCTACATTTCACTGAAGACCAATTTGAGCCGCGCATATTCCAAGAACTTGAAAAAAAAAGCTTAAGCCTAACGCAGTTCCAACAATTTTCTCCCACCGACCTGTCGTGAAGCACAGGAAGCCCCCTCGACAGCAGCATGGACCTCAAACTGACAGTAGTGATTGCTGTTGCTTGCTCCTTGTCCCGGCTCTAATAATTTCAACAATAATGATCTCGGTCGCTTAACGACGCAGCCAACGACACTATGATCCTTTATGCAGAGCCTGTCGCCACCGCATGCTGGCCCACAATCTACAATGCGTCGGCAATAGGGCCCCCGCTAATCAAAACTACAATTTTAACTATCCTACTAAATAATTTAACGGTATGTCGGTGTGAAGTGAACTATCAAAATATCTTATCCAAAGGCGTTTCTTTTGCCTAAAAATATAGAATGCCTTCTCCCATAGGTATCTGGTATATCGCTGAGAGGCAGCATAGACAGTTGGCGCGCCACCTCCTCACGAATAAAATCCTTAATCTGAACGGAGAGTGAGGATTCTGGCGAGGAGTTGGAGGGAAGCGTGAGGCCCGAGAGAGAGTGGCCGGGTGGAACAGCGCAGCGCGCAAGGACCCTCTGGCGACGCAGCTCATCGAAGCTCTGGCAAAGATTGACGACAGCTGCGACAGATGAAGGGTTTCGCGCGAGAAGCATTTGAAATGCGTCATCCTCGATGCCCTTGAGTATTTGCTTCACCTTGCCCTCTTCACTCATGGTAGAATCGACGCGGGCGCAAATACCGACGACATCCTCTATGTAGCTGGTGTACGTCTCGCCGGGCTGTTGAGCGCGCTGGCGTAGACGCTGTTCAGCACGGAGCTTTCGTAAGGCTGGGCGGCCGAAGACTTCCGTGAATGCTGCCTTGAAAGCGGACCAGGTTTGGAGTTCCCGCTCATGATTTTGGAACCAGAGGTTCGCAACGTCAGCAAGATAGAAGATGACGGAACGTAACTTCGTCGGGTCATCCCACTTGTTGTTCTCACTGACGTGCTCATAGGTAGAGAGCCAATCTTCCACGTCAGTCTCACCGGCTCCGCTGAAGACTGGGGGGGGGGGGGGGGTCCCGCTGCCGCTGGACGGCGCCGCAAATGATGGGCGCGGCGGAAGCTGCAGGCGGATTGTCGGTAGGCTCGAGCATGGTAGCGGCTGAAGCAGTCGGCAACGTTCGGCTGCGAAGTTCCAGGGTGAGGTCGGGGATTGCAGCACCTCCACCAAATGTGATATGACGATTTATTAGACGTCTCACGCAATCGAGGCAGTCCACGAACGCTGATGGTGCGCACAGCGACAGACGCAAGAGCACTTCTTCCTCTTCTTCACTACACGAGTATTTTTTAAGCTTCATTAACACCGACGCCTAAAATAATCTAAATGCCTTTCGTCAGCTTCTGTTATTGTGGGCGATGAGTGGTTGCCGGCACCACTTCATCGCACTGAAATTGCGCAACTGTCCTATTCAATGCAGGAACCACAGCGCAAAAGCTACTTTGATATTGAGATAAACGCATGGACGGGCGATGCACTCGCCAATAATTCATTATAAGAAGGCACGCTGAATATATTACCTGCAGTGCACATGCGCGCACAAGCAAGAAATAACTGCCAAACACAGAGCGATTTGCCATAAGCAATGCTAGATCAGATGCGCAAAGTAAAGCAACAAATCATGTAACAGAAAAAATAACTGGAGTATAGAACTCGCCTCAAAGCTTCTTTTACATCAGTGTGTGCCATTCATACGGCTTTAAGATGAAACCAACGTCCTCATAAACGTTGCCTTCAGCATTCTTCATGCTGTTATCACCATTTTTTAAAATTTTCTACAACGGGCCCAAAACCATGCGCCTCCATCGAATTTTGCGGTCCGTCCGCGGGAGCCAAGGCGCAATAGCGTGCCGTGCGCAGCGCGCGCAGCAAGCGGGCGAGGAGAATCGAGGAGGAAAGCGCGGAGGGGAGGAGAGTGTCGCTATTTTCAAATTATCAAGGGGCTTTAGGGCGTAGTAGGGTGCCTCGATGCCCAGCGCCGCCGTTCAGGGTGGAGACAACCCCACTGGCGCCGCCATATTGAATCACACGAGCTCAGACTCAGCTGCGCTTGCTTTCATAAATAGTGTTACTCGCGGCGCACTTCCAAGTGCTTTGCCTTGATGAGGATGTTTTTTATCGGTATCGCATCTGCACATCTTTATAACCAATAGCCGTTAACTCGTCGAAGGTCCAAGACGTAAATGTATGGCGCCGGGAACATGCCCCAAGTTGCCTAATTCAATCACTTTTAATATGCCGTGTGTATGTTTGAAATACGCACTATTTTTTTGCGCTTCGATGCTTGGTATATAAGGTTTGCGACCCCCTGTGTGTGGAAGTTTTTCTTTTTCGTTGTTGTATGTTGGTTTACACGTGACGCCTCCTTTACCGTAGCCAGCCACTCGCGCACGGCGGTTAGTTTCCCTTGCGTTGCGCGTGCTCTTCGCGTTCGTTGCAATTATTTGACGATATCTACGCGCAATTTTGCTTTTTTTTGCCCACAACACTGTGTGCTGGCAGGATTAAGCTGGTGTAAAAATAACTGCGATGTGAAAATAAGGTTTAGTTAGTGCTGTAGAGAAAAATGTAACGTAACTTGTCTGTGTCAATCTTGCGTAGTACACACAAGAAACCAAACGATGCACAAAATACATTTACTTATAATGTCTAGTACAGTCAATCATGAAAGAGATATGTACACGAAAAATTATATGTACTGTGTGGCGCCTGAAGGTTATGTTGAAAGACGAGATAAAAATTCACAAGGTAGGCTCGACTAGAGCACTGCGCGGGCCGATTTTTGCGGCCCGGGCCCGGCCCGGGCCCGTTTTTACATTGGGCGGCCCGCCCGAGCCCGATCAAAACTTTTATGGCGAGACCCGGGCCCGGCCCGGGCCCGGAAATAATCTACGTTACCCGCCCAGCCCGACCCGCCACCCCTTTACCTTAAGCCCGAGCCCGGCCCGAGCCCGGCTCGAAACCGGCCCGAACCCGGCCCGAGACCGAAAAATACATACTTTTCAGAGTTGAGAAGCCCGAGAATAACTCGCAGAAAGCCCGAGCCCGGCCCGGGCCCGCGTCAAAAAGCACACGCCGTGCCCGAGCCCGGCCCGAGCCCGTGAAAAAACTGCTCTACCCGGCCCCCACGGGCCGGGCCGGGCCCGGGCTTTCGGGTAAGCCCGAGCCCGTGTAGTGCTCTAGGCTCGACACACACAATTCGGGATAGGGAGAGCTTTTTTTTTAAATTTATTCATTACATGGGGGGGGGGGGGTTCAAGTGAGTACATCGACCTTATTACACACAATCTAAATCGAAAACAAGAATACAAACAAGAAAATGCAACCGCGGGTAATATTAATCAAGCTATCTAGCCAGAATACATCAGCTACCATCGAATACGTCGCATCAGCCAAACACATCGATGAAGAGTACAGAACATTTTATAAATAACCATTCGAACACTGATAACTACATTGAAAAAATAAACAACACTGCATACATATCGCGTAGAAAAACCGTAAATGAAACTAAGACAGTCAAATACAGATTAGCAATGTTTTTCACTTCGAAAATATAGTCCATGATGATGTAGGGCTGTTGACTTTAACAGACGGCGCCCATCCTGTCGATTTCCCTCGTACTGGTCGTCTTCAAAGTGTTTCTAAGTACAAGTAAAACAACAAAAATAATTATTGATATGAAAAGTTGCCGTGTAAATACAGAGAACCCATTACAGTGCTTAAAAATAAATTTTTGGAGAAGTAATGCTGTATTACCTCGCTTCACACGTTTCGAAGAAATGCACAAGCTACAACAGACACCATGCCAGAAAGCGCCCAATTATTTTGGTCCCATGATGCCCCTTAACTCTACTACACCTGGGCATACCGTGTAGAGGCATTTAAAGACCGTCACAGTACCCACTACGATCGGGATGAGCAAGAATGACCATCGGCTTACGAGCGCCACGCTACAAATATATTCGTCTAAAAAAATCAGCTATATAACGTAACAACCTGAGATCCGCAAGATATCTGCTGAGAAATCAGAGAAAATCACAATGCTTCGCTTGCCACGTACACAACAGCCGCTCTCCCCAGAAGAAGCACTGCGTTCTTTAGTCCCAAATAACCAGTAGCGAAAAAAGAAACTGAGGCAAAAAAAGAAACAAGAGAGACACGATGTGTGCTTCCCGTGAAAAAGTAAAATAGGTGTTACATGAAGATTTGTAGCTAATGTAAGGCTATTTCGCGGCGAAGCATTTTCGTCAGTCCTTAAAATAAGGGTACTATACTCGCATAGACTGCGCCTATCAAAACGGCAAAAGCCTATGCGACGCGCGCTCGCAAACCATAGGCTACTCAGACAGCATCGGTGCAGTGCTTAGTTCGTTAGCTAACGTAGGTACGTGAGCGAGGATCAGAGAATACTTTCTTATTTAAATAAAAAAACATGGTGCGATGGTCTAAACTTTCTTGACACTTACCTCGCAAATGTAGGAGCTATCCGTTGCCTTAAAGTGATACCGCTTTACTTGGGCTTCCCATCTCTTCCTTCGCTCTGGGTCCCGGGGGAAGCGTAAACAGCGAAGCCCTTTACGCGTCGATACGGTGCACTTGGGAACACAAAAGCCCGTCATGTCGACTCGATGAACTTGACTAGCTTGTTATTCATGCGGCTGAACACTGTCCAGCAAGTAGAAGCGTCAGCGAAGCATCCGCGCGCACTGTGTCTCGAACTAAGCACCGGCACCAAGCAATCGCAACCGCTCGCTGTGATTCAAGATGGCGTCGCAGCGAGAAAGCGGCGGCGCGGGGGCGGTCAAAGGATGGCACCACCCTGCACGGCGGCGCTGGCATCGAGGCACCCTAGAGCGTAGTGGCAAACACCGTCCCCTGGCTGCGGATTATGCGGGTTTCTAAACCGAAACTACTACATCACACAAAACACATGGCAAACAGCGTTGGCACAGCTAGATGACTCCAGTTGATGTCAAATAAATGTATAGAACAGCTTAGAACAACACACAACTAGCACAATGTACGAACCCACGAACGAGACATTGCTTGCGTACGCCAGCGACCGTTTTTCCTTCCTCCATGGTAGAGTGGCTAGAATGGTAGGGTGGCTGTAAAACAGCAGTTATAGTCACCCTATCCTCCATGGTAGGGAGGCTGGCCGCCCTATCCATGGTTTTTTCACACTTCCTGCCTCCCGGTATTGCCAGCACAGAATTGGTTGCCTGACAAATTTAGAGACTATATCTACTTGACTAACACCAAAGTGATCGCACCACGGTGGCTGCTCCGTGACACCGCTGCAATTACAGCCACCGTGATGCGATCACTGACACCGGCGTTTCGCTCCTGCTGTCAGCCCCTGCATGCTGCGCGAGCATGGAATAATGATTCCCAGGTTTCGTGTGTTCGCGCTGAATTGAAAAGGATAATACAGCTTTGATTGTTGAAGTTCCGGTGTGAAATTAATCAACAATGAAGCCAGCTTGTTATGTTGGTTCTTATGAGTTCGCTTATCTGTGGCTTCTTTTGTTCATTATAACGCCAAGGGTAACAGTAAACTTAACATTCTGTTAGGCATTTTATGCAATTTTAGACAAAACATCTAAAAAAGTTCTTGAGTTAGACATTCTGAATGCATTTAACAAAGTAGACTCGGGTAACACTATTAATAAATTGTTACCGCAGATACAACATATTAGTATATTTCAAGTACTTAGGCTATGTTTAGAAGAAATTTTATTTGCAGTCTTGTCGTAGACCAAGACGTCTATAGTAGTTTGTAGCCGTTTCAAGACGTTTTAAGACGTTTTGTGTTTGGTGGAAAGGACACAAAATCTGAAAAGTTTACGAAAATGCTGAAAAATGAATCCTCAGTGTGCGAGAACACCGAAAAGAAGTAGTCACTTAGCTCATTTTCAGCCGATGGCTTTATTTTTGGCGTTTTCGTGAGCGCGCGCCACGCCACCCGACCCGTGCAAGTTGGATGGTGTGACGTCACGACACCCTCGTCGGCTAGCCAGCCGGCCGGCCGCGGTCATTCGAAGCGCGCCGACGCCGCTATCGCGAGCATGGATTCGAGTTCTGGTGGCTCTACCAGCGATGAGTTCACGTCTGAAGACGCGGACCATTCCAACTTGGCAAGAAATATAACCGCTTACGGTTACGAGCCTTCCGCGTTACGAATAGCAGGCGGCCGTGGACGTGCCGGTCTGGTTTTCGCGAACCATAGCGCGGATATTTCGCTTTGCACCAGACACTTGTGCAAGAATTATTTGTCATTTCCACTCTATACACTTGCTTTTTCAAGATCTCACGTAGGCGAGGCAGCTGCGGGGTACTTCAACACTGCGTGTGGATGACTGAACAGTAGTTTATGCCGTCGGCATGAGCAACTGCACAAGATGGCTGCAAAAGGGAGCGAAAACAGTACCGACCTCTTTTCGCCTCCGCTTTTCAAGCTCGCCGCTGATCATTTCGGCCTTGCGTTTTTGTGAGGAGACCGAGGACACAACGTCAGGCTTTAGGCATTGCCGAGGGGCTGGTCACATAATCATCGTAGATGAAGTGGTCCGCGCAAATGAAGTCATTATTCAGATGTCTCCAGGCTGGGCGTGATGGCTGACAGGTAATATCAAAAGTCTACACACCTTCTGATCTCTAGGAAACGTGTGCGACCGCGTGTCACGACCGACGATGCTGTTTTAACAGCCTTGGGCGCAGCAATGTCTGGGCATTTCCTTCCGCTGCGACGAACGCGGGAAGGCACATGCAAGACGCACCACCTCCGTGGAGCGCCGACGGGGATAATGTTTCAGACGGACCACGTGCGAAGTTCACCGATGGGGATAAATGCCGCAAGGGACCGACACACCCGAGAGACGGTGACGGCTGTGGCCGACCTTGGCCACGCGTGGGTGTTATGACGTCAAATTTCAGCTTCTGCCGGCGGCCGCTTGGAGGCAAGGCGCAAGAGAAAATTGCAAAAAAAAGATATTTCGCGTTCTTTTTTTTTTCAAAGCAGCTTGTTGTATTCGTCATTTTCAACAGTTCAACTTTTGTTCCGATGCAAAAAACCACGGAGACACTGTCCCACGGAATGGTTTGGACAGGTTTGCGGAGCAGATGCAGCTGCGCGCTTTGCATGTCTAGGCAGATGGGCGGAGCTTGGCAGAAGCCTAGCGAAGTGGCGCGGAGTCTTGCGAAGCCATGCACAACTGTGCCAGCTGTTGCTAGGCAAAGCAGGTGACGTCATCGCTCAGCGAGGTTTTTTGTTCGCGCGTTACGGACCGACGGTCGGCTAGTTCACAGGGGTATGTGCCATTGCGCTTGGACCCTTTCTGCCTACCGCCAGGATCGACCCACACTTTTGAATTCAGCAGACACATTACAGCCGGCTTAAACAGCTCCGCTGTTAAAAAAAGAAAAAAGAACTTGGACGACACAAACTACACAATTTCGCCGTGTCACCTCACACGTATCTACAATACCGAAGTGGTTATTATATCTAACACAACCCACTACACGGGATTGGCCAAGAATCAGGCGGCGGTGGGCAGAAAAGGGAAGAAGACTGAAATAAGATTTTCTTATAGAATTTAATATGAAATGAATTCTATTCATTAATAATAATTTTAATGGCATATTATATTAAAATGTGAATTTAATATTTTTGTTTTCATGTAGTCTTGCCCCAAAAACTGCAAATATTCATCCTTTTCTTCGTCTGTTGCGTTACTAATATTGGGGATACTTGGAGCTTCGATAGAAATTTTCATCAGCGCATCGACATGGGCGGGCGTCATGTGACATCTATCTAATGTCAAGAGCACGTTAATGGCGGTAAAGCCTCTTTCAACGGCATCGATTCCTACGGCAAGAAGCAGTATCTTCATTGCAGCTGATGACAGAGCAGGGAACATTCTTTTTCTCTCTACCTTGCACGAAAGCATTAGCAGTGCTTGCTGTGAAGCCAGCTTTCCAGTATACCGTCCGCACACCGGGGACTCATTCCCCAGTCGAAGTTCGGAGCTTAAAGGGATACGGACAAAAAAGTTGGCTGGTGGTTTTTTGCGTCGGAACAAAAGTTGAACTTTTGAAAATGAGGAATACAACAAGCTGCTTTGAAAAAAGAACGAGAAACCTCTTTTTTGCGATTTTCTGTTGTACCTTGCCTCCAAGCGGCCGTCGGCAGAAGCTGAAATTTGACGTCATAACACCCACCCGCGCGCGCACGCGGCCAAAATCGGCCACAGCCGTCGCCGTGTTTCCGGGGTTGTCGTTCCCTTGCAGTGTTTGTTTAACCCCTTTCGGCGATCTTCGAACGTGGTCCGTCTGAAACATCCCCGTCGGCGCTCCACGCAGGTGGTGCGTCTTACATGAGCCTTCCCGCGGTCGTCGCTTCGTATTGACGCTTTTGTCGCGGCGGAAGGAAATGCCCAGACATTGCTGTTATAACAGCATCGTAGGTCGTGAGACGCCGTCGCACACGTTTCCCATAGACGAGAAGGTGCATAAACTTTGAATACCTGCCTGTCAAGGAGCTCGCCAAGATTCAAGGGATCAGCCATACCATCTACGCAGATGACATCACCATCTGGTGCGCTGGCGGCAGCGACGGCCAAGTTGAGGACGCCGTGCAGAGCGCCATCGATGCGACTGAGCGCTTCCTCCACCCCACTGGGCTCAGATGTTCTCCATCCAAGTCTGAGCTACTTCTCCACAAGAAAAGACCCAGAGGTGGTGGCCATCGTGATGGGAAACCGGCGTCCAAAAGCGAAATACTGCTTTTCACTGGTGACGGATCCCCGGTGCCCAGAGTGGACTCGCTCCGAATATTGGGGTTGTATATCGAGTCTAATGTGCCAATGGTACCGCACTCAGAAGGATCATCGCCAAGACGGATAGTGCTCTCGGCTTCATCCGGAGGATCGCCAACAGGCACCGGGGAATCAAGGAAGACATTCTCATCCGCATTATACATGCTTTCGTGCTCTGCCACCTTTCATAGTCGGCAGCCATGCATAATTGGCACGTTGCAGAGAGAAAAAAAAACACGTTGGCACGTTGCAGAGAGGAACAAGTTAAATTCCCTCATCAGAAAGGTCTTCAAGTTCGCCCTCGACTTACCTGTAAGCACTCACACCGAAAACCTGTTAAAGCTCGGAGTGCACAACACGCTCGAAGAAATAATAGAGGCACAAGAGCGTTCACAACTGCTCAGGCTATCCAGCACCAGGGTTGCCAGGTCCAAAAAGTAAAAATAGCCAGGAAATTGCGAAAAGTAGCCAGAAAAGTAGCCAGTTGATTGTTGGTGCTTAAAAAGTAGCCAAAAATGTCGCCAGGCTGCCGGCATCGCCAATCACTTAAGAAAACATTGCTAAAACCGATTATGAACTCTTTTTGTAGCTGTTATGTATAGTGCCCTTCGACATATTTAAAACATGACTTTGGGGCTCAATTTAAACCTGGTGGCTCGGTACTCGTATCTGGGAATTGCTATCCCTGTGTAAATGATTAAGTAAACGCATGAAGTCGCTGAACTCGAGCACCAGCGAATATGTCGTTTGGACAGTTCTCGCTCTTTAGTAAATCGTCAATGTAACCCTGTGCCATATCTTAACTTTGAAAGGGGATATCACACACTAGTCGGGATTTCATATCACTTAAAAAGTGTTCTAGTAGTTTTTTTCATTATTGATTTGTAATAAAACTCCTGTTTCAACCGTAATTTTCTGATAAATCAACTATAAAAGGAAAGATTCCATGAAATGAGCCAGAAGGTGTTCCCGTTGAATGAATTTCAATGGTTGCAAGGTGGAGGTGGCGTCCTCCTTTCCAAATACACACGGTGAGGATGGTCATTGCACATCGTGTATGTCATAAGAGGCGAAGTACAGCGAATTATACCTTTTATTTGTAATATTTTGTCTGGTTTGTCTATAGTTCTTATAGAAAAATGTTGGTTGTAAAAGTAGCCAGAAAGTAGCCAACCCGAAAATTTTCCCGCCAAGAGCCCTCAAAAATAGCCAATTTGGCGCAATGTAGCCAAATCTGGCAACCCTGTCCGGCACCTCGGTGGACCTCAAGATACTCGACGAGATGGGCCTCTACCTTGTCGACCAGTGCCCCGACGCCGTGCGGATTCCCAGCGACATCAGATCTCAACTACGCATCGCGCCCATTCCCCACAATTTGCACCCCGCACACAACGTCGGCAGACGTCGGGCCAGGGGTAGAGCTCTACTCGAACATGTCCGTAACAACCACATTGAGGCAAGCTTCGTGGATGCCGCGGCATATGTCCAACAAGAGGCGATCGCCATCTCCATCGTCCACACTAATTCCATGATCACTTGCTGCGCTACGGTACGGTACGCACTTCGAAGCCCTTGGTAGCCGAACAGGTTGCAATCGCGCTGGCTGTGCTCGATGGTCGCAGAGAGGCAATATATAGCGATTCCAAGGCGGCCATCAAGGTCTACCAAACCGGGATGGTCTCCCCCTCAGGCCCTTCGCATTCTCCAAAGCTTGAAAAGTATCTCTCAGCATTCTCTTATTTGGTTTCCCGCTCACTTGGGGTCGACTGAGCGCTCTCCCTCTAACCCTAACGAGAGCGCGCACGAGGCCGCGCGAAGACTCACTGACCGCTCCACCTCCGCAGTCCCCCTACCCCGCGGGGAACCATAGCTCACGTATAATGAGATCACAAAGCATTACTAACTGTCAAGACGGGTATTCCCCCTCCCGCACCCTGCCTTATGCAGGGCGCGGGCGGTGACCCTTCATCTTTTACAAGCTCGTGCTGATCTTAACCTTGCGGTTCTTCACACTATATACCCTGAAAGGTATCCCAGTGCGGACTGCCCTGCCTGCGGACTAACGGCAACATTCAACCATGTGTTGTGGGCGTGTGAAGCCATCGGCTCCGCCTTCAGCGAGGATAGGTGGGCTGTGCTTTTGGGCAGCCTCGAACTCAACGACCAAACTCTGGCCGTCCAGAGTGCCCGCGATCGGGCCATCAAGCTCCGCTTGGCGGTCCCAACGTGGGACTAGCCGGGTGACACGGGGTCTCCCCTGCGTCTTCTCTGGACCTAAATAAAGTTATTTCACTCACTCACCTGCCTGCCTGTCAGCCATCACGCCCAGCCTGGAGACGTCTAAAAATGACTTCATTTGTGCCGACCGCTTCGTCGACAATGATTATGTGACCAGCCCGGCTGTACTGAAAAGCCTCCGCATGCCGCTCGAAAGGCAACGCCTAAACCCTGACGCTGTGCCCTCGGTCTTCTCACGAAATCGCTAGGCAGAAATGGTCAGCGGCGTGTTTGGAAAGAGGTGAAAAGATGTCGGTACTGTTTTCGTTCACTTGCAGCCTTCTTGAGCAGTGTGAGGGCGAGGCTGGGGCGAGATGCCCGAGGCTGGGCACGAAGGCAGTAATGTCTTTTAAAATGTTGGCAAAGCATAGTAAAAGAATACAAGGCTAGCGCGCGCGAGCACGACTCACGAGATCAGTCCTACATGTCAACGGGGCAGACACACACACAGCTGTTTTTCCACAGGCTAAAAGCGGGAAAAACGGGGGAGAACACCAGACAGGTGCTGCCATCTGTCGGGCGGCTGGCGAAGTGGACGTGATGAGTCTCGGAGCTACTGATTACCCCGCAGCTGCCTCGCCTGCATGCGCTCTTGAAAAAGCAAGCTTACAGAGGAAATGAGAAAGAATTCTTGCACAAGTGTCTGGTGCAGAGCGAAATCTTCGTGCTACGGTTCGCGAAAACCTGACCGGCACTTCCACGGCCGCCTGCTCTTCTTCGTCGCTTGACGCGGAGGAAGGCTCGTAACCGTTAGCGGTAATATTTCTTGCCAAGTTGGAATGGTCCTCGTCTTCAGACGTGTACTCATCGCTGGTAGAGGCACCAGAGCTCGAATCCATTCTCGCGATGGCGGCGTCGGCGCGCTTCGAATGACCGTGGCCGGCCGGCTGGCTATCCGACGAGGGTGTCGTGACGCCACGCCTTCCAACTCCCGCGGGGCGGGCGGCGAGGGGCGCGCTCACAAAAACGCCAAAAAATAAAGCCATCGGCTCAAAAATGAGCTAACTGACTACTTGTTTTCATGTAATCACACACTGAGGATTCATTTTTAGCATTTTCGTAAAATTTTCAGATTTTGTGTCTGTGTCCCTTAACGAGAACAATTTGCCACATTGTAAAGTTTAGGACTAAACACGGGGGTATTGCTCGTACTGTACGTATTGTGCATACGAGTACGTCGACTTAAAAATGGAAAAACAGAAAGACCAAATATGAATATCGCATCTCAATCACGTGCAAGTGTTTACCGCAAGGATGCCCCACTCCCTGCAGGTCGCAGTGTAGCACTGTCGTCTGCGCGATGAGCGTCAAAATTGGACCTCATAATTAAAGCCACCTAGCGCCCACTTCCGCAAAGAGTAAATATTTTGGAAAGCGATTACCACAGTGCATGGGTTCTGCGTAATTGTTTTCCGGGATGAGTGCCTGCCTGAAAAAGGGAAGCGGGGGAGGGGGGGTCCGGAATAATTTGGGGGGGGGGGTGTCCAGATCCTCCTGGGGGGTGTTAGGGGGGTGTGTATGAATCCCTGCGAGGGACGGTAATCGCAAGGATGAGCGGCTGCGAACTGGGGCGTAGCCGGGGGGGGGGGCTGATGGGGCTTCAGCCCCTCCCCCCCCTGAAATTTTTTCGTGCCGGCATGCACCGCCGACCAAAACAACCACCGGCGCCGGGAATCATTCTGGATTTTGTCTACAATGTCTTTTTCACGCTCGAAAAGACATTTCGGCGCGGACATTGTGAACTCGGGCTGTATTTCGTGGCAACAACCTTGCACCTGGAGTCGCATAACACGAGGAGCCCCACCCGAGCACAAACGTTCAAGGGCTTTTCGATAGCGAGCCGGCGCGCTGCGGCATCTCGCAGCGGCTGCGGAATCGACAGGGCGCATGGATTTCAATTCCGAAACTTTATGGGTGTAAAGTTCTCAAACTTTTGACGCGAACGGTGCACTGACATTTCCAAAGGCGTGCTTTAGATTTTCCATTCTGGAACTTTATGGGTTCAATGTTCTTATAATCTTGGGCCAACATGCGCGCACTGGAGTCCTCATGCCCAAGCCGTTCCAGAAATGGAAGCACGCGCTCGCAATCTTCCACACACATGAAAATACTAAATATCACCGTGACTGTGAGCTGGCAGCTGATAATTTTCTCCAAACATTTTCAGGAAGCGCGCCCAATGTGATTGATCAGCTAGACCAGGGCAGGCAAAGTAAAATAAGAGAACACAGAAGTAAGTTAACGGCCTATTATTGAGGTAGTTATTTTTTGCGGGCGACAAAGTCTGGCTCTCCGTGGCCATAGGAACAGTGGTTCTATGGAATTGAGCAAAGCCCCCGCTGAAAATACCGGCATTTTCAGAGCGCTTCTTCGCATGCGAGCTGATTGTGGAAGTACATATCTGAAGAACCATTTGGAAAGTTGCTCCAGTAATGCCTCGTATTTAAGCACAGGTATAGAAAACCAAATTATAGAAATTTGTGGTGAAATTATCAAAGAAAGCCTAGATGTAAAAGTAATTGCTGCAGCGTGCTTCTCCGTACTTGCTGACGAAACGACGGATATTGCTGGAATCAAACAGGTTAATGTTTGTGCAAGGTGCTTAAACAAGGATGCCAACGACATCGAATGAGTGCTTTTAGGTTTTAGCACCGGAATAGATGCCCTCTCTCATTGCGACTGCAGGTTCTATGTAAACGTGTACAAGCTGCTGCAGCTTCTAGTCACCCTTCCAGAGACAACTGCCAGCGCAGAGAGAATATTTTTAACAAGAGTTTACTAAAAGACTACTTGCGCTCTGCAATGTCTGTGGAACGCATGGTTAGGCTCGCGATTCTATACGCCCTAGACGTCCTATACGCCCTAGACGCCCTAGACGTTCTAGACGTCGGCATCAACGTGTCCGAAGTCATTTACCGCTTCGCTAAACTTCCCCACCGAGTGAAGTTTGTCCTTTAGATAGCGAAGCAGCAAAAATCAAGGCAAGTAAAAAGCTCTGTTCCTTCAAGTCAATAAACTCGTAATTATGAAAACGTATGACTGTTCATTAGCCTTGAAAACCGCAGAAATTTTCGCCGCTTATTCTAACAATTAGCATCATGATCAAAATTATCATGCGAATACAAAAATTACGAGGACATCAATAACCAATGGCGATGACTGCTGTGCCGCGCGCCACTCCAGACGAGTCCACACAGAATAGGTTCCTGCAACGTACGGAAGTGACGTCACTACAAGACAACGTCACACGCATGCGTATTTCCGATTTCTTGTAGGCGGGTACTTTGATTTCTTGTTGTTCGCATGAGATTCAGTTGATTCAGTATGCATCCAGTCAGCCGCGCTTGCGTGTCGTGCTTTTTGCAGCCACCGGTGCTGGTCTAAAAGGGAGGTTTGAACAGCGCGAATAAAACAAGGACACGAATAAGCAAATACACAAGCGCTGACTGCTAACCGGAAGTTTATTTGAAATTTATCGCCCATTTATACTTCTTCCAGCATAGGTATGCGTACACCAGTCACATAAACATCAGCAAATACAGCAACATCATAATCTATCATGCAAAAAAGCTATTTGTTTCTCCGACAGAGCGAGAGAGGGAAAACTTACACATTTGTCTCCTTTCTTTCAAATGTGATATGCCTCTATTATTTTTCTTTCCTTCTTACTTTTTCTTTTCTCTATGAATTTTGCCTTTTTAAAAACAGGAGTGTATGGACACTGTTTGCAATGTCCCGCTTAATGACTTCCACAGCCATTCTTGACGTTATTGTTGTGCTGACGAGTTATATCATTGAAACACTGTCCTGTTTATCCAATATAAGTTCTGCGACAGCTCAGCGGTATCTGATAGATAACGTTGCGCGTGCAGTCAGTGAAACGGGATTTATGATCGATGGTGCGCAGGCGCTTATTGAGCGTTCTCATACGATTGCATATCGAAAAAAGCTTGCACGGGGCACTGAAAAGTAAATTAACATTATGTCTGTTGGGAACTTTCTTTAGATTCTGCGACAACTTATGCAAGTACGGCACTACATGCACTGGTCTCATGTCTTTTTTCTTTTCTTCGTGTGCTGATTACAAACTTTTTTCTTTTTTCTTTCTGCAAAATGGCTTCGCATACTGAAGTGATGACAGAGCGGGGATAATCTGCGTTCTGTAATCGTGCTGTCTGATTTTAAAAACTTCGCTCACACTCGTGCTCACATGACTTATTTAGTGCTGACTTAATGCATGTGGTTGCTATGCCTCTCTTAATCAATTTTGAGTGTGCACTGTAATAGAGTAACAAGCTTTTCTTAAATTTGGGATGATATGCCCAGCATACATGCTCATCCGAAGAACAGAAATTAATATCGAGAAACTGAATGCGGTTGTTAGTTAGCAGTTCGTGCGTGAACTTAAGACCTCCCGATGAGTTCTTGAACATGCTCAAAATTTATTTGACCGCGTCATGACCATGCATACTCTCATCTTCAAAACAATTAAGTAGTCATCCATGTACCTAAACACTCGCGTAGTAGGTGTGTCCACCAACTTAGCAGAAATTTCATTGTCAACCGAGGATAAAAATATGACACAAAATTTGCCTATACAAATGCCAGTACGTTGGATGTAGAACTGGCCATCATAGTTGATGGCAGTTGAAAGATGATAGAAATCTAAAAGCGTTAAAAAATTGTCGCTGTTAACACCGACAGAATTTCGAAAATTCAGTTCTCCTAAATCTTCTATCCTTCCATGCACAGCACACATCAAACCATTACGCGGCACTAAATAATATAAGTCCTGTATGTCTATTGAAACTGTGGTTAGTGCAGTCCCCTGGTCTTCATTAATTGCCAAGATAACTTCTTCGGAGCTATATCAGAAAATGGTCCTATATCTGCAACATCTTCAGATGGCCTTGTAGAACTTTCCCTACATGGCACTGCCACGTCTTCTCGGACACGATAACTCTAAAAGGGTAATCAGGCTTGTGGGTTTTGCAAGTGAAGAAAACTTCAGGAAATTCGGTATCAGCTTTGTTCACAAGCTGCCGTAGCGAATCCAGGTACATGTCTGAGTAGCTTTAGGGCAGCCTTCTTTTGCTTTTTCTGTTCGAAAGGAACAGCTTTGAAATTCTTCTTTATGGCTTGCTTGGATTTTTTGTTAAAATAGTTTGTAGGCAAAACGACAAATCCACCTTCTTTATCTGCCTGCAGTATTTCAATCCCATCATTGTTCATGCTCGTTACAATATTCTTTATAGGTGTCACACCTGATTTTCCACCTGTTGCATGCTTTATAAGTTATAACGCAGTCCACTGCTGCAATTGATGCGACAGGACTTGAAAAACTAGACCACCAGATTCATAACAATATTTATTTGGATCAATTAGAGTGACGCAGAGGCTTGTGAATACATTTAATTGGACATCTTCTGCGCTAAAGCCAAGCTCGAGATCCGACTGGCCAAATTAGACAAGCAACTATTGTATACATCTGGCTATGATAACAAGAATTTTATTAAGTAGGCCACAGAGTTGGGTTTATTCACATGACGAGAGGATGCCCGCTGATAATGACGAAGCTAAGAAACTCGGTCTAAAGAATGCTGCAAAAATAAACATTACTTGAACAGCGATATTATCACAGCAAAGAAATGCATGGCAGAAGCGACAGTCCTAGCTCATATAGCACAGAAATGCACAAAGCCAAATGTGAATAATTGTGCCACAAAATTCATTTTTCAATGTGCAATTATGTTCTCTGTCAGTAGGTCTGCTGTGCTGTGTCGGTCAATGGGTGCTGCTTTTGCCCTGAATATGCCCACAGCTGTCCTTTAACGGGGACTGATAGTGCACCTGACACCACTGCTTAAGAAACGTTAAACATGTGTCATGAAGACAAAAAAGCAAAACGAGGGGGAAAAATAAAGCTTGCAGAAGAACGAGACGGATTGTTTGAGATAAGGTTCGGCAGTCGGGATGAGCCACTAGAAGCAGAACGATAAAGTCAAAGGAGAGTTTGCTCTTTGGTGTGCAATCAAATTCACAGACATCATACCGAAGGCGTCAAGAAGGGCACAAGGACGAAGTTAAGGCACCTGGCAGCTTGGAAAGACAGAATCACGCACGCGAATGCAGAAAGATTGCAGGAAACCACTCAAAGCCCTGAATGCAAGAAAAGAGTAAAGTGCACTTTGTTAAAAAAAGGATTTTCTTTCAAACACAAGGTTAAAATAAAACTGTTCAACCACACAATACTGAAAACATAAACAGCTCCAAAATTGCATAACTGTGCAAACTCGGCTTTAAGGACTGAAATAGGTGGAACCCAATTTGTTCTTTGTGAGCAAATCAGGATGTATGGCTATGGATAAGCTAAACACGTGCAGTTTTGGCTTGGCAAAAAGGGTATTAATTAGTTAAACTTCTATTGTGGTAACAAACTTCTATAGTGGTAACCCAAATAGATGTTTGGCAATGCGAAAAAACAACAACTTTTGTATGCAGTAGTGTGAGATTAACGTGGACATAAGTGCAGTGAGTAAACAGGGTCTATTTTGGGCAGAAATACTGAAATATAAATTGCACTGGTATTGCACTCCGTCGGATTATTTTGACAGGAAGCAATAGCCTCCCCTTCTGTTTGCATATATTTTGCCATAAAGTTTGCCAACACTTGCATAATTGCTGTCGCACTACTGCATACCTCAGCAAAGCCAGGTAGCTGCAGAGTGTTTTCAGGTGGTGGACAGAGAAGTGCTGCATGTGATAAATGTCATGTATAAAAGACAATGAGCATCACGAGAACAAGGTGAGAGCTGGAGCCAACGCTTCTACAAGTGGACTTGTCTTCTTCAAGGCGACATATGCTCTCCTCGGCACAGTATATATAGGTAATGTTCTTCTAAAAGGGAGAGAAGGTAAGGTGGGTGGGTGATGTAACGAGCGAGAGTGTGTTAGCGGCGAGAGTGCAGAATTGAAAAGAAAGATATTGCACTACTGATAGGCGGTGGACGAATTTGAGGCAGCGCCGTGTGTTAGCCGGTTTACGTGTCAGTTCCTCTTTTCGTGGAAGAGGCCTGGACGACGGGGAGGAGAAAAGTACAAAAGAAAAGTACAAAAATGAGGCCTTCCAACAACTGAGCAACCACGCCCATTACATAAAACTCGACTCAAAGACAACTTCGGTTTACAGCAACCTTGTCCAAAGTACAATAGCGCAGCTGCTGTCCCAGGAACTAATCACTCAGTCTGAATATCGCTTCATGATGCCCAATAACAAAGAAGCAGGCCGCTTTTACCTTCCTAAAATATATAAGGTTCCCGTATAGAAGAAATATTTGCAGCAGAAATCCCCGGCAGGCCCATAGTGTCCAATAACAACACACCTATCGAATCACTATCTAAATTCTTAAATCAACATCTGTCAAACATCCCAACCACCCTACCATCTTTTTTTCAAGATACGCCCCACTTCCTTCGCATTATCGTCTCGATTAACGCTTACCAAATCCTCTCCAACCGCGCTATTCTAGTAACTTTAGATGTTTGTGCTCTACACTAACATACCCATGAGTGAAGGAATTGAAGCCGTGTCGAAGTCCCTCGCAATCAATCCTCAAGCGCACGCTCCTGAAGTTTACCTGTCACTTCTCGAGTTAGTTCTCACGCTCAACTATTTCAAATTCTATTTTATTGATTATCTACAAACTTTCGGCACAAGCATGGGAACACCATTCGCTCCCACGTATGCCAACATTTTTATGGGACAGCTTGAAGCAAACCTGACAAAATCATACCCTTTAAAACCCCACACCTACCTGCGTTACATAGACAACATATTCATGATATGGAAACACGGCACAAACGCGCTAACCGACCTAATTACCCATTTCAACCGCTTTCACCCGAGTATTAAGTTTACTGCTCACCACTCTCCTAGTCAGATCAACTTCTTCGACAGGACGGTTTACATAGAAAATGGAAAACTCAGAACGTATTACCGGAAACCTACGGATAGCCAGCAGTATTTAGACTACAGCAGTCATCACCCGCCACACTGCAAGCGAGGAATTTTTGTCGGACAAGCCAAACGAATAAGAAGAATCTGTAGCGAAGAGAGCGATCATATCCACCACCTAATTGACCTAAAGGGCCCCTAAACCACCTCAGATATTTTTTGAACATTTCAAGAAACCGCGCGCATCGGGTTCACAATGCCGTCACGATGAACGATGCCAAATGCTGCAGCGCTACGCCCCCCCCCCCCCAAAAAAAAATGCCGTCCTCCTCTCCTGGCCTTTCCGGTATCCCCAGCGGTCGTCACGATGTCAGCAGGGTGCATCTGTCTACTTAGGACACCTCTCGCGCGGCAGACGTTCTACGGCACTGGAGGCCGGTTCGCCGTTGGTAAATTTGCCGCGAGCGTGGACGTGCTCTAACCGGAAATGGACAGCGCGTTGGCGATGACGTATGTCACGTGAGGAACACTCGGTGAGGAGGAGAGACCAGCCGACGAGGAGAGTAGCGAAAGAAAGAGCGAAACAAGCGAGGGCCGTGTTTCGATCGTCAAACGCATGTAACTCCGCTGTTACGGCACCATTTCGAAAAATTCTCGCGGCTACGTGTTCGTTGTAGACTCGTGCACAACTGCAACACAATTAAAAATTAAATAAAAATTAAATTATGGGGTTGTACGTGCCAAAACCACGATCTGATTATGAGGCACGCCGTAGTGGGGGGCCCCTTAAAGTAACACTAGCGGAACGAAACCATCCACAAATTGCTCTCGACCGGGCTTAGGACATCTCGTCAAGATTAGAGAGGCAGTTGGCATTAGCTATGAAACAACCTACACCAGAATATAATATCCACTAGCCTTTATAATACAATATTCCAATGCCCTCCCAAACATAAAAAAACATCCTACAATAATACCACCCAATATTATCAAGTAACGAGCGTCTGAGAAAAGCGTTCCCGGATGTACCAAGGGTTACCTATCGCCGCAACAGAAACGTTAAAGACATGTTATTACATGCAAAAGTCAGCCAACATTATTCCCTTGTAGTAAAAGCATGTTCTCGCCCCAAGTGCAAAACCTGCAGGCACCTTCAAAGTGACCTCAAAATTAAAAGCACCGCAAATAGCTACACACACGAAGTGAAAACTAGATTTACTTGCACTAGCTCCGACGTAATTTATATGCTCGAATGTTCCTTCTGTAAGAAACAATATATCGGAGAAACGGGACAATCAATGAACGTCAGGTTTAACGGACATCGCGCGGACACAGCTAGAAAGCTAAGCCGTCGCTGAGCATTTCAACCAACCAGGTCATAACTTTGATGAACTTAAACTCTACATACTACAGTGAAATTTCCGTTCTGCGCGAGAAAGAAAGTATAGAGAATCGTACCTCATCGAAGACATTGCAACCAATAGACCTCTCCCTGTTTGCAAACAGCGTGACGTCACTGCGGGGGCCCCTCCCCTCTCCCGAAGCGAGCGCTGGTTGGCAAAAAACGTTCGTGCGACCTGTTCTCTCCGCATAAGAGCGCTGCTTGTATACAACTGCCGCGATCGTAAGTCCGGCATATTGTGATTTTTTGAAGTGAGAGAATTTACGAACTGTGCTTAGGAAGTATAATCCCAGGCAGCACATTACATGGGGCCAACTAGGGCCGATGGTGGTTTTCAGCCGGCACTAGCTGGGCCACGAAGGCCCGCCGTTGCCTCCGTAATGCCAGTGCTGGCAGAGCCACTGTAACAGACATCCAGCACTCGCCCTGCCTTGCCGGTGAATGCCCGTTAATGGCTAGGCCGGGCGACGCAAATGGCTATCCTGGGCCTGCTTTGCCGTTTGAGTGCCGTCATTGGCTGTACATCTCTAAGCATTGGTTAATAACGTCCGCTCAAAGCTATAGGCATAGCCACATTGTTTAGCAGTTTTGATAGACCCGTAAATATCGGCCCGTCAAACAGAACGGCATTTCAATATTATTTTTCACGCAGCATTCGCTGGCCATTCCCGATTATATACGTATGTTTACAGCACGCAATATTTATTTGAATTTTTCACCGCTCACGCCAACTGCAACGAGATCACTCTGGTAATTTTTTTTTGTTTCTTACTAAATTATCATGTATGTTCTGCATATTTTCTTCGTTTTATTACAAAGGCTGTTAACTTTGGCGTAATTGTATTTATTGTGTTGAATCATTCGATCGGAGATTATTTACAAGTGACACAAGGGCACTTGCGCGCTTGCCGTGTGCATCCTCGATAGGCGAAATAACAAATTCAAGGGGGTGTATAACTAAAAGCATGTACGCTTACATATGCGTCGTTTAAATAGTGTTGCGGATAGTGAATTTCTATATACTGCATAACTTTATGGTGCAATCATCTGTACCACTTGCCAGTAATGCCGTTGCTAGCTGAACTTCTGTAGCGGCTGTAAATTTTGTTGCTAGTACAATACAAGTAATTTTGGATGACTGCTCCCTATATTATTTTTCTGCATGAAGAGCATATCGAACCGTGTAGTAGTGTCTCCTGCGGCCCGCTTCATTATAATCTTAGGTGCCTTTCCCGGAAAGCTCTGTCGTGCGTGTCTTTTTTTGTGTTTTTTTTTTTGTTTTTTGTTTTTTTTTAATGCCAGATGATTTTTTCTGACCAACGAGCACAGTAGGCGTAAATTTCTCTCCGCAAAAAGAATCGGGGAAAAAAAGAAGTGGTGCCATGTTGAAGAAGAGGTTTCTGCTGGACTATTGGTGCATATTTCTAAAACAAAAAACTGCAAATAAAGGGACAAGAACGTGAGACAAGCCCAACGCTAACTTACAATGAAATGCTTATGTTGCACGACGACAGATATATCTGCACTGAAGAGAAGGGGGAAGGCGGAGAACAGAGACAACGCCACAACAGATAGACGGGGCTGGGAGGGGGGGGGGTGAAGAGAAAAGGTTTGGTCAGACGACCAAGACGAGTATACACAACGCGATCTCCGTTGGAAGGGAACAGAAAATAAAGAAAAATAAAAAAAAGAACACGAATGTTCGTGGCCCGCCGCGCCATTCCGAACTTTGACGGATGGCTGAAAGAGTTGAAGTTACCGACCTACTACTGAGAACGAAGAGCGAGGCTAAGAATAAGGAGAATACAGGAAAATAGAATGGAAAAAGAAAGAAAATGAACGCTACTGGATAAAAATGTAAGCTACTGAATAAAATTAATTTCTGATTAAAAAGTTAAGCAAGCGTAAAGAAAAAAACTACTAAAATATATATACATTTTTCAAGTAGTTGAACTCTTTTTGTGAGAGCAACAGAGATTTGAATAAATTGTTCGCTGACGTTTGCATCTTATATCAGCTAATCAATAAACCTATCGTTGTTTTGACTTTGCAAAGAGGCATACATAAGCTTCCTTATTCCTTATTAAATTCAGAATCCCACTTACACCCTCAACGACACACCTCTGGTAACTTCTTCCTCTTGTAGATATCTCGGGATACACATCTCACACGCAACATTTTTGGAATATTTATGTTGAGTTTTAAATTTACCAATGCCAACCATATGTTTGGTTTTCTGCTCCGAAATTTTCTTCATGGGAAGCTTTTATTTTATAAATACATGGTGGGGTCAATCTTCGAATGCACCAGTTCTGTCTGGAATCCAGCAACTGCTATACCATATCGCAAGCTCTCGAAAGTGTCCAAAACCTTGCCGTCTGTGTTTTGATACATATAATTAATTACTCACGTGTATCCAGTGCGTCTTCAATAAAATCATCGCTTGATTTACCTTGTCGCCGTATGCGATCTCGCTTGAGTTTGTTTATTAGGATTTATTTTATTACTCCCCTTGCTTAAACGACATATTTTTCTACCTCCCACCTACGTTTCTTCTCGCAGCGGCCAGGTTTGAAGCTTTGTTGCTTATGTAAGGAAGAAAAAAACTGCCCGCTTTTTTTATGCAATGCCTTCGGGCTTTGACACTATACTAACATAATAAAGTAAATTAATATGGCAAACTTGAACGAGATCCTTGTACTCGCTTTTTGGGCTTCACTTATATGTTATGCGCCGCGTAAGGTATGTCGCGAGGTTTCTTAGACACGGCTGCCGCTGCTTTGTGTCTATTCATATTTTTTCCGAAGAGGGAGGTTGTATTATTTAACTAGAAGCAAGAAATGCATGGGGCATGTTAGCAAGTGATGTGCGCCGGACTACCCCTTTGCGCACACGTTGTCGTGCTCTACCGTTCTCCTGGGATAAGGAGCGAAAAAAAAAACAAACAATGAAAACATTCATTGATCCCTTTGAGTTGTTCTACAGGCCCATTTGTCATCCTTTACATTTCAGTTATAATATATAATAAAATCAGCACAAGTGCTACTGCTCGTTCATCCACAGCAGCTTCTGCAAAAAAAAATAATAAATAAAAGAATAAAAAAACGTGCGCGTCTCGTTCTTCACTACTATCAGGCGAAGTGACGTCAAAACACCAAGAATGCGTTTCACTCTCACCACGTTTTGCCTGCGTTCCCTCGCTTTGCAGTGTCGAAGGTATGCACGGGCTATAATGCGCACAGTCGAGCCTGCGTTGCTAATCAGAACCGGATGGGCGCACAAAGAAGCGTGAATAATGCCCTGTCAAATTTGTTGCTCCCTGCGCGGACCTCGCCCGCTTCAAAAAAACGTGGTGACTCTCGGAGGACGAGGGACCCGTACACATTCTGCTTCTGCCTGTGAGCTGTCGTAGCCCACATTTCTTGAACCATGTTTTGCTTGCGAAGCATGCATCAACTTGTCCAGCAACGTGTTCCGTACCAGCGGCTTGACCTTCGCCACTACAAGCTTGGTTCCACACTGTCATTGGGTGAAACATGAACAACTAGCCAAATGTTGAAAACTGCATTTACTGCGAAATAAACTCAATTATCGCAAGGAAAGTACAATTGTCTTATTTTTATTCTCAAGTATAGTGTTTCAACTAAGTGCATTGCCTAATACGTGTATTTTCTTTTTTTACAGAGATAATGTACGGCCACTTTTTATTATGTACGTAGACGGTGCTGCACCGCTTCAGCGTCAGCTGAAACGCACTGTCTGTTTGAAAACACGCAGAACGGCACATTTCGGCTAGTGCACTCAAGAAGACTAAAGTTGGATTGTCATAATTCCTTACTCAGGAAGTACATTCTGCGAGCTGACTGGTGTTCAGAACTTCCTGCAAGAGTATAATCTGTTGTATTGCAGCTTGCTTAGGTGTTTATCATGAAACAATGCACCCTTTCTTTGCTACCTCTGTTGTAAAAGCTTACGCATTGCCAAAGGCTAAGTACAGCTACCCACAAGCACTTATGAGAAGTCTTGTGATGAATTCATAATTCATTATAATTGCCTAGTTAGAACAAAAATCGCATATTTAGATGCAGCGGCATTTCCTACCTAATTTTTGCGTATTTATGCTTCTTTTTTTCAGCTTCAACATTTTGTTTGAATGGAGAAATCATATCTTTGGGAGATTGCCTTCAATATAATGAACGCCATCATGGACCATGCAGTTCAACTGCCGTACAACTTGCATGGGAAGAAAAGCAAGAGACTGTTTAACATGCGGCTATGCAGAATGGGAACAGGTGATACGCATTTAATTTCTCAGTTTTGTACCTTTTGCTTATATTATGCACTGCTGACAGTGTTGGGATAATAAAGGTATATGTATTGTATGCAGATGGTGCCTGAGAGACACAGACATCGACATCAACCAAGCGCAAGACTTCATAAGAATGTGGCTGCCAGGCGCCGTCGACTATTGCAGAAGGCGGCGTTACGCCGAAGGGGCTCAACCCCCCCCCCCCCCCCCCCGTAGCGTCATAAACAAAGCTTTCGTAGGTGGCCCACAAGATTGGGGATACGAGCGACAATCTGTATCAACCTATTTTAAGACCAATAAAACATTGTGTATATTATTTGGTGATTTTATAGTAGATTATGGCATGTTGCATCGAGCTACCGTGCAATATTTGCGTAATTTAAAATCGTAGGAAATAACGGCATCGCCCACATACATCACAATCTGCCAATATGGCCATGCCAGTGGGTAATGCGGGACAATAAATTGACTAAAAGCGGCAGAGCCGGCTATTGACCAATACCGGTGCTGCCAGTAGGCAAGGTGGGACACTAGAATGGCAATGAATGGCAGAGCCGGCTATCTGCCTGTATTGGCGCTGCCACACGATGGCCGAAATAGGCCCTTTAGTGGCATGGCCGCGCTGGGCCATTCTTGACGCGAGTAGCGCTGCCGGTTTCGGGCCTATATTTGTGCCGGTGTTTGCCGTGATATTGCCGTGCTGGGGCCAGCCTGGTTGTGCTGCCTGGGATCGTCCCCGTTTCACCGGTACAACAACGTAGCGTTGTTGCCGAGTGCATGGTCTGTCAGCGTGTGGTGATTTCGTAAAAGTGCGTCTCTTCCGTAGATCAAACATCCACAAAAATGTATTATTCCTGGAAAACGAACATTTTATCACAGATGGCGTACATTTTCGCGGTGACAAAGTGATACTTCGCTAAATAACTGGTCTTCGAACTGACTGGTCATTGTATTGTATTGCATTGTCGTGAATGCACTGATTTGCGCCCCATTTACAATGTAGCTTTAAACGATATACAACATGAACTTCGTATACAACTACACGGCGGCTCAGTGGAGCCGTACCATGTAGCGCCACCTAAATTCAGATGGAGAAATGCAGAAAAACTTATTACCCTGCTTTGGAAGTATGGTAACATACCCTAGGTGGACAAAATTAATCCGGAGCGTTTCGTTGCACTGTCCCCCATGTGCAGCTTAGAGATGTTAAACACCATAATTTAATTTTAATTATTAGACTTCGACATGTGAATGAACAAAGCAAAATCTTGCTTAAGTACAAAATCCTTGCGCGCTAACTTCGCTGTGTCTGCTGCCTCCTTTGCTGCACTCAACTTTACAAGACCCAACTTTTGCATGTTCATGTGCATCATGACGGCATAAAGTAACTACCATGAAGGTGAATACACCAATAACGAAAAAAAAGAAAGTTCAATTTTACTTAAGACCTGTTAGATCTGCGTTACATCGCGATAATTTCAGTGGTTTGCCTTTTGGGCATTCCCTGTGGTTAAATGCATATACGCAGCTTCGGCAGCAGTCAAAACATCGTAGAAGCTCATTTGTTGTCATACCTCTGAGTCGATAAATTAGGCTCAAACGAAGGTTTTCTTTTTTTTTCTGCACACAGCGCGGGTGACCCCTGAAATACATGCGCTCAGTAATAATCGCGTCTCATTCATTCTCTCCTGTTCAATAATTACGGGTCCTGAAGTTCTATCGGCGCCTGATCACCATGACTGATTTTATTACACGCAACACGCGTCCACAGTCTCGTAAGCGAGATGTATTGCTAATCGCGTAGTACACCACGCGCGCGCGCACAAGCACACACACACACACACACAATGTGGTCCCTTTCACTTCGCAAAGGTAAGCCGATATCGTCGCTGTTCTCGCCGCACACTTTACCACAACTGTGGCACACTTCCATATAAAGGCCCAGCGTAGCCACATTTTCATCACGCAGTTTACCACACGCCGATATTCTCTGACACACATTACTGCTAATCTGGCTGGCAAGAGAATTGTCGAGGTTCACGTAAAAAATAAAAAAAGGAATAAAAGAAATAAAAGAAATAAAAACACGCGTCCACGTGGCGCCCACCTACACCAACTACGCGCGACTGCACCACGCAGAAAGCCGGTGCCGGCTGTTTTTTGCCAACCAGAGGGTCACCACACGTGCGCCGGTGACGTCACGCTGTGACGTTGCTGGTGTGGTGTGACGTACCCCAGGAGAGGTCTATAGGCATGAACGTTTCAAATGGAGCTTTAGATTCCATTCGCTATGCTGAACTTCAAACCATTGGCAACAGCACTTTATTTTTCATTGAGTTGCACAGTTTTTTTTTCGTTATTCGATTGTCAATAATGTTCCAACCTCCCTTAGCTTTCACTCATTCCATAGGCGCCGACTACGGGGGGGGGGGGGGGAGGGGTCCGGGGCTCGAGCGCCCCCCCCCCCTCCCCCCGTTCCTAAAATGTCATTACCATAGGCCTGTTACCCAAACCGTTTATAGTTTCTTTTGAGTTGCCTCTACCTTTTCCCTTAAAATGTTATTTTGGCTAAAAGCTAACTTGATCATTGTTAACGCGGACGTGCACGGCTTTTATTCATAATCTCGCTTTATTTCTGACAATCCTGACAATAAGAAAACAAGCGCATTAGAAGTACCAACGGCGGCTCCCTCATCCGTACTTTTTCACTTCAACATGTTATTTTAATTTCCAGTGTGAACACTATTGCAAGACAATATATTTCAATGTGTACGCAGGACAAAATTTATGATATTTTGAAAGAGAAAGAGGTAGTCACTAACAATTATTTCTAATGATATGGATAGCCTATGTCTAGAGAATGAATATGTTACTGTATGTTCAACTCGCTACAAATAGCTTTGCGCGCTTTTTTAACACTGGAAAAGACCTGCAGGCTTCAGTGACCTTTTCGGCAGAGTCTTATCAACGGTGTGTGAAATGGACGTGAATGATATGTGTCTCAGCATTGCTTCTCTTTCCAGTAGCTAATGCTAGCGACTCATGAAAAAAAGCGTATAATAATTTACAACATTTATTGGGGATGGAAACATCACAACCTGCATGCAGAGGTCATATATATATATATATATATATATACAATTCACTCGAAATCAGAATCAATAGCAGTCATGCGCAGCAGAGCTTTTACTAGGACTCAGAATAAAAAAAAGGCTGCAGTTTCGCCGCAAAGGCGCAGCAGTAATAGTGATAGCGAAGCATAAGACAATTACACGAAGGAAGATTCTTCCCGTATAAATCCGTGTAAGAGCCGCATCCCCAACTTGAAAGCAAATTTTTTTAAATCCAACCGAGAACCAATCGCGTTCACCGCTGATTCTGATCGCGCTCCACTGCGAATTTTCCCGCGCAGCGTACTTTCGCGCGTCACAACTATAAAAGGAAAGTCGGTTACAACTTAAAAAGACAGGAGAGGCGCCCCGCCCTGATCACTGAAGCGCAGCAGCCGATTGCTACCGCGACTAAAGAAATAGTCCCGCTGACGCGACTCGGCCCAGCTCGAAGCGCGGGCTGCCATGTCCTCCGTCGGCGGGGTCACCGGCCGTCCGGCTCATGACGTCAGTCTTGAGTGCACGCCCATTGGTGGATGCTCGTGTGCATCCGCCTTTGAGGGGCAAATGCCGCTGCCTTCTAAAGTTGTACACGAGTATAGATGGCGAGAGGAGGCGATCGCGGAGGTTTACGGCGGATTTCATACTCGAAGTTGGAAAAATGAGATAAAATGACCCGCGGTCCCACGTAAGGCTCGTCAAAAGTGCGGCAAAGAAGTGCGGCCCTCACACGATTCTCTACGTTGGTTATATCACCTATATGAATTGCAGTAACATTTACTTACTGATTAAAATATCAAACGTCGTGCAATCCACGGACCATGTAAACCTGTAAATATGCCGCTGGGATGACCACGAGCAGTCGTTATCACAACGCTGACATAATGATGAACGCCGGCAGCAGGGGCCAACGGTTCGTACAGCCATGCGATTCACCGTGACTCCAAAAATTAGATTCACCACATCATCTGCATATTGTTACGTGTAGCTGATGCCCAATGCTATTTACAATTTATTTACAGGGAAGCTAGCGGAGGCCTAAATGTTGTTGTTGTTGTTGTTGTCTCAAAACATGGCTCGATGGCGACGCTATATCAAGCGGGAAGACATCGTCTTCCTTCTCAGTGCAGCCGCACTGTGGTGGCTGTTCCGTATCATCACCCCCGGCAGTAGAAGCATCGTCCCGGTGCTTAAGCTACACATCCGCGGTGAAAGTTGTGTGGTTTGCCTTTAGTCTCGCCACGTGAACGATGTCACTTGCAGCTGACGATGCATGACGCTGAAATGTCGGCGGGGATGATTTCATACGTGACATCGGTCACTTGTCGCACCACACGGTATGGCCAGTGTAGCGCGACAGCAGCTTTTCGGAAAGGCCCACACGGCGGATGGGTGACCAGAGAAGCACCAGAGAATCCGGAGAAAAGTGCACGTCGCGATGGTGGCAATCATAGAGGCGTCTCTGTTGCTCCTGTGAGGCCTCGAGACGGGTGCGGGCGAGCTGCTATACGTGGTTGGTGTGTGCGATCGCGTCGCAGGCGTATTCAGTGGCTGAACGTACGGGCGAAGGCAGCAAAGTGTCCAAGGGCAACGCGGGTTCTCGGTCATATAGGAGATAGAATGGTGAATAGCCGGCAGTGTCGTGACGCGATGAATTATACGCGAACGTCACATATGGTAAATGAAGATCACAGTCGTGGTGGTCTGCCGTAACGTACTTCGAAGGCATGTCTGTGATGGTCCGGTTGAGGCGCTCCGTGAGGCCGTTGGTCTGTGGGAGTTGGCGACCGAACAGATTGCCAAAAAGGTCGCGTAGCTTCTCTTTGAAGAGATCCCAGCTCGAGATCCCCCGTTCGTGAGTCTGGAACCATGCCCGTGGAGCTCCGTCGAGGTAGAAAAGAACGTTGGCAAGCATAATAGTCGGATCCCACCTATGACTGGTGCTGACACGTTCGTATAAGCGGAGCCAATCGTCAACATCAGGACTGCTGACTCCGGTGAAAACACCAGGATCCCAAGGGGGGGGGGGGGGGGGAACGGTGACGTAGGTCGGGGCTGCAGGCCGAGACGCTTGCGTAGATGAAGTGCCGCCAGCCGGACCGGAAGTTACATTGTCGCCGTTGTGACCGCTGCGAATCTCCATGCCGGGTAAGGGGAACGTCCGCCTCCACCAAATAAATGTTACGTGTAGCTGATGCCCAATGCTATTTACAATTTATTTACAACGAAGCTAACGGAGGCCAAAATGGCGACGCAACTTCAAGCGGGAACACGTTGTCTTCCTTCTCCTCAGTGCAGCTACACTGTGACGGCTGTTCCGTATCAATATTTTATGTCCACTAAAGGACGGCCTCTGTCAGCAGGGGCGTAGCCAGGGGGGGGGGGGGGCTGATGGGGCTTATCCCCCCCCCCCGAAATGTTTTCCCGGCGCCGACCAAAACAACCACCGGCGCCGGCAATCATTCGGCATTTTGCTACAATGTCTTTTTCACGATCGAAAAGACATTTCGGCACGAACATTCCGAAATCGGGCTGGATTTTGTGGCAACTTCCTTGCAACTGGAGTCACCTAACGCAAGGCGCCCCATCCAAGCACTAAGTTTCAAGGGCTTTTCGATAGCGAGCGGGCACGTCGCGGCATCTCGCAGCGGCCGTGGAATCTACGGAGCGCATTGTAGGTATAAAATTCTTATAAACTTCTGACGCGAAAGGTGCACTGACATTTCCAAAGGTGTGCTTTAGATTTTCAATTCTGGAACTTTACGGGTTTAATGTTCTTATAAACTTAGGCCAACAAGCGCGCACTGGAGCCCTCGTATTCACGCCGTTCCAGAGATGGAAGAACGCGCTCGCAATCTTCCATACACGAAAATACTAAATATCACCGTGGCTGTCCAGCTGGCATCTGCTAAATTTTTCCAAACATTTTCAGGAAGCGCGCCCAATGTGATCGATCAGCTGGACCAGGGCAGGCAAAGTAAAATAAGAGAACACAGAAGTAAGTTAACGGCCTATTATTGAGGTAGTTCTTTTTTTGCGGGCGACAAAGTCTGGCTCTCCGTGGCCATAGGAACAGTGGTCCTATAGATTAAAGCAAAGCCCCAGCTGAAAAAATACTGACATTTTCAGAGCGCTTCTTCGCATGCGAGCTGATTGTCGAAATACATATCTGAAGAACCATTTAGAAAGTTGCTCCAGTAATGCCTCGCATTTAAGCCCAGGTATACAAAACCAAATTATAGAAATTTGTCGTTAAATTATCAAAGAAAGCCTAGATGTGAAAGTAATTGCTACAGGCTGCTTCTCCATATTTGCTGACGAAACGACGGATATTGCTGGAATCGAACAGGTTACTGTTTGTGCAAGGTGCTTAAACAAGGATGCCAGTAGGAGGAAACAACTTTATAAAAAAAATTTTCATGGCGTTGTAGGTGGCCAACGACATCGAATGAGTGCTTTTAGGTTTTAGCACCGGAATAGATGTCCTCTCTCATTGCGACTGGATGTTCTATGTATATGAGTACAAACTGCTGAAGATTCTAGTCACCCTTCCCGTGGCCACTACCAGCGCAAAGCAAATATTTTCAAACATAAGATTACTAAAAACTACTTGCGCTCTGCAATGTCTGAGGAGCGCGTGGTTAGGCTGGATCCTTTATACGCCCAGAGAGACGTCGGCATCAACGTGTCCGAAGTAATTGACCGCTTCGCTAAACTTACCCGCCGAGTGAAGTTTGTCCTTTAGACAGCGAAGCAGCAAAAATCAATTCAAGTAAAAAGCTCTGTGCCTTCAGGTCCATAAACTCGTCATTATGAAAACATATGACTGTTCATTAGCTTTTAAAACCGCAGTAATTTTCACCATTTATTGTAACAATTACCATCATGGTCAAAATTATCATGCGAATACGAAAATTACGAGGACATCAATAACCCATTTTAACGACCTTGCTCATTGAAAGCCCGGCCCACGCAGCGTTTCCCAACAAACACACTCGGATATTGTGTAGTTCAACTTGCCCCATCATCTGTAGCGTTCGTTTGTATTTTTCTTTCCTTTTTGGTTACCTGCTTAGATATTTCTTTTTTGAAGAAAGCAATAGCCTTCTTTGATTTTTGGTGCAGAATAATTGTTGCCGCTGTGCAGGCAGGTAAAATGCATATTTTCGTACTGATTTCTGCACCTTCCTCTATTATTCTACCCATTATGTGCTGCCACATTTTATTCTAGTTGCCTATTCCTTCTCTAGATTGCCATACAATTTTTGTCACCCCCTATGTAATACCCTCGTTGTGAGGGCCTTTAGGGGTTTCTTGAAATAAATATGGTGCTGCCGCGACCACAGCATGGTCCAAGTACAGTACTCACGGATTGAAATGGGACACACGGAGCGCGTGGCCGCTGGTTCATGCAGCGCCGCCCGTGGGCGCTCATGGAACCAAAGTGTTGCATTGTGGTTAGAGTGTACTAGAATATGGTTGAGTGGGACGAGCGGTTGGGGCGGCGCATGCTTTGCAGTGAGGCGCCCGACGTGGAAAAATACTGGGGCGGCGCTGCGGTCGAAGTGGATTGGGCCGCATCAAGGTCGCGCCGTTGGAAACTGCTGGCCATACTGCTCGGCAGGGTTATTCGAAGTACTTCGCGCGCTGGTATTTGCGTTCAGACTGATCAAATGGTGTTCATAATTGCATATGACATGTATTTATGCCTTAAGAATAAATTTCTTTCCTTTCTCTTCTTTATTTATTTTTTATTATTTTCTAATGCCGCTCGGTTATTGCGCGTGCATTGTGGCCGCAGTGTCGGCTTTCATTATACTATGTTCTGGTACGGTTCCCTTTGGAGAAAAAATATTTGTCTCGTTCTTCAAGCAGCATGTATCTCTCGTGTGTATTGTTGCGCATATAGTTTTCTATCAGTAGGTCTTGCGAAACGCAGACGAAGCAACATATGTAACCTTCCTGCTTGCCGCTTCAAACAATTGTAAAGCATATCTGCCCCATCCGGCGCCTTATACTTAGATTTACGGGAAGCATTGGTATAGATTAAAAAAAGAGTAAACTGCAGTGCAACATTCCATTCAAGTTTCCGCCTTTATCGCGTAACAGAATGCGGAGTAATAGGTACTGGGTCATTTATTGCAGTCGGACCTCGAGCGCCGAAAACGGTTTTAGTTAGCCATACGTGGAATTTTTTTTCCAGTCGATACTTCAAAACAGAAAAAAAAGAAAGAAAGGCTGCGCGGTAGCCTAATTAGTGCCTATATCGTGGATATCGCGCCGCTAAACTGGAGCTCGCGGGTTCAATCCAGGTCGCGGAATGCGGGTGGAACGAAATGGAAAAAGGCTCGTGTACTTCTATTTAGGTGCGCGTTAAAGAACCCCAGGTGGCAAAAACTGAACCGGGTGCCTCATAATCATATCGTGGTTTTGCCACGTAAAACTCAAGAAACTGCTTATAATAAAAAAAGGAAAAGGCAGGTGGCTGCGTTCTTCGGCTTATTTCTGGGCATGTAAACAACATAAATTATTCTCGAGTCTGATTTCCGAGAAAAACATGTTACGCTTATCCTACATTTCATGCATAAATGTAATGCAGTTCCCAAATGTATGACCGCTCAACTCAGCAGCTTGTATATTATAAACGGCTGCTTTCAGTTATTCGGTGCACTATCATAACGACCATAATGAAACAATTGAAGGAACGGCATTTCCCACATACACGTAGAGATATGTGCAGATCTGTTGCGTTCGTTGAAGAAGATAAGTGTGGTACCACATGGGGCACTCAGTTTTAATGGGTTGCAAACATGGTGAGAGTGTCAAAAATTCTTGTCTGAATCAAGTTAGCAGATTTACAGGCTGTCCCAAAACGGGGCGTTTATAATGAATGAGAGCTAGGAACTTGTTGAGCAGGACTTATTAACACCCGCCCGTTAATTCTCTCAGGAACTGCGCCTCTGCGCAACAGCCACGACTCTCCGGCAGCAAAAATCATTCGGAACAGGGGCGTAGCCAGGGTGGGGGTTCAACACTCCCCCCCCCCCGAAATTTTTTCCGCCCCCCTCCCCCCCACTTACTCACCCTCTGTTCTCGTCGCTTCGCGCTGACATAATTCAAGAAACCGGTGCTAATATCACAATTTCATTCCTGGGCGCTTCCGTTTGGGTTGGTAATTTACAGCGAATCATGTCTGCATATGGAAAAAACTGTCACGGTGTTTGTCAAGGCTTTGACACTCTGTGATGTTTTGGGCGAGAATGTGGCGGCCGCATTCTGAAGCAACAAATGCGCAACAAATGAAGCAACAAATGCGGCAGCCGCATTTTATATGAAGGCGAAAATGCTCGAGGCCCGTTTACTTAGATTTAGATGCACGTTAGAGACCCCAGGTGGTCGAAATATCCGGTATACATTTCCGCCGCTTCCCTTCAGGTGCCGGTTAGGTCGCGCTCACACAGGATCTTAGGCTACGTTCACACTTGGTCTCGAAGCTGTCGGAAGCGGCAAAATCTTGCAAAAATCCGCCCGCCTATAGGCGGCAAAACAGGCAGAAAAACAAGCTGCGAGCCAAATCGATCTCGGGCCGATTTTTTCGCCATGGCGAAGCGGAAACGCGGCGGAAAGTCGTTCTGCTTCACTGGAAGCTACACTAGCATGTAAACAACCGGTCGTAAAATTGAACATGGCACTAAAAGTGTAGGCTGTAATGCTGATCGACGCGATCAAGAACCAGCCCTTGCTCTACGACAATAGTGGCACTAAAACGTACTGTCAGCAATACGATAGTATTCAACGTTGCGCGACCGGAGGGGCGGCAACGAAGCCTTGGCGTGACCCAACTTCTCGCGCTTTTGCAAAGCCAGGCGAACCCACCACCGCCGTTTCCGAGGTGTCCGCGTCTTCCCTTTATTCATTGCCCATTTCTAGAAAACAAGTAGGTAGAACTATAAAAGCCATTTCTTCTTCCACTTCCACGGCAGACAATATTTAGGCAGATTCCTCGTCGGCGCTCCATAATTCTCCTCGCACGTGTACGGTATGTCGCAGAAGTCGCGGGGTGCTTTTGTCGTCGCGACGATAGATTGGGAGCGTAGGTCTCACGTAGGACGCGCAGGCTTTGGCGAGCCCCAACACAAGGGCCAGCCTGGGTTTTAGCTGTGGTGTTCCCGTTGCCCCTTTGGTTTCCTGGAGGCGCCGACAATACGAAATGATGAAATGTTATTACAACTTGTAAATAAAAGCTATTAAAGAAATATTATCACGCCTAGGCACCAACCTGTGACTCAGCGCTACCGCGCCCGTGTGAGAAGAATTACGGAACGCCAACGAGGAATTTACCGAAGGTCGCAGATGACACGCGAAGTTGCGTAAAATGATCACTTTTGATGACGGTACGTGGGTCAAAGAATGAACATACCGCTCGAAATAATGCGATAATGAGCGCCACAACACCGACAAACGTACGCAGACTAGATGGATCTGGACGAAAACGGCAGCGGCGGCCGCGGCGGTAGCAAAACAAATGTGAACAACTTGGACAGGCGCGGAAAAAATTTTCCGGCCGCTTTGGCCTTTCCGCCCGCTTGCCGCTTCCCAAGTGTGAACGTAGACTTAGCCTGCGCGAGAAACGTCTCTTGTTTGCGATTGCGTCCCTACGGAAGGCTGGTAATTACTGTTGTGTTGTTGAATCCCAAACCACAGAAGGCTGGTAGTTGCTGTTTTGTTGTGGAATCCCAAACCAGCAATGTACACACGAAGGGGTTGATGACAGCAGTGAAATTCCACCGACTCTCAACAGAATGCACGAAACAGACAGCCGACAAGCATGAATTACTGCTGTGCGCAGTACAGCGTAAGTAAACTCTTGTTGCAGGCGCTGACAGTTCTCGTCGGAGTTCCCGCGTCCTGAGAAATTCATTATGTGGACATGCACTGAACAAGACCGGAGTTCATTCCTGCATCACTGGTACACCAATCAGTCGAGATTCTGTGAGGTACAAGGCCGCTTCCTGTTTGCACCGGCGTAAGTGAAGCAGAAATGAGTTGCACGCACTACTTAAAATGCGTACATATGCCATATCTATGGTGTGCGGTGAAATATCCTGTACAATTCTGAATCTGTTGACGTAAAGGCAAATTACGGCTGCACGCTCGCACACAGCGGAAGACACAGCGGCCCATGCACTTGCCGCAGGAAATGCAACCCTCTCGTATGAGAGAGCAGGGCGACGAAAGCTTCAAAAAAAAGCCTTACGCGTTTTTGCGCGTATTTAAGTTTTCTAGCGCAAAGACGCAGCGAACAAGCTATTGCTATGGGAGTAGTTATAGCCTGGTCACACGTGCATTTTCACGCGTATAGCCGTCCTTGACTTGTGAAACGCACTTCGCCCCGACGAGGACGATCGACGCCATCTACGCTTAATGGAAATTGACAATTAATGATGTCTTCTCCGATCGGGCGGGTCGTCTCAATGATGCGTCTTCGAAGACTGGTCCATTCAGTGGCGCGATGAGAGACCGTTGCTCCAAACGCCCACTGTATCTGTCGTACTTACTGTATTTACTGAGCTTACTTTACTTTTTACTTAATTTCTTCACAAGCACACGCACACGCGAGGGGGGGGGGGGGCGGTCCCATGTCTTTGATATACATGTATAGAGTCTGCTTAAACTACCGATATTTATTATCGATCACGTGACGTAGAGGAAAGCACATCTATGCCTCAAATATATATGTTTGGCAAAATGGTGCAAACATAAAGTTGCAGTTGAAATAAAGCGCTACTTTAAGAGCCTACTATGCGCAATCGGCCTCGGCGCCCGCAGCGAAAGTACGTTGAATATACCGCGGAGCGCGTGACCGCCCCAATCCAGTTCGCTCGCAGCACCCTCGCACTATTTTTCCACACGCGGCGCCTCAGCGGCAGAGCGCCGTTCGGCCCACTCGACCATTTTCTAGTACACTCTAATTGTGGTATAGCGCGAGGGTACAGTGCACTAAAAAATATTGGGTAGTGGAAGGAGCGGCGGCCTCGGCGCGAGGCATATTGTGTAGAAGCTCACCAGATGGCGTGCGCGCTCACTTCCCGCGCACAAAGATAAGTTTTGTTATTTATATTTCACTTTTTGGTTTTTTTAGGAGGGTTAGCTTAGCCAAACAATCTTTATAAATTATTTTAATGCTTTCTCACTTTCTTGGTCTTCTCGCTTAGATAAAAGTAGGTAAAGAAATTTTTTTTTCTTTTCCACATCTACGCCTTGTTAGTACGAGATGATGGTTGGTACTAGGGGGAACCCACGCGTGCGTTGTTCTGAGTGCGAGCGTTCCTACGCGCTGGAAGAAACGCGGTTTAAATCAGCACGCGAAGCGAATGGTGCAGATTTTATCTGTAGGATGTGTGTGCTAGGGTCGCGGCTAGACCGCCTAGAGCAAGACAAGGATAAGTTAGCTAAGCGGGTTGGAAAGCTAGAAAAGGAACTTCAAATCGAGCAGAAGCAGAGGAAGGAGGCAGAAGAAAAGCTAGCTAACGCAGAAATCCAGCTGAGCGCCACCATTCTGCAAAGCACTGATGAACGCATCGAGGCGAGCACCGCGAACGGAGCTGGCTCCGATGCGAGTGCAGAGACAGCCGAACCCGCCACGCCGGTAAGCAGTGGCGCAAACGTCAGTGATAGTCACGAAGGGGATACCACTGACGCGACCGGGGAAGAAAACAAAGCCAAGGGCAAGAATAAGAAAGGAGGGGAGGGCATTGTGACTTCGGGGGCAGCTTTCGGCGGTGAGGGGGAAGGAAAGCGTCGAGTTGTGTTTGTTGGGGATTCCAACATGCGTAAAGTAGAACCGGCGATAGCAGAGAGGGTAGGGGCAGACGAACGAGTCCAGGTTAGCGCGCTTCCGGGAAAGCCGATTAGAGAGGTGATCGCGAAGGCCAAGGAACGCATGTGGGACACAATGGAGGAGAGACACCTAGTGGTGATAATGGGCGGAGTGATTGACGTACTGAACGGACGAGGAGCAGGAATCACAAAGCAAATAGCCAAAGGGGTCACCGACCTGCGGAATGTTTCAAAAGAAGTACAAATCGCGGTGTGCACGGTGCCAGAGGTTGAAAGGCAGGGTTATAAAATTGAAAGGGCAGTTCTTGCAGTAAACAGGGAAATTTGGACTCTAGCTAAAGCAATGAATTTTACGGTCATTGACATCAACCGTGAAGTGCACCGAGCAGGCCGCGAAGGCGCTTTTGTGCGTGACGGGATACATTTTAGTGAAAGTGTAGCAACACCGGTCGGAAATCGATTCGCGGCACGAGCTGTAGCTTTTTTAGGCGGGCCCCAGGCAATCAGGAAGCAGGATTAAGTATTGAACATAGCGAAACACCAGTAAAGGGCAGAATTAGGCGACCAGGAGTCAGGAAAAGACGCAGAAAGGATAAGAATAGAGAAGGTAAAATTTGCTACATTAACATGCAGGGTGGTCGTAAGCAGGAAAAATGGCTGGAAATTCAAACGCAACTGAATGATGAAGCGATTAGTGTGTACGCCTTGACCGAAACGCATCTACGAGATTTGGAGCAGCCGCCTGTTATTGACAACTTTGTATGGGAAGGGTGCAACAGAATGACCGGGTCAAGGAAAGGCGGAGGCGTAGGCGTACTAATTAGGCGAGGTCTGAAGTGGCGAAGGGTAAACGAGACATGTAAAGAGCATTTATGGATTAGTGGTACATGGCAAGGTAAAAAGACGTGGCTGGGAGTAGCTTACCTGTGGACAGGTAGTGATAGCAGGGAAAAAAATAAGGAATTGGTCGATTGCATTAGAAGCGATATTAATGAGTTCAGTAACTCGGGCCAGGTGATATTAGTGGGAGATATGAACGCGCACATGGACGATTTAGACGGATATACTGATTACAACGGCTCTCTAGTGCTGGATTTGTGTGATGAACAGAACCTTATAGTAGTTAACAGGGAGAATAAGTGTCATGGACAGGTAACGTGGCAATGCGGAAACAGGCAGTCATGTATCGACTACGCCTTAGTCTCAGAAATGGTCTACGAACAACTGGACCAAATGATAATAGACGAAAATGGAAAAAATAGCCTGGGAAGCGATCATAGACGTTTAGCATTAAAGTTTGGGAGAGATACCAGCGCAGAACATGAACCAATAGCCTCACAGTTTTTAAAAATGAATGACGAGCAAATAACAGAGATCGCAAACAACATAGAGAAGAAAATTGAGGCTTTTCCTACAGCAGTCTGGGAATATAAGGAACTGGTGGAGGTTATGCAGCATGAAATAAGGCGGACACGGCAATACAATTGTTGGATTGGAAAGAGGAAACCACGTAAGTGGTGGAACAAGGAAATTAAACAAGCTATAGAAGAGCGTAAAGAGGCATCTAGGGTTCATCGAGAAGCCAAAAAGTTGGGATTACAAGAAGAAGAGGTGCTCCTTAGATGGAATACGTACCGAGAAAAGAAAAGGGTTGCGAGTGAGCTCGTGCAAGAGAAAATTAAATGCGCAAGTGAACGTTGGGTGCATAACATTCACAAAAGAGACAAAGGCGCCCCAAAAAGATTCTGGAACCATATAAAAGCACTCGGAGCTCCAACTAGAAACTCGCAAACGGCTATAAGGGATGAAGACGGTAACATCTATGAAGGCGATGATGCGCTGCGGTACATCACAGACGTTATCAGGCATAACTTCGGTACGAGAAAAAGCGTAGTTCAGACAACAGATCCAGCAACAACAGAGAGGCCTGAGAGATCAAAATTCAGCATAGAAAGCTTTTATTGGAAAAAGGCAGCAGAAAATGTCCCTAACAACACGGCAGCAGGACCCGATGAAATCCCAATACAGCTAATCAAAAACCTCGGTCCAAAAAGCAAGGCACTGCTGACTAATGCCATAGAGCAAGTGATTAGAACAAAGAATATTCCCGTTGGATGGCGTGAAAGCAAGATGAATCTTATCTACAAAGGCAAAGGAGATAAGGATAAGACGAGCTCGTACAGGCCAGTTACAGTAACGTCGGTGATATATAGAATGGCAATGCAAGCCATAAAATTAGAACTGTCGAAGTGGGTGGAAGAAAACGGTGTATTGGGGGAACTACAGAATGGGTTCAGGCCAGGCAGACGCTTAGAAGACAATATGTTTGTACTAACTCAGTGCATAGAGATTTCAGTAGCTCAGAAAAGACCTTTATGGATAGCATTTCTAGATATTAAAGGAGCTTATGACAACGTAGACAGGGAATTGTTGTGGGATATTCTTCAATACGAAGGCATAGATGACGATTTCGTGGAGCTGCTGAGGGAGATATATCGAGACAACCAAGTACAAGTGGCATGGGAAGGCCGAAAAGGAAATGAAATGGTGGGAATTCACCAAGGATTGAAGCAAGGATGCCCTCTGTCACCATTGTTGTTCACGCTTTACGTCAAGGGCATAGAAAGACGACTGGAAAACAGCGAATTAGGTTTTGATTTATCCTACATGCGTAATGGACAAATGGTGCAACAGAAGATCCCTGGACTGATGTACGCAGACGACATTGTGCTACTAGCGGACAATAAAAAAGATTTACAGATACTTGCGAATATCTGTGGGAACGCAGCGACAAATCTAGGCCTTAAGTTTAGCACAGAGAAATCAGGGATTATGATCTTTAATGAGCACACGAGTAACTTCGTGGTGTCAATTCAACAGCAAGTAATACCCATAGTGAAGCAATATAAGTACCTCGGCGTACACATAAACGAAGGAAAGAATTACTCAAGCAACCACCAAGATAATCTGAAAATAAAGGGGAAGCGGAATGCAGCATTAATGAAACACAGAGCACTGTGGGGCCACAATAAGTATGAGGTGGTGCGTGGAATCTGGAAAGGAGTAATGGTGCCAGCGCTAACATTCGCAAATGCCATTATATGCTTAAAATCGGATATATTGGCGGGTTTGGAAGTTAACCAAAGATCAGTAGGCCGGTTGGCTTTGGGAGCACACGGTAATACGACAAATGAGGCAGTGCATGGAGACATGGGTTGGGCCTCTTTTGAAGTCAGAGAAGCACAAAGCAAAATTAGTTTTGAAGAAAGGCTCAGGAACATGGATGAAAATAAATGGGCGGCTAAAGTGCACAAGTATCTCTACATGAAAAGCGTGGACACAGAATGGAGGAAGAGGTCAAGGAAGTTGGCAACCAAGTACAGGATAATCGAAACTGTAAATAGACAACCAGGGATCATCAGAAAGAAAGTGAGAGAAATAGAGACCGTGAATTGGATGCAAAGAATGGAAACGAAAAGGACAATGGAGATTTACAAGAATGAGAAGAAAGAAATTAGAAGGGAAAATCTGTACGATAACACAAAGGGCAGTGCCTTGCTATTTGAGGCTCGAGCCGGTTGCCTAAGGACGAAAACATATCGGAACAAATATTCGGAATTAGATGAGACATGTGTATG
The DNA here is from genome assembly GCF_013339745.2 of Dermacentor silvarum. Taxonomy (NCBI): domain Eukaryota; kingdom Metazoa; phylum Arthropoda; class Arachnida; order Ixodida; family Ixodidae; genus Dermacentor; species Dermacentor silvarum. The sequence continues at coordinate 340,831,752 of NC_051154.1, read as the reverse complement.
CTGCAGTAAAGATCCAGAGACCACTCAGCACATCCTAATGGAATGCGACGGGATCCACCCAGCGAGAACCGTAGGTAACGTGCAACTCCCAGAAGCGCTTGGGTTTAAAGTGGAAGGAAACATAAACAGATCAGCCGTAGAGATCAGCAAGAGACGATTAGAGTACTGGTGGAAAAAAAGTAGGGAAAAGATGGATGCGACCTGATCTCTTAAAATCATAGGCAGCGGTACAAGGTAAATTTTTGAAAAAGAAAAATAATGATAGGTATACAAAAATGCAAGATAAAGAACATGTATAGTATACCTGATTAAATCAAGCAGGCTAGGTGACTATTTGTCGCCGCCCCGTTTCAAAGGGGATGCCAATAAATCATCATCATCATCATCATCGCGCGCTCACTTCCCGGCTGAGGGAGTCTGCGGCAGAACGCAGCAGGCGAGTGCGGCGGCACAGAGGTTCAGAATGTTGTGTTCATTTTTCCTCATGCCAAATATGACAATATGATTTTTTGTAAGCAACGCTAAGATCTATTGCAAGGGATGCCGGGGCACGGTACGGAACTACAATGTATGTTATCGCGACGCATGCACTTCGTGCTGCAGTGGCAGAGTGCACTTTTAGCATCAAAATTTCACTTTTCTTTACCCAGTTGCACCAGTCACAAGCCCCGTTCGAAACACAGAAAATACATTTGTCTTGAATAGGACTTAGACAGTGACTCCAACCAAGTAAGGGTATTTGTTAACCCGACGGTTCGGAGTCAATTCGGCTCCTTCTTCAGGGGGTATTCTTCGGAGGTGACGGTGTACCGAAGCTGGGGGGACACTGCCCGCGGGAAAGCCGTTGAAGGGGGGGGGGGGGGTGCGATATGTTTTGGTGTTGGTGGCCTAGAGCGGGGGTCTTTTTTTTTTCTTTTCGCCGTGTCTCCGAGGCCATGGGACATACACAGAGGGTAGGATGCCCTTTACGCGGTTTATCTTACGTCGGGCTAATAAATATGCTTACTTGGGAGTCACTGTCTAAGTTCTAATAAATTTTCCCAACCAGAGAGGTAATTCTGTCGGAATGCTTAGCTTAAAGTTCTTACTGAATGCATGTACACTGCTGCATTCTTCTATCATTATGATTTAAGCAAGCGATTAACATGTGCATTTCAGAATCATGAGCCTCCTGCACACAGTTTATTTCAGTCACTGTATCAGTAGGTAGGGGGGAGGCATTTTCAAGAAACATACTGCAACAGATGAATTGCACGGTAGAGAGTACACAATACCATTTCACATACTTATTTCACATACTGTACAGCGGCTCAACTTCAGATATCTTGAAGTCACCCGACTCTTTGGAACGGTTTAAGGACTTCACAAAAAAGTGGAGCCGTGTGTGGTAACATAAGAAGCTACAACCTTCACCGTCAACGATTCTGCATGGCTGGCGCACCCTATCCGGTCTTCTCGGTTTCTCTTAATAACAGTAATAACATTCTTAACACTCTCGTGATGCAGCTCCTGTGTACTGAATGTGGCTATGAAAAAGTTTTCAAAGCTTCGAATAAACCTGAAAAGCCAACCGGTTGGATACAGTAGGTCAACATTGTCTCCTGGTGTACAGCCTGGTGTACTGAGCTGCAGCAAGACTATCAACATCCTCCTTCTTTGGGAGAATCAATTTGTGGCATTCCCCCATCACACTCCAATTTCAACAAAACCTTCCTGGCAACATAACCACAAATATAAAAAATGAGCCGGTCGTCACATTTTGCTTGAACACATGAAACATGGTCTGGTACAGGGCCCTGCTTTTGATACCCTGCAGTGGGAATGTCATCATCATCAAGAATGCGTTGAATTATGTCAGTTTTGCCAGGCTTTGGGCCTTCCATCATGTCTGGTTCAATGAGTGCTGTAAAAACACCAGGCTCAGCATTCCCATTAGCAACAGATCTGGCAAGCCAATAAATACTAAATAAATAAAGACAGAGTAATGAGAAACTGTGTACGGGATGGGTGTTGCAACAGCTTGACTGCCGTGCTATACCAAAGCGATTTTCAACTGGGTCCTGACTCAGCTTTGAGACCATTAAGTACTTGTAGTTAACATTCTTTGTCATGTATACGTGAGCAACGACAGAACGCTTGAAACTGTGACTCTCAGGCCAACAGCAGTAGATGTGGACAGGAAGCCACCTCGACCACCTACACGCAGCTCCCATTCGGTCAGGGCATGTCAAAAACGAAAGAAGCTTTTCCACAGAAGCAGATTCTGGCCGCCAGAGCGTGGATGTAATTATTTCAACGATGTCTCGGATCATCCTGCAACAAAAATGCACCAAGAATTTATTTTGTAATATCCACACTGTTTACGATCGTTTGAAGATTGTGCTGGGGCGCTGTGACATCCAGGCTGTCGTTGTCATCTGCACCATCATCTGGGGATGATGACTCATGAACGTCGCGACGAGACAAACGCATGCACCTTCTTCGCGCGTGCAGCTGGGCACACTGCAACGCGTTTTCTCTCTTGTCTTCTCGGACGCATTTTCTTTGAGAGGTAGGATGGCAAATCGGGCAGGAGTGTGGGCACCGCGGCGTCGGTCAGCGCAGGTTTACCTCGAGGAATCCTTACTTCCTCACCGTTGATGAAGTGAATTAACATGGTGGCGCAAAAAAATGCACTTCAAAGTGCCTCTCCCACACTGTTGAAATCTCGGAGAGTGGCTTATCTTTGCAATGAAGATTCCTCTCCCATTGTTTCTGCCTGTCATTGTGTTTAGGCACTCCAAAAACAGACAACGTGCGCCCATTTACTTCTCTAAAACCAGGATACCCGCTCTTGCATCCGGGCACATAGCAATGCGTATCGCTTTTTTTCCTTCTCTTACGTTATCCAAAAAGCGACAACAGTGAAGCATCGAACAGACAAATGGTTGCGCTCGGCACTTTCAGTAGCCTCACTTGCAAAAACACGAGAAGCACGCTGGCTCGTAAAACCAAGAACGACGCGGTAAAGCGCTTGCAGCTACGCGGGCAACGCGGGCTCCAACCGGCACGGTCTCCTCGGGAAGAGCACACCAGCGCCCCTAGCGGGAGTCTTCGCTCTTGGCTTCACGCTGCCTGTGCGCCCATCCCTCCGCTCTTCCCACTAAAATACTTCTAATTCACTGTACGCGAGGGAGAGAACATCTACGGAGCAGAATTGCTCCTTCCGGTCGCCAACGAGCCGGCCTGTAGTTCACTACACTGCCATCGTGGCGCTGCAAGGCTAGCGCGCTTAGGGTGCCTAAAACCCCTATATATAAAAAGTAGTGTCATCCACTTCCCTCCTCCACCGTTCCACTATCGCGCTCGGTGCGACCAGCGCGATCGAGGTGCGATATTGACAGTGGCGCCGCCTGCGTAGGGCCTGCCGTGGCAGACGACAGCTAACGCGCTACCAGAGGAAATCCGAGGAAAACTTCGATCGCGCCCTGCGGAGAAGTTTTTGAGGCGCGATTTTGCTTCGTCAGTCAGTAACTGGTCTTAATAATGCCGTTTTGGAAGTAGCAACGCGACGATGCGAGACGGCGCAAATATCAAGTGTGCAGCAAGCGTTTGCGCACGCCGGATGGTGAACAAAAAAAGCCTTGATGGCCCTCGCCTTGTCGGTTGCGGCAACTTAAGGCGCAGCAGCATGCCATCAGAACGAAGTTCTTGTCCCTAACACGTTTGATCCGTTTGTGCGTACAGCACTTTCGTCGCACAGGCCCGAGAATGGCAGTCGGAGCGCGCTGGAAAGAAAAAAAAATATACAAAAGCGCAACGCGTGTTTCCACGTGACACGGATTGGCCAATGGGGGAGCGGAGGAGGCTGGGGCGACAGGAGGCGGCAAGGAGGAAACGCCGGGGTGAGCGCGGTGGCGGCGAGATCTAAGAATGGCACTACTTTTTATATATAGGGGTTTTAAGGGTGCCTCGATGCCAGCGCCGTCGTTCAGGGTGGAGACAACCCCGCTGGCGCCTCCATATTGAATCACACGAGCTCAGACTCAGCTACGCTTGCGTTCATAAATAGTGTTACTCGCGGCGCACTTCCAAGTGCTTTGCCTTGATGGATTTTTTATCGGTATCGCATCTGCACATCTTTATAACCAATAGCCGTTAACTCGTCGAAGGTCGAAGACGTAAATGTATGGCGCCGGGAACATGCCCCAAGTTGCCTAATTCAATCGCATTTAAAATGCCGTGTGTATGTTTGAAATACGCACTATTCTTTTTTTCGCGCTTGGACGCTTGATATATAAGGTTTGCGACCCCCTGTGTGTGGAAGTTTTTCTTTTTCGCTGTTGTATTTTGGTTTACACGTCACGCCTCCTTTACCGTAGCCAGCCACTCCCGCACGGCGGTTAGTTTCCCTTGCGTTGCGCGTGCTCTTCGCGTTCGTTGCAATTATTTGACGATATCTACGGGCAATTTTGCTTTTTTTGCCCAATAAACTGTGTATTGACAGGATTAAGCTGGTGTAAAAATACGATGTGAAAATAAGGTTTAGTTAGTGCTGTAGAGAAAAATGTAACGTAACTTGTCTGTGTCAATCTTGCGTATTACACATAAGAAACCAAACGATGCATAAAATACATTTACTTAGTATATGTCTAGTACAGTCAATCATGAAATATATATGGACATAAAAAATTATATGTACTGTGTGGCGCCTGAAGGTTATGTTGAAAGACGAGATAAAAAAAATTCACAAGGTATAGGCTCGACACACAATTCGGGATAGGGAGAGTTTTTTTTTAATTTATTCATTACATGAAGGGGGGGGGGGGTCAAGTGAGTAAATCAACCTTATTACACGCAATATAAATTGAAAAGAAGAAAACAAACAAGAAAACGCAACCGAGGGTAATATTAATCAAGATATTCAGACAGAATACATCAGCTACCATCGAATACGTCGCATCAGCCAAACACATCGATGGCGAGTACAGAGCATTTTATAAATAACCATTCGAACACTGATAACTACATTGAAAAAATAAACAACACTACATACATATCGCGTACAAAAACCGTAAATGAAACTAAGACAGTCAAATACAGATTAGCAATGTTTTTCACTTCGAAAATATAGTCCATGATGATGTAAGGCTGTTGACTTTAACAGACGGCGCCCATCCTGTCGATTTCCCTCGTACTGGTCCTCTTCAAAGTGTTTATAAGTACAAGTAAACCAACAAAAGTGATTATTGATATGAAAAGTTGCCTTGTAAATACAGAGAACCCATTACAGTGCTTAAAAATAAATTTTCGCAGAAGTAATGCTGTATTACCTCGCTTCACACGTTTCGAAGAAATGCACAGGCTACAACAAACTCCATGCCAGAAAGCGCCGAAACATTTTGGTCCCATGATGCCCCTTAACTCTACTACACCTGGGCATACCGTGCACAGGCATTTAAAGACCGTCACCGTACCCACTACGATTGGGAATGAGCACGAATGACCATCGGCTTACGAGCACCATGCTACAAATATATTCGTCTAAAAAATCAGCTATAGAACGTAACAACCTGAGATCCGCAAGATATCTGCTGAGAAATTAGAGAAAATCACAATGCTTCGCTTGCCAGGTACACAACAGCCGCTCTCCCCAGAAGAAGCACTGCGTTCTTTAGTCCCAAATAACCAGTAGCGAAAAAAGAAACTTAGGAAAAAAAAAGAAACAAGAGACACACACGATGTGTGCTTCCCGTAAAAAAGTAAAATAGGTGGTTTACATGACGATTTGTAGCTAATGTAAGACTATTTCGCGGCGAAGCATTTTCGTCAGTCCTTAAAATAAGGGTACTATACTCGCATAGACTGCGCCGATCAAAACGGCAAAAGCCTATGCGACGCGCGCTCGCAAACCATAGGCTACTCAGACAGCATCGGTGGAGTGCTTAGTTCGTGAGCGAACGTAGGTACGTGAGCGAGGATCAGAGAATACTTTCTTATTTAATTAAAAAAAACATGGTGCGATAGTCTAAACTTTCTTGACACTTACCTCGCAAATGTAGGAGCTATCCGTTGCCTTAAAGTGATACCGCTTTACTTGGGCTTCCCATCTCTTCCTTCGCTCTGGGTCCCGGGGGAAGCGTAAACAGCGAAGCCCTTTACGCGTCGATCCGGTGCACTTGGGAACACAACAGCCCGTCATGTCGACTCGATGAACTTGACTAGCTTGTTATTCATGCGGCTGAACACTGTCCAGCAAGTAGAAGCGTCAGCGAAGCATCCGCGCGCACTGTGTCTCGAACTAAGCACCGGCACCAAGCAATCGCAACCGCTCTCTGTGATTCAAGATGGCGTCGCAGCGAGAAAGCGGCGGCGCGGGGGCGGTCAAAGGATGGCACCACCCTGAACGGCGGCGCTGGCATCGAGGCACCCTAAGCGCGCTTAGGGTGCCTCGATGTCCTCCTCGCCCGCCGCTCCGTACAGGGTGGAGACAAGTGCGTCGTCTGCTACGGCGTCCGCCATGTTCTTGCCCGCTGCGAGCGGCGCGTTGTAGGCGCGCGTGTGATGAGCGGTTTGACGGAAGCAATGCGCTGTTTTTGTCGACGATAGCACTTCAAAATAGCACTAACGCGTTATGACAGTAAAGTAGCAATATTTTTATGGCATCCGATTTAACGGAACAGCTAAATAATCTTCACGTTATTTGAAGGAACACTTAAGAGCAACCGGAAGTTGAGCTGTATACTGGTGCATTGCAGTCCTGTTACGATTGCAGTCGTGTCATTCTTACTGCGAACAGAGCTTTAATAAGCGAGTAAACAGCGAGAAACTGAAGGACCCTACAATCCCGAATCAGGGACGACAGAAATTGAGGAAGAGATATTTGACTTTGGTTACGAATTTCTCCACTAATAAGACATCGTTTTGCACCGAACAAAAACTGTGCGCATTCCGTAAGGCCCCTCTTTTATTCCAGCTGAACTTCCAGTTTCTATTTAGTGTCGCTTTAATGCTGTCGTCTAGAAATACCATCGTAAAACGCGTTGCAACCGCCCATCAGCGTGGCGTGTTTTTGTTTACGAGCTGTAAATACAGAAATTTGGTTGCGCGGCAATCACTGACTCACTGAAATAATGCTTTTAACACAAGCGTTCGTAGAGGAATGCAAAGATTGCTACGTTGCCAGCATTGCTGTTCTTCGGGCAGTTACGCGGTGAACCTGTGTTGCTTGTGAGCATGTTATGCAGCCCTGGAAATTCCTATTGCATAAGAAAATGCCGGTGGTAAAGAAAAAAGGTCAATAAGTGACGAGTAGACACGTGGTTTCGGTCATGACGTTTCAGTCGCCATGCAGGTTTTTATTATGTCAGCTGTCAGGAGGTGTCAATTGCCACAGGTTTTTCGTAGATCTTAGACCAACGACCACAAACTACAGAAAGAAGCCTTGAATTAACTTGAACAAAAAAAAGTTGTCGAAGTTTCACCTGAAAGGTGAAGCATCAATTGCGATAGCAAATTTGTAGAGAACTATACGGAGTAATGATATTAGCTTTATCAGCTGTATAAACTTGGACATGCAGCAGCACCGGCAACACGCAGAACTGTTGTCGACGCCGTCGGCGTTTTGGCCGCGTTCGCTCAAAATGCGTGCGGCGTTGGTGACTGTTGCCTCAGCCTCTGATATAAATAGGCACTTGGTGACGCAGCTAAACGTCGCCTCCCTTCCCTCCCCCCCCTCCACCACGGCCTCTCGCGCGTCGGAAGAAGGCGCGTTTGCTCTACATATATGGTGATTGTAAAGGAGGGAAGAGACGCCTACTTCTGTAGCCCTTAAGAGCCCTTAAGCGAGCATGGCGCAGAACGCATGTTTCACGGGGAGTGAACGCACGCCGTGCGTTCACTCCCCGCGAAAGCGCACGCCGCTCGCGCCCTTTCACTCGCACATACAGCGTTCGGCGCGCGGCGACGATTTCATCTCCATTGATGTCATACGGAATCTCACGGCGACGGCGACGGCGACGCCGACGGCAGAATCTGCTTTTGAGTGTCCATATAATTGCTATCGCAATAAAAATGAGAATGTTAGCTTGCAGCTCAGCTCGATAAGTTGGAAAACAAAAGCGGAAAACTTGTACCGACACAAGGTGAAAAGTCGGCAGTAAGAATAAACACATGAATGAAAACTATATTAAAAGAGTAACACAAATGAAACGAAAGTTTGTGAATTCTGGCGATATGCATTAAAATGCAATATCGGTGTTCATTGTAGGTTCACTCCTGCACACGTCTTGCTTGCATGCCCATCAAGTGCCGTTGCCGCGACTTGACGCAGGTGCACACGCAGCCTCAGTCTCGCGTAGTTTGACACAAGGATCATCAGTGGCTATGTCGTGTTGATCTTCAGGTAGGGCTGGGAGGACAGCGGGTCCGGTCCTCTCCTTTGGTGCCTTTCTGTGACGAGGCAAAGCTGCGAAAACAAAGGGTATCATCAAAATGCATCCCATAAACAGCATTAGGCAACAGCGGTACATGCCACGAACGGCTTTCTTAATGTCTTCTCACTTTTCTATGCAAAGCACCGCTTGTTACATTCGTTACACATTTAAAACGCCTGTAGAGTGACAAAATGTCATTTTCGGTCAGGGTCACTAACTTTGTCGTGCCCGGCGCCCTTGTACCTATATGTTTAAGTCACGTAGCAACAAGGCCGACGACCCCCCCCCCCCCCCCATCCTCGAGCCTACCGAGAGATGAACATGGAACACGCTGAAAAATGGAACAACTTACGTCTGAAGGAAAACACTGTCGGCACCGCATTTGGCTTTAGTTTTTCCATCCGTCCGCTCTGTTTTGCTCAAAGCTGTCCTCTTCGAAATGAGCCTGCGGGTTCATGGAAAGCCGTAAAATTTACTTCATCGCAAGATATCGATCACCAGTGTTCGCACACCAACAATTGATGTGCTTCGTACGTTCCTAAACATTTTCCGAACTTTACTGCAACTGCGACATTTAAAACCGCAATATTATGTTATGCAAGCAATTCCGCACATGCGAGTAACGTCCAAGTAACGTGAATTAGCAATGGTTATACTGCAAGGTGTCGGAACACTATCTGACGCACTTTGGGCGTACCCTTTAACACAGCTTTTTCCTGGTTGTCCTGCACCGTCCGGAAGGACGAAATAAACGACTCAAATTAATTCTCCCGCAGCACCGAAAAGCTGAAAAACAGAAACGAATGCGCAACACACCACGTCATAAATAACACAGACGCGCACATAGGATTTCAGAACATGTCGGAGGCAGTCGAGAGCTTTTTTTTGTAAGCACTTTGACGTTACTGCTACTAGTTTGCTTAACTGGTAATCTACTTGTCAGCCCAATGTTAACTACCAGAAAACATTATCCGCAATCTACTTCGATCACCACTACCGCGTAAGAAAATCTACGTGGAAAAAAATTTACACGAAGCACCGCAGTACTCACATTGCATATGCACGAGGTGTTCGTAGGCTGCCATTTGTCCCGCTTGATCCTTGCAGTCCACATAATTCTTCTTTTTGGATCTCTTGGGAACTGACACATTCGCCAGCCATTCCTTGAGTGATTACTGCACAACGGCACGCAGCAGCCAGACATTTTGTACCGACGACACCCAGCGAACTCGTCGCAGCGAAGTCCTACCACCTGCACCGGGCAGCGTGCGCGTCGGGCATGAACATGGCGGCGGCGGCTAGGACGAACCGGTTCTGGCGGCACCAACGCCGTCAAAGTATAGGCTGTTTCACATGGCGCGATTGGGGCGAAAAAAATCGTTCTGCTGCGCACGTCGCAGAGCGATTTTCGCTGAGAGCTTTCACATGCGTCTGTGACAGCGCGATTTCCGTCGCAGCGACGCCGAAGGTCGCCCCCTGCTCACGAAGCACCCAAGCCTGCATCGCTAAATAAAAACAACGTGGAAAGTAGTCACATAATAAAATGTTCTTCTTATTATTTGAAAATAGAATGAGTACACTATTTTTTAATGTTTAAATGCGTTGAGCCTTTACGATCGCTTAGTCTGCAACCGCGGCGAGTGAAACGCTGCACAACACAGCAAGTATGAGCGTGCGGCTAGTGCGGCGCGGTTTCGTTTATTACCCCGTTGTTGCGGTAATATATCGAAGCCACAAATCTTCTCCTGGAGGAGTATATGCTTCTGCAGAAGAAGCGACCATTGAGTGTGTAAGCACCTGGCACAATTTGTAGCGATAAAGAGGTTCACGACAGTGACGATCAAGTGGGTACTTGCCGTATGTTGAAGGCGGCGTCTGCTCCTGACCTGGATTGCGTGCAGCTTCTCATTTTAAAGAAATTGTGTGAGCTAGAGAAAACAAAAATTGTACATGAAGCTCCTGAGCCACAGGCGCTGGTGGATACGCTCTGTTAAAACATCATTGAAACTGGTGCGCGATATTGCTCCGCTGAGCTTCCAACACGCGGTAAAACAGGAAAGCGCCTATTTCGACGGCGCTTGCTGTTACGTCACGTTGCTCCGCCCACATCGCGCCGATCGCTGCGACTCAGCGACGGAAATTCCAACATGTTGGAATCCCGTCGCGGAGAGCCCGCGGCGTCGCGGCGGTCGCTGAGCGACGGAATTCGCTGTGTCGCTGTGTGAAAATCGCGCCATGTGAAACGGCCTTATGTCTCCACCCTGTACGGAGCGGCGGGCGAGGGGGACATCGAGGCACCCTAAGCGCGCTTAAAGCGTACCTGCGCATGCCTACCGAAATGGCTCGGCGTCTGCTTGCGCGCCTGGGCGAGCACACGACGCTCCCGTTACACGCCCTTTCGCTATGCGGCACGCATGCTGTGCAAGTAAGACACATGATTCAGTTACGAGATTGCGCCTTACGTGCGTTCATGGACATGATAACATCTGCACAAATGAACGGAAAGTTGACATTGTGTGAACACCGAACACCTGTGGAGTGGCCTACAAGTAAAGCCTCGAAATGATACCTCCCGACATTGTTGGTCGTACTGATGTCAGCAGAATTAGAGCCACAGGTAGTATATATGGCGAACACAAGACGTGCATTGCTGGCACGTAACGCCACGCTGGCAGTGTAGTGAACTACAGGACGGCTCGTTGGCGACCGGTAGGAGCAATTTTGCACCGTAGATGCTCTCCCCCTCGCGCTATACCACAATGCAACACCATGGTTTCATGAGCACCCACGGGCGGCGCTGCATGTACCAGCGGCCACGCGCTCTGAGTGCCCTATTTCAATCCGTGAGTACTGTACATATCACGACTTCTGCGATCACAGTATTGTTCTTGCCTGGATCGTCTGTCTTTCTATGCGTAATGTTTACTATCTGTGACTGAGCAACATGTTTATTTGTCTTGTTTGACGCATTATATACAGTGACGTTTGCTTAGATACGTAGATTTATTGGAGACTTATACGTAGTCTGTTTCACACTTAGGGGAAAACTCGGAGCGCCTTGCAATGCGCTGCGAGTTTTCCCTTAAGTGTGAAACAGACTGTACAGTTAAATAAGTTGTTGTGAGGTTTTGTGTATACAAGCAGTGAACTTTGTTTCTAGCGACACTTGTTTGCGCTTTATGAAGTTGTATCTTCGCATCTGTATATTCCATTCTATCTTCGCATTTCTAATGTATATTTTGCAGAACTCCTGCTTTTTATGTTGTCAATGTTGCGACTATAATTTTGGTGCAATTACAATACACGACCGGTAACAGCTCCTCCTGCGCAATCCATTGCAACGAAGGACAGTGTCATTGAGATTTTCCCTGGCCGTTGCATATTGTCACGTAGTAGCGGCGCTGAAGTAAACAGTCGTAAAACTGTGTATAACGAAACTGGCTGTTTATTGGGCTAACCTGTGCCCACAAAAGCAAGCTACACTCAAAGCACTATGATAGCGGCGAACACAGTCGGCGATCGTCGGAAATCTGATCAGCGGCGAAACGCGTCGGCTTTTATACCTGAGTCATCGAAGGTTCTAGATTAATCCCTGATGCCCGCGTGTCTTCCAGAAAGTTCTAGACAATTCGCGTCAGTCATGCAATCAGATAACAGAAGCGTCGGTGAAAACAGGCAATGGAAAAAAGCATCGATAACGTTCTAGAAACTTCCGATACAGGCGCGTCCTGCGCCGAGCGATAACGTTTAACATTTGTTAGCCGGTGGAAAGCGGCCACCGGTGAAAGATAAACATGTATACGTGTCAATACCCTCCCCTTAAAAAGCATCGTCCCGATGCTACAAACAAATGTGAAAGCGTATATAAAGAAAACCACGCGTAATAGATAAAAAAAAATAAAGTAACAAAGTACCTAAGTTCGTCAGCGGGCGTAGAAAGGTTTAAGACGCACCACATGGATGACTTCAGGTCGTGCCCGGCGACGCTGTGATTGCGAAATGCCGTCTGGCACGACCTCATAGTCCAGTGCGCCAATACGTCGGATAATCTTGTAGGGTCCGAAATAGCGACGCAACAGTTTCTCGCTAAGTCCTCGTCGGCGAATCGGAGTCCAGACCCAAACACGGTCGCCGGGCTGGTACTCGACGTAGCGTCGTCGTAGATTGTAGTGTCGGCTGTCGGTCCTCTGCTGGTTCTTGATGCGCAGGAGGCGAGCTGTCGACCTTCTTCGGCACGCTGCAAATAAGTGGCAACGTCGAGATTTTCTTCGTCAGTGACGTCTGGTAGCATAGCGTCAAGCGTCGTTGCCGGGTTCCTTCCGTAGACCAGGTTGAACGGCGTCATGTGCGTCGTTTCTTGCACGGCCGTGTTGTATGCGAAGGTCACGTACGGAAGGATGGCATCCCACGTCTTGTGTTCGACGTCGACGTACATTGCCAGCATGTCGGCGATGGTCTTATTTAGGCGCTCGGTAAGGCCATTCGTCTGCGGGTGGTAGACGGTGGTGCGGCGATGGCTTGTCTGGCTGTACCGCAGAATGGCTTGAGTTAGTTCTGCCGTAAAGGCCGTGCCTCTGTCGGTGATGAGGACTTCTGGGGCACCGTGACGCAGGAGGATGTTCTCAACGAAGAATCGGGCTACCTCGGCGGCACTGCCTTTGGGCAAGGCTTTTGTTTCAGCGTAGCGGGTGAGATAGTCCGTAGCGACGACGATCCATTTATTCCCGGACGTCGACGTCGGAAAAGGCCCCAGTAAGTCCATCCCGATCTGCTGGAACGGTCGGCGAGGTGGCTCGATTGGCTGTAGAAGTCCGGCTGGCCTTGTCGGCGGTGTTTTGCGTCGCTGACAGTCTCGGCATGTCCTTACGTAATGGGCGACGTCGGCAGAGAGGTGAGGCCAGTAGTATTTTTCTTGTATCCTCGCGAGAGTGCGTGAAAAACCGAGATGTCCAGCCGTTGGGTCGTCATGGAGAGCTTGCAGAACCTCTGGACGCAATGCTGAGGGTACCACGAGGAGGTAGTTGGCTCGGAGAGGCGAGAAGTTCTTCTTTAGGAGAATGTCGTTTTGCAAGAAAAACGACGCCAATCCTCGCCTGAACACCTTCGGCACAATGACGGTCTTGTCTTCCAGGTAGTCTACAAGGCTCCTTAGTTCCGGGTCGGCTCGTTGTTGTTCGGCGAATTCGTCGGCACTGATGGGTCCCAAGAAAGTGTCGTCATCCTGGTCGTCTTGTGGCGGCGGTTCGACGGGGGCGCGAGACAAACAATCGGCGTCAGAGTGCTTTCGCCCGGACTTGTAAACGACGGTGATGTCGAATGCTTGAAGTCTCAGGCTCCAGCGTGCGAGGCGACCTGAAGGATCCTTCAAGTTAGCTAGCCAACACAGGGCGTGGTGGTCGCTCACAACTTTAAAGGGCCTGCCATAGAGGTAGGGGCGAAACTTTGATGTAGCCCAGATGATGGCGAGGCACTCCTTTTCTGTTGTGGAGTAATTTGCTTCCGCCTTCGATAGCGACCGGCTAGCGTAACTTACAACCCTTTCTAGTCCGTCAGTCCTCTGCACAAGCACGGCGCCGAGTCCTACGCTGCTTGCGTCGGTGTGGACTTCGGTATCGGCGTTTTCGTCGAAATGCGCAAGTATTGGCGGCGATTGCAGGCGTCGCTTCAGTTCTTCGAATGCTTCGACTTGCGGCGTCTCCCACTTGAACTCGACGTCGGCCTTCGTGAGATACGTCAGTGGCTCAGCGATCCGTGAAAAATTCTTGACGAAGCGCCTGTAATAGGCGCACAGTCCAAGAAATCTACGCACTGCCTTCTTGTCAGCGAGCGGAGGAAAGTTGGAGATGGCAGCAGTTTTCTGAGGGTCGGGGCGCACTCCAGACTTGTTGATGACGTGGCCCAAAAACAAGAGCTCTTCATATGCGAAGCGGCACTTTTCGGGCTTTAACGTGAGTCCGGAGGTTTTGATTGCTTGAAGAACTGTTTCAAGGCGCCGCAGGTGTTCTTCGAAGCTTGAGGCAAACACAACGACGTCGTCCAAATAGACGAGGCAAGTCTGCCACTTCAAGCCTGCCAGTACTGTATCCATCACGCGCTGGAAAGTCGCAGGTGCCGAGCAAAGACCAAACGGCATGACCTTGAACTCGAACAGTCCGTCTGGTGTTATAAAGGCAGTCTTCTCCCGGTCCCTCTCGTCGACTTCGATTTGCCAGTAGCCGGTTCTGAGGTCCATCGACGAAAAATACTTTGCGTTGTAGAGTCGATCCAAGGCGTCCTCAATCGTGGGAGGGGGTGTACGTCCTTCTTCGTGATCTTGTTGAGGCGACGATAATCGACGCAGAAACGTAGGGTTCCATCCTTCTTCTTCACTAACACCACGGGGGACGCCCACGAACTCTTGGACGGCTGGATGATGTCGTCGCGTAGCATTTCGTCGACTTGTTGCCTTATGGCCTCGCGTTCGCGCGCCGAAACTCGGTACGGGCTCTGACGGAGTGGGCGGATATTTTCGTCGGTTATGATGCGGTGCTTGGCGACAGGGGTTTGTCGAACTTTTGACGACGACGAGAAGCAGTCCTTGTATTGCAGGAGCAGAGCTTTTAGTTCTTTCTTATGCCTGGGAAGGTTTTGATTGACGTCGAAAGTTGGCTCAGGTACTATAGTCGTCGTTGCAGGTGCACTGGAATCCGTGAAGGCGAAAACACTGCTGGCTTGTACTATTTCGTCGATGTAGGCAACTGTGGTGCCTTTGTTAATGTGCTTGTATTCGGAGCTGAAATTCGTGATCATCACCCTTGCTTTCCCTTCGCGTAGTTCACCTATGCCTCTAGCGACGCAAATTTCACGGTCGAGCAGTAAGTGATGATCGCCCTCGATGACGCCCTCCATGTCTGCAGACACTTCGGTACCGACGGAAATCATTACGCTTGAGCGAGGCGGAACGGTGACTTGTTCTTCAAGCACATTCAAGGCATGGTAACTGATGCTTGTATCCGGCGGTATCGCTTTGTGTGTTGAAAGCGTTATCGACTTGGACCTTAAGTCGATTACTGCACCATGTTGGTTTAGAAAGTCCATGCCTAGGATGACGTCCCTGGAGCAGTGCGGCAGGATTACGAAGCTCGCCGGGTAAGTGCGGTTGTTTACCGTGACTCGTGCTGTGCAGATTCCAGTCGGCGTTATTAGGTGGCCTCCCGCTGTCCGGATATCGGGTCCTTAAGAGGATGTTTTCACCTTCTTCAACTTGGCGGCGAACGGGCCACTGAAGACGGAATAGTCGGCTCCAGTGTCGACGATAGCGGTGACGTTATGACCATCGATTAGCACGTCTAAGTCGGTAGACCGTCGTCTGGCGTTGCGGTTAAGTCGTGGCGTCGGATCACGGCTGCGTCGGCTTGCTCCGCTCCTGCTATGTCGCGTCGGCAGGTCTTCTTTCGGCGGCGAAGTGTTGTCGTCAAGGCTCTTGCCAGGCGGCGTGCTGATATCTCGTCGTGATGATTCACGAATATTCTTCCATGGCGGCGGAGGATCTTCGGCATTGCGTCGTACAGCATCTGCACTTCCATCGGTTGCTGCTTTTAGTTTCCCGGATAGGGGCTCACGGACCTGCCCCTGGCTGGGCCAGTGTATGGTCGGCGCTGCGGTGACAAGTACCGTCCTGGTGACGGCGAGCGTGAGGGTCGTCGTGGTTGCCACTGGGCTCCGGCGAGGTAGTCGGCGATGTTACGTGGCCGCTCCCCAAGTTGTGGACGTGGCGCGTTGACGGCGAACCCTCGTAGGCCCATCTCGCGGTATGGGCATCGGCGGTAGACATGACCAGCTTCCCCGCAGTGATAGCAGAGCGGGCGGTGGTCGGGGGCGCGCCAAATGTCCGTCTTTCTCGGGTAGCTGCGCTGGACGACGGACGGGCGTGCTGGCGGCGGCGGTGGTGGACGTCGGAACTGCGGCGTTACGGGGCCCTGGCGCGAGCGCGGAGCGGGGCCTTGACGACGGGCGACGGCGGCGTAGGTCAGCGCTTCCGGCTGGGGTTGCGGCGATTGCGGCTGCACATCGGGAACTCCAAATGAGCGTTGAACTTCCTCTTTGACGATGTCGGCGATAGATGCCACTTGAGGCTGCGACTTGGGGAAGAACTTCTGCAGTTCCTCGCGAAGGACCGCTCTGATGGTCTCGCGCAGGTCGTTGCTGCCAAGTTCTTGAACGTCGATGTTGTTGGCGGCCAGCGTTCGGCGGTTATATTGCCTTGTCCACATGTCGAGCGTCTTCTCAATGGTTGTGGCCTCGGAAATATATTCGGCAACAGTCTTTGGCGGGTTGCGTACCAATCCCGTGAAGAGCTCTTGCTTGACACCCCTCATCAAGAAGCGAACTTTTTTCTCTTCTGGCATGTCGGCGTCGGCGTGCTTGAACAGGCGAGTCATCTCCTCCGTGAAAATCGTGATGTTCTCGTTGGGCAGCTGTACCCGGGCTTCTAGGAGAATTTCGGCCCTTTCCTTGCGCACAACGCTTGTAAAGGTCTGCAGGAAGCCGTGGCGGAACAGGTCCCATGTTGTCAAGGTCGACTCCCGATGCTCGAACCACGTCCTGGCAGCATCTTCCAATGAGAAGAAGACGTGGCGCAGCTTGTCGTCGCTGTTCTAGTTGTTAAATACAGCGACCCTTTCATACGTCTCCAGCCAGCTTTCCGGATCCTCAAATGTTGATCCGCGGAACGTCGGTGGTTCCCGGGGGTGCTGTAACACGATCGGTGTAGGCAGCGCTGAGGCTGTCATTGTTGATGCGGTCGTCGTGGCCGTGCACTTCCTGGTCTTCTCGGGAAGACGTCCGTACTCCGGGGGTTGGTTTTGTAGCCTGAGGCTAGCTCGATGCTCCGGGACGACGTTGGTACTCTCTTCGAGGTTCGGGCTTGGATCACGGCTTTTCGGGCGCGTCCGCTGCATGGACTCAAAAGCACCTCCACCAGATGTCACGTAGTAGCGGCGCTGAAGTAAACAGTCGTAAAACTGTGTATAACGAAACTGGCTGTTTATTGGGCTAACCTGTGCCCACAAAAGCAAGCTACACTCAAAGCACTATGATAGCGGCGAACACAGTCGGCGATCGTCGGAAATCTGATCAGCGGCGAAACGCGTCGGCTTTTATACCTGAGTCATCGAAGGTTCTAGATTAATCCCTGATGCCCGCGTGTCTTCCAGAAAGTTCTAGACAATTCGCGTCAGTCATGCAATCAGATAACAGAAGCGTCGGTGAAAACAGGCAATGGAAAGAAGCATCGATAACGTTCTAGAAACTTCCGATACAGGCGCGTCCTGCGCCGAGCGATAACGTTTAACATTTGTTAGCCGGTGGAAAGCGGCCACCGGTGAAAGATAAACATGTATACGTGTCAATATGTACAAAAATGTCAACAAGGTTACTGAATGACATATATTCATCAAAATATTTGTCCTCAACTTGTTAATTTCATGGCCTTTACGTTTTTCATATTAGCTGCATGCACAGCATTGCTGGTTCTGAACTGATATAGTTGTTAAGTTCGCGTTAATTTCTGTGCTTATTAAACAGACAAAAAAACGCGGAAGCATTGATACCAGTTATGTCTGCCACAATTATGGGGACATACGAATATATGTTTTATGAAAAAAATACATACTTGTATTCACAGTGCGTAGCGTTCAATAGTTCGTTTGCAGCATCTAATATACAATGACATTGGCAATGCAGTTATTATTCATGTATGTAAACCCTCGACAAATTCTATTAGGAGGAGGCCGCGCTGTAACCTGCCCCCCCCCCCCCCCCGGCGCCCGAACAAAATTTCTGGCTACGTCACTGTCTGTCAGCGATCTCCAGTTACCCCTGTCGCTTAACTTCGGCTATGCGATCTGCAACACTTGGGTTGCGGAAAAACAGCCTAAGAAGGAAGACAGCGTGCATGAAGTTAGCAGCCATCCCTGCTCGCCCTTGATTATTGCACCTCCCAATGATTACCAACAATTGGACATGGCACGCGGGCCGTGTAAGCGCCAACCGCACAGTAATTTGCAGCTGCGGCAGGTCTGGAAGAGAAGACGCCTGCTCTCCTCCTCTTGCGCGCATTTGGTCACGTGACCTCCAACTAACCCGAATATGGAGCGCATGGGAAGATAATGTCCATCAAGTGTTACGGGCTTTTTCTCGCACCCACAATGTATGGGTCGCTCACTCATATGACTTTTGGACTTTATAAGGAATATCACAGCGACGACGACAGCGAGAATTTGTCTGGAGATTCGATACAATTGCTGTCGCAATGAAAGGAGAAATAGAAACCAGGCGTCGAGCTCGCTTCTACCGCGGCTGCGGACTTTGCAATGTGCACCGGCTACAAACACAGCATGAGCAACAACGACAAAACCAATAGTGGGCACCTCGCTTATCGGTACTTTGCCAGGAACCCATCTGACGCTGAAAAGGAAGCGTATTTTCCACCGTATAAGCGCCAGCGGAAACATAACACTAGGCGCGCGGGGAGACAGCGCACGCAAAAGGAGCAGCCATCTCGGATGGCCCATGCAAGCTTGCACTCGGCGCAGATTAACTCCAAAATGTATGGCAGAGGCAGGAAAAGTAGGAATTGAGGACCCGTGTGTTCTAGCCGCTAGGCGAAAGAATACTACACGCCACCATCAAGAAGGTTCCTCAGCTCACGTGTTTACATCAGCGAGTGACATGTACCGCCAGAGGCTCTATGAAGTACTTGACACAGTGCTGTCTTCGTTAAACAGGTATCCACCTAATATATGTGGCAGCAGAACTCCCACATTGAGCAGCTTGCCATAGGGAAGGAAGACCAAGCATATATAACATAGTTCTTTGGTGGCGACCTTGAACCAGGGCGCCTGATTTTGCACAGAGATTTATTTATTTATTTCAGTACCCTAAAGACCCAAAGGGCATTACATAGGGGGGGGATTTTTATACAATCATAATGTACAACAAAGTTGCAAATACAAATGAAAAAAAGCAAGATACAAAAAAAAACAAAGCAAGCAACTATAGAGATGGAACGTTTGCAAATCAAGCAGGAAAGTACAAGCGACATCATCTTACAATCAAGAGGCATACTATGCGAAATATAGACTTCATGCGCATTGACGAGGTTAGGGTTGCTGCATGTCGATTCTATCAAGATACATCAGCAATTCTGCCTTAAAGGACGATATATCAGTAAGGGTAACTATGTGTTCCGGCAGATCGTTCCACTCTTTTACTGACAATACAAATGGCGAGTTCTGATATTTCAGCGTTCTTGCGAAAATTGGTTCAACTTTATAACTATGATCTCTGCGTGAAGAGATATGATGCGCCGGAAGAATATTCGTAGTTGCAAAACTGTATTGCTGTGATACATGGAGTGAAAAAATGACAAACGAGATATCCTGCGTCGTGTGTCAAAATTATGGAGATGAAGTTTTCGCTTCTGCCGCTTCAACTCCGTTACACTTTGATAAGATGAATATGAAGATAAAATGAACCTGGCTGCCTTGTTCTGCAGAGATTCAAGCTGGTTTGAAAGGTCAACGCTATTTGGATGCCATATTATAGAAGCATATTCTAATATTGTCCTAATCAGCGTTGTGTAGGCATGCAGCTTCGTTTCGGCATTGGCAGCTGACAGACGGCGCTTTAAGATACCTAGTTTTTTTAAAGGCTTTACTTGTTATATGCTCTATATGAACGTTCCACGTTAGATTAGTTGAGCGTGCACACCTAGATACTTAAAGGACTGTGTTTTTGCGATTATGCTGTTGTTAATCGAATAAGTATTCGCAGCTAGGAGTATTAGTGAGCGTAGAAAACGTCATCAACTTTGTTTTGTCTATGTTGATCTCCATTTGCCACAGTGTGCACCACTCATGTAAGCAGGTTATATCAGCCTGTATGCGTGTTACGTCAAGTGGGTTAGTTATTTGTCTGTATATCACACAGTCGTCGGCGAAAAGGCGTATGCTAGAACTTATGTTGTTAGCTATGTCATTTATGTAAATTAAAAAGAGAAGCGGCCCTAATACTGACCCTTGTGGCACGCCCGATATTACCGAAGTACAGCTAGATATGTGATCTCTAATCTTGACGTGTTGAAAGCGACTGCGCACGAATTCTTCGATCCAAAACGTGGTATTGTCGTTAAGTTGCAGTTTACGAACCTTCTTATTTATTCTTCTCTGGGGCACCCGATCAAAACCTTTTGATAAATCTACGAATATAGCATCAACGTAGTGCAAGGCATGCAATGAGTCCTGAAGATCGCTTACTAGTGCAAATAACTGTGTTTGACAGTACTTTTTGTATCTAAATCCGTGTTGTTGTTCAAGCAGCAGATTGTTATCGTTTAGGTGGGACATTACGTGCGTGTAAATGATATGTTCCAACAGCTTACAGGAAACCGATCTCAGCGTGATAGGTCTATAATTGTTAGGACACGTGCTTACGCCTGACTTGAATATCGGAATGACGTGCGCTATCTTCCAGTAGTCGGGAAGACAAGCCGATTCCAAGGACTGCTGGAATATGAGTGCTAATAAAGTGGCTGACGTGTGGCATGTTAGTTTAAGTAGCTTATTGCTGATACCGTCAGGACCCGGACTACTATTCTGCGGCAGTCTCTCGATGGCGCATGCCACACCAGCTTCGCGTATTATAATCGATTGGCATTGGTGAAGTATTACTGGGTCAGCGTCATCGGGTAACTCACGTAGTGGAGCCTCTTTTGTAAATACTTGCGCAAAATGTTTGTTAAATAGTTCGCTTGTGGTTTAAATAGACAGAACGTCACCGTTTTCGTCCTTTAGCGTAGGTGTCTTGAATTCGGACTTGGGATTTATGTATTGCCAAAATTTTGCTGGCTTGGTTCTCAATAAACGGGGCAAAGTTTGGTTTAAAAAACTCGTCTTTCGCTGCAACAATTGAAGCCTCAGCCCTAATTGAAGCCTCTTCATAGCTTTCCCAGTCCCGATCTGCGTTTGTTTGCTTGGCGCTGCGGTATACTCTTT
Source organism: Dermacentor silvarum (assembly GCF_013339745.2). Taxonomy (NCBI): domain Eukaryota; kingdom Metazoa; phylum Arthropoda; class Arachnida; order Ixodida; family Ixodidae; genus Dermacentor; species Dermacentor silvarum. The sequence goes on along the minus strand of NC_051154.1, from coordinate 340,810,304 downwards.
TCTTTCTATTTAGACACCTCTTTACCTCTTTCGTGAACCAAGGAGCATTGTCGCTTGTTTTAATTGTTAACTTTGGTATGCAGGCACACTCAATTTCTTTTAGTTTGTCACGAAACAGTAACCAGTTTTCATTAATTGTGCGGGTGAGGTAGGAATCTTCAAACGTCAGGCGAAATTCCTGCAACATACTATTCATTTTACCGCAGTCGGCCCTAGAGTAGTTCAAAATTGTTTTTGTAGTAGTCGATTTATCACGAATCAGAGCTGGAAGAACGCAATGCACTACATTATGGTCGCTTAGTTCCTCTAGCACGTGGGTTTCAGAATTATCAGGTAGATTTGTCAGCAACAGGTCTAATAAATTACTGCCACGTGTCGGGTTTTTGACAAGTTGATTGAGCTGATACATGCAAGCCCAAGTTCCCGGCGAAACATGCACGACGTACATCGAGGAAGTCCTGAAATTGTGCCAGGCCCTGGACCCTCAGATGACAGAAGAGGACAAATTTGGTCATCTTCTAAAAGGGATCGCCGAGGACGTGTACCAGTTTCTCATCGGCAAAGACAGTCTGGACTCCGTAAGCGACGTCATTCGACACTGCCGCACGTTTGAAGCCTTGAAAGCTCGGCGTATCACACCGAAGTTCGGCCGCCTGGCCAATGTAACTAACGTCGCCAGTGTTGACCTGGTCCCAACTCCATCCGACCTTGCGTCAGTTATTCGGCAAGTGGTGCGCGAAGAGCTTGGCCGACGTGAGGCGGCTTCCCTCTCTACTCCGCGGGTTCGAGAGCCCTTTTCTCACTGCGACTTCGGTGAGACGTCCATCACTGCCGCCTCCATAGACGCCAACAACTTCGCTCCTCGTTCAAGAGCGCCAAACCCTACTCTGAACGCGTATCCCAGTTATAAGTTCCACGACGGTTACTCACCCAGAGCACCTGCAGTTTCTCAAGAGTGGGATGACCGTGCCAGTTATCCTGCTAATGACAATTTCAGTGCGTCCCGTGAGCGTCCCATCTGCTTCCAATGCGGTATTCGTGGTCACGTCGCCAGATTTTGTCCTCATCGCCCACGCATGTAACCACCGTCGTATGAGCGACGGCGCACGTTTTATCGGCGTAGCAATCGGCACGGCGGCGGCACACGCTGGCCTTCTGACTCCGATAGCAGGACAAACCACCAGGCGAATTACCGTAGTGACTCTCCAGCTTCTGTGCGGAGCTTGACGCCACCGCCTTCACGCCAGCGCAGGTCTCCATCTCCGCGACGACGTCTCACGTCACCGCCGCCGGGAAACTAGGCGGCGCGACCAATGGAGGTGAGGTCGCCAGTCATCATCAGCTACACGCCCCTATGCCTCCGCCAGTCACCATGCGTCATAACAAGATTCATGTTTTAGTGGACAATGTCGCTACGTTGGCCTTAGTGGGCACGGGAGCGAGTGTCTCCGTTATCAGTCTGGCTTTCAAAACCCGACTAGGCCGTAAAGTGATGTTCCGCTGGAATAACGCTAATGCATTTCGTGCTGTGAGTGGACAGTTGCTCCGACCAATTGGAGTGTGCACCGCGAACGTTTATTTCTGCGATAAGGTGTATCAAGCCGAATTTGCCGTACTTGCTCAATCCACTCACAACATAATTCTTGGCCTCGATTTCCTACAACAGTGTGGTGCCACTGTTGACTGCGGTACTGGCGAGCTGTTCCGCTCTTCTCTTGCCGACCAACCTGCTACCTGTTCATGCACTCTCGCTGTCATTGAAGATGCAGTCTTACTGGCACGTTCCTTATCCAGAGTTCGGGTTGCTGCTTGCGGTGTCAACGCCGATACATTTGATGCAATTGTTGAGCCTGTGCCTTCGATGGTAGTGAAGAAAAGTGTGCTTGTACCTAGATGCGTTCTCTCTGTGGCCTGCGGAACGATTACATTGTGGGTGTCAAATTTAGCCTCCCAGTCTGTTGTGCTACCCAGCGGTATGCGACTCGACTATTTGAAGTGGATACCAGTCTCAGCATAGGCGCTTTAACTGATGACACGTCACATGAATCCCGAGAGCACAGGGCTGGCCCCGGTGTCCCTGAAGACTCGTTGCCTTTTCTCAGAATGATCAACAAGTCACTGTCTTCAGAGAAGCGTCAAGCCCTGGTCAGCGTCCTTAGCAAACATGTGTCATTATTTGATTTCGCGCAGAACGCTAACAAAGTTCGCGTTCCAACTACGCGGGCGCGCCACAGGATTGACACGGGGTCCGCGCATCCCATAAGGCAGAAGCCTTACCGCGTGTCCGCGTCAGAGCGCAAGATCATCGCTGAACAGGTCGACGACATGCTAGCCAAGGGCGTCATCCAAGATTCCTCTAGCCCTTGGGCTGCGCCGGTCATCCTCGTGAAAAAGAAAGATGGGTCCAGGAGATTTTGTGTCGACTACCGGCGTCTCAATTCTGTGACGAAAAAGGATGTGTATCCACTTCCCCGGATCGATGACGTTATTGACTGCCTTCATTCCGCATCCTACTTTTCATCTGTGGACCTCCGATCGGGCTATTGACCCATGCATTCAGCTGACAAAGAGAAAACCGCTTTTGTGACCGCGGACGGCTTGTTTGAATTCAACGTCATGCCTTTTGGTTTGTGCAACGCGCCTGCAACATTCGAAAGGTTTATGGACACGGTACTGCGCGGCCTGAAATGGGAGATTTGTTTGTGTTATCTTGACGACGTCGTCATTTTTGGCCGCACCTTTGCAGAGCACAACCATCGACTGGACGTTGTTCTGACGTGCCTTGAACAAGCTGCCCTTACATTCAATTAAACAAAGTGTCACTTAGGCCAACGAGAGGCGCTAGTACTAGGACATCTGGTGGACAAGCACGGGGTACGACCAGACCCACAGAAGGTCGCTGCAGTTAGCGGCTTTAAACAACCGCAGTCACAACGCGAGCTGAGGAGCTTCTTGGGTCTTTGCTCGTACTTCCGACGTTTTGTACCCAACTTTGCCGATACTGCCTACCCCCTGACTTCATTGCTGCGCAAGGATAACCCTTTCACCTGGACAGCAGATTGCGATTTCTCGTTTCGTCAACTGAAGTTCCTGCTCTCTTCTGGACCCATACTTCTTCATTTTGACCCCTCTGCCACTACAGAATTGCACACCGACGCGAGTGAAATCGGCCTCGGCGCCGTCCTCGTGCAGCGCTCTGGTGACGCCGAGCATGCCATTGCCTACGCCAGCCGTTCGTTGAGCAGGGCCGAACAAAATTACACCGTCGCTGAGCAAGAGTGTCTCGCCGTCGTCTTTGCAGTCCAGAAGTTCCGGCCATATCTCTACGGGCGCCGCTTCACGATCGTTACGGACCACCATTCAGTATGTTGGTTGGTTGGTCTCCGCGACCCGTCTGGCCGACTTGCTCGATGGGCGCTACGTTTACAGGAATTTGACTTTGCAGTCCGTTACAAGAGTGGCAGACATCATGCGGACGCTGATGGTCTTTCGAGGCTCCCTCTACCAACAAGTGAATGTGACGCCGACAATTTCGATGAGTTTCTGGCCGCCATCGACGACATTCTTTTTCCTGACCTGGCCACCTTCCGGGAAGAGCAGCGTGACGACCGCAGCCTGGATGCCCTCTTCGCCTCAGCTGCTCAGCCAACAGGCAACAATGGCTTTGTCATCCAAAATGGCCTGCTCTACAAGAAGAATTATGCGGCTGATGGTGCCCGCCTCCTCTTAGTGGTCTCTAAAAATTTAAGAACCCACGTGCTCCGTGCTATGCACGACGACTCGACCGCTGGGCACCTGGTTTTCACCAGAACATACCACCGCATTCAGGGCCGACTCTACTGGACCAGTATGCGACGGGATATAGAGAAGTATGTGGCCAGTTGTAACAAGTGCCAGCAATTCAAGCGCCCTAATACTGCTCCAGTCGGACTCCTTCACCCTGTAGCGCCACCGTCATCTCCTTTCGAAATGGTTGGAGTGGATCTTCTCGGCCCATTCCCGCGCTCAACAAACGACAACCGTTGGATTATAGTCTGCGTCGACCATCTGACGCGTTATGCTGAAACCGCAGAGATGCCAACGGCCACGGCTCTTGATGTTTCGAGCTTCCTCCTATCCTCCGTTATACTCCGTCATGGGCCCCCTCGTGTTATTGTGAGTGATCGCGGTCGCCAGTTCGTGGCCGACGTAGTCGAAGAGCTGTTGCGTCTCTGTGCTTGTCAGTTTCGCCACGCGCCCCCGTATCACCCACAGACAAATGGTCTCGTCGAGCGCCCCAAGAGAACTTTGACCAACATGCTTTCGATGTACGTGGATTCCAGACACAAAAATTGGGATGACATCTTGCCTTTTATCACATACGCCTACAACACCGCAAAGCATGAAACTACAGGCTACAGCCCTTTCTATCTTCTTTATGTTAGACCACCCCACAACTTCCTTGACACCATTCTACCTTTTACTCCTCATGCGGACTCTTCTATTGCCCAGACTCTCTGCCGCGCTGAGGAAGCACGCCGCATAGCTCAGCTCCGTACGTTGGCATCCCAGGACCACTCCAAGATCCGCTATGATTCAAGACATAAGAATGTGTCATACGACAAAGGGGACATTGTATGGCTTTGGACACCACTTCGCAAGCGCGGCCTGTGCCAGAAGTTTCTGGCTCGTTACACCGGGCCTTTCGTCATCACCGATCGCCTAAGTGATGTAACCTACTCGATTGCTCGTTTCGTGTACAATGGCTACCGGTCTAAGAAGACGCAGCTTGTTCACGTCGCTCGCCTGAAACGCTGTCATTCACGTGACTCCGAGTGGACGTAACAGTTACTCGCCCAGCGGGCTTCGTCTGTGAAGGGAGGAGTGTTACGCAAAAGCTACGGCAAGGACGGAGGAAGAGAAGAACGAAGTGCGCTTGTCTTGGTAGCGGCTCGGTGTCGGCGCGGACCCTTATCATCAATTCATCTGTTAAATAAACGCACCCCATCGTAACAATATGTAGCAATCTGGAACACTCAGAGCGATTTTCAGAGGAAGTGATGGACCGTGTGACCCAGTTAATACCCGGGTAGTTAAAATCACCATGAATTATGATGCATTTTGGATATGGTTTAAGTATATCGTCAAGTGACTGTTGTAAATGATCAATAAAATCGGAAGAGCTTCTCGGAGGGCGGTACAATGCGCCCAAGACGTAGGTGATGCCCTTAAGTCGCATCATCACGCAGATCAGCTCCAGTGGGGTGTCAAGTGAAACCAAAGCTGGCTGATAATGACTTCTAATGGCAATCAATACAACACCACCTCTACTCTCATTCATATCTTTACGAAGTATCGCAAAGTCGTTAGGCAGAGATAGCTCGCTGTTTTCAACATCTGCAGAAAGCCACTTTTCAGTTCCAATGATATCCGCAGAGCACGTGTTTATAATTGCATTAACTATATCAGTTTTCGGGAGTATGCTGCGGAAGTTGGCGAGCATAATAGATAGCTCTCTACCATTTTTTATTCCTACTGTGCGCTGAATTTTCTGTCACTGATCATGACGCTTTCCCTGAGCGACTATCTGCTTTACACTTTGTGAAACCGCATCATATGTGTAGATCTTGCCATGAATATGTAGTTTGTTGTATCTATGTGTAAAACGTTCGTTGTTCATGCGGTTGATTTTCGCAAAGTCTCTTAGTTTTTTTACGTTCTAGTTGAATTTTTGGTGAAAAATCTTCCTCTAGCCACACTTTAGGGAACACGTCCCTAAGTTTGGATGCATTTCTTAAAATATGATCCTTCATTTTGTAATTGAGAAATTTAATAATAATAGGGCGCATGAAGTTGGTCCGGTAAGCGCCAATGCGATGGGCACGTTCGATGTCATTAACTTCCAAATTCAAATGAAATTAGTATTTATAAAGTCTCGAACTTTTCTCTCCGTTGACACATAGTCCTATCCGTCCGAATGAGGCATGCCCTTTACAAGCAGGTTGTTTCGTCTTGATCTGTTGTAAAGGTCGTCAACCACGCCGCTGAGTTCCGTGTTCGTCTTTGACACTGCTGATTTAACCTCGTTCACTGAACCCCTAACCGAAGACACATCGTTTTTTAGTTCAGAAACACCATTCATGTTTTGCTCAATGAGGCCAACCTGGGGCCCTATTTTGTCAACGTCCTGTTTCATTTTGTTCAGAATCTCGAAAGTACTGCTCCATTTTTGTTCATTCACAGCCATGAACTCTTTCAAAAGGTTTATGACATCTTCAGTCTTAGGCCCAGGGTTCGCCTCAATGTCACCAGCGCGAAGAAGCAACAAGGCGAAGCAAGCGGCTGAGAGCAGAAAACAAGGTCTTGGCAGTAGAAAACTAACGAGTGCGGCCGCCACATTACAAGGACTGATTCGAATGCCCCTGCCGGACCGCCGGGAAAAAAAGGACCCAATTCGGGCTCGATATGTACTAACATCGACACCCATAGTGCACTTTGTCGTCACAGAAACTATAAAACAGCTTAGTTGGGATCAGCAACCACAAAAATTGTTATCAAAACAGAGAAAACTTTCAAACCTACCTACAACAAGGCAGAACTGTTTTTAGCACTTGCCACGCGTGGCTGCAAATCCCAGAGATTCAGCGGTGCTTCACGGCTTTTATACGGTCAGATGATTGTGCCAGCAGTGGTGACGTCACGAAGCGAAGCAGGCAGGAGCGCCACCAGATTCAAGGCAAAGAAGCAAGGGCGACACCATGAAGCAATGGAGGGACAGAATCACGCCACCGCTGGTATCCGCGGCCTTGCAACAGCGACGACGGAAGCAGCCCAAGGGTGTCCGGCGTCCTGGTGTCCGGCAAGTCAAGAATCTACGCTTTTTCCGGATGATGATCAGATCTAGAAGAAGGCAGAACTGTTTTTAGCACTTGCCACGCGTGCCTGCAAATCAGATATGCTGATTGACATTTTAAGCCAGCAATGGTCGGCATCATTGCACACATTCGAGGACGTCGTGCACATGTTTACTGGGGCAAAGGCCAGAGAAGCACCTGCGAAACCTTTTGCTGGAAATGGCGAAGCTAAAAAATTGCGTTGGCTATACCGGTCTCGTCGACCACATCCGAGAGGTCCTTTTCTTGCCTTCGGCGACTGAACATGTGCTTGCGATCGACGACTGGACAAGCCCGTTTGAACCATCTGGCAATTTTGTACGCCCACAAAGAACTCTCGCAAAATCAGTTTGAATAAGATTGCTGACGACTTCATTTACAGATCAAGTGCCCGAACGAACACTTTTTCAATGATGGTGAAATCATCACATCGACAACGAACTGATGTCTTTAATAGGAGAGAGAAAGGCACCAACTTACAAGTCAAAGCAAACCACCTGGCTTAGAAAACAACGCAAAAAGTTATGCAAAGGAACGAAAATGGGGTACGTAAAAGCGAAAGCAGAGTGAGGTCATTTGGGTAAGAAAAGACCCGTGGTTGCGCTATTTGTAAAACTCCCTAGTCTATGCTGTGCATTTTCCTTATTAATTTTTATTCGTCATATGCTGCATTTGCCGCTCAATAACACAATCAACGCTGTTCCTATATTTGCTAGCGAGTCCTTTCGCGCTTTTGAGATATCGCTGTCTTATTTATTTATTTATTTGTTAATATATTTATTTATTTGGGCACCTGATAATTTTTACTATATAACCCTTTGTTCTGCCTCCGGAAAATAAATGAAACCAGTGGCATAAGGCATGCTTTGACATGTAATGAAACTATGGCGTTATGGAATCACATTATACTCATGCTAATAATTCTAGTCATAAGTTGTCTTCAGAAATTGTTATATACCATTTAATGTTGATATATGTTACGTCTTAACTTCTCAATAACTGACTTTTTGTCAGGAAAAGATTCCTTGATTGTATCTTTTTTATTAAGACTTTTACAAGGCGTTACATTGCTTTTTCATAGTTGTGAACTTGTGCCACTTAAAACGCACAAAACACATACATCTCCCTAACGTGTTTAACTGAATCCGCTTGTCGCATAGCTCAACCAAGAGACACCAGTCTCTTGACGGTGCGAGGGGACTTATGGTATCTTCGACTGGTCGCATCCATCCCCCGAAGCAGAGTTGTGCAGATCCCGCGTTCCCCGAACTCAGAGGTAGAGGACAAGCGCGCAAGCCGAACGCGTGACTCGCTCTCCGAGGGGGAAATGGCAGATGTGAAACCACGTGACTACTGCTAACATCCGATGTTTCGCCTATCCAAAGCTAAACCGGCTGATGCGCCGGTGGGACGACCGTTCGTTGAGACGCCAGCATGCTGTGGCCTAGGTTGCCCAGGCTACGGTGGACCGTCGCCAAGAACGGCGATGCTGTGCTGTGATGACGTTGCTGGAAACGCTCTCATCTCGACAACTGCTCCGACGACAGGGCGCGGAGCGCCTCAGAGCGCTCGACGCGGGAGGAGAGCGATCGAAAAGAACCAGCCGAACGCAAGGCGCGCGCCCTCTTTCAACCAGCCGAAGACAACGCCGCTCGTGAGAGCGGTCTAGAGCGCTCCGAGGCAACCTGTCGAAGATACTATTAGGCTGTACAACTGAATTGTCTAACGTAGGCGCGACGCTTACAAAATGGTGCTGATGGCCCCGATTTGCTTTCGTAACGTGACGCAAATTTGACGTTTCGCCTAAGGAACTGTAATGTAGACATTGAACCTAGCGTTCTTGATAAAGAAAAACAGTTTTCCTCCCCAGTAAAAATAAAGCAGTTAGCTCAAAGCGTACGATTAGATCATCAAAATAATTGGATCTCGCTTCCATCGTCTGCTTAGTTAGCTAGGATGCGTGTCCTCGGGAAACGGAATGAAGCATTGTATATTGGCGCCCACGCCCTTTCTTTCTACCTTGAGACGACATAAGCGACCTACCAGTGATGAGCGAGCGCTCTAGGCCGCGTTATCGCTATCCCGTGAAACGCAAGTGACTCAGCCCGTCTGGCTGAGAAGCGGCTGAATATCATCGATAGCGTTGCGTACGCCACAGGCATCCGCTTACTCTTTCCTGCGCTGTCTCCTCTCCTAAGGCGCTTGTTTTTTCTTTACTTTTTGCTTGCGCAAGCAAGTCGACGGTGGCGCCCCTAAAAAGTCTACGTTAAAGCTTTCAGGCCGGGCGCGTACCGCCGATTGCCGGCAACTGTGGCTGCGCAGAGTGACTCAACATGGCTCAGAGGCGGAAAAAAACAATATAAAGAAGTGAAAGCGCGCGCTATCATCGTCCAATCGGAGATATAGCAGAGAGAGAAGCGGCGTCGATCAAAAGATGGCGCTACTTTTCTTATATAGGGATTTTACAAAAGTAAACTACAAGGCGCCGCCTTGCGTAATTTCTTTTTATAAATTAAAAAGTTGCCACTGTCATTGCCTTTTAGGATGCGAAAAGTCATTAATATTGATTACGATACAAACGCAGTAGTGAAAAGTGCAAAAAGTCACAGAAAGCTTGCTAGATTCAACCAATATTACTTCAAATAAACGTGTTTTTAATAAAAAATGATGGTTAAAAACAAAAATGCTAACACTACCCAAGAGCGATGCAAATACTATAAGCCCGCGTTGTGAACAAAAGATTTCCATGGCCCCATATGACAGGGAAAATGCGGCGATACGCATGCCTCTCGACTGCTATTGCATATGGCCGCTCATTACCATAAATCGCGCGGCTCGTCGCACCACAAATTATGGCGGGAAATCTCTGCAATGGCGGCCCAGCGCAACGTCGCGCAACGTCACGCAACGTCACGCAACGTCAAATTGACGTTTACGAAACGGCCTTTCCTGTGACGCTCTTAACGGGATATTCCTTCAGCCAATCAACAAGCTGACATGCCGGCTATCTTGGAACGCCACAACATATTCGCGAAATGGCAGAAGCATTGCACGGATTTCTGCACGCTACCGTCCACTTTATTTTTAAAACGCTAAAGTCGCTATATAGGTGCCAAGGACCACAAGAAAGTATTAGTCGATAAAATTTGCAGCACCACGTCACGTTTCGTCATTCTGATGAAAACGCAAAATTGCATTTTGCAAAACTTCCGTTTCCCGGCGCAAATTTCAAAACACGTGACCTCTCGACAGCCAATGAGAGAGTCAACATGGCGGATAATGGCGGCCGTGCAACCGCCATGCCTGTCGAGAATAGAGACTTATGGCGAATTCCATTGGGAGAACAAGAGCACTCAAAAGCACGCTGAAAGTGCTCGTTCCAGAGGCGACGTGTTTCAGTGGTCGAACAGGAGCGGGAGAGCCGTCATCCAGTGGTAGAACAAGAGCAGTTTCGCTGCGCCGAGAGCAGTCCGGACTGCTCTCGCGTGAAAAGCGGAGTACGGAGGAAGTCACGTGACTTAAACCGTCATATCCTCCTCATTTCTTTTTATTTTGCTTCAGCCGGCGCGCGCGGTGGCAATGGCGGCAGCCAAGCGTAGCTGGTGTATTGGCACCGCTGTTTTTGACGTCGGTGATACGAGCGAGCTTCGCAGCGATTTAGCGACAGATCCTGGCATTTCTAGTCCGCCTTGCTTCTCGTTGGATGCGCGGGGGACAGCGGCAACAAAGCGTCTTCGCCTTGCTAAAGTGCTTGAGACGCTCGACGGTGACAGCAGCGAAAGCTGCTGGAGCTCAACTTCAGATTCAAGTTGAAGTTTCAGATGATCTTCGCAGGCGGAAACGTTGTGGGATGCGTCGGCGCTGCACAAAAGTATGTAGTACGTGGCCGCGAACGGTGACAGTTACGCCCGACAGATTGCAAGACGATCACGCGTGTTTTGCCGCTCTCCTGCCGAGAATGGTGGGACTGCTTTAGTCACATGGTACATTTCTCCTCACACGTCCCCCTCCCACCTGCTCTCCGAATGCACGCCGTATTCCAGTGGCGGGTCGAGTGTCCCTGCTCTCACTGCGCTGTCAACCGACTCCGCACTGCGCGGCGCCCTGCTCCTGTTCTCCCAATGGAATTCGCCATTAGAGCCTCAGTCCTCAGTAGAGTGCACTAGACAATGGTCGAGTGGGTCGAATGGCGCTCTCCCGCTGAGGCGCCGAGTGTGGAAAATTATGCGAGGGCGCTGCGAGCGAACTGGATTGGGGAGGAGACGCGCTCCGCGGCATATTCAATGTACTTTCGCTGCGGGCGCCGATGCCGATTGCGCCTAGTACGCTCATAAAAGTGCTTTATTTCAACTGCAAAATATGTGTACACCATTTTGCCAAACATATATTTGAGGCATGGATTATACAACGTGACGTATTCAACTTTGCTGCTGTTGTCAACGCGTCGTCCGCTAGCGAGCGCGCATTCGCTACGCGGACGCTGGTGGACGCCCAGTTTTTCTCGCAGAACGTCTGTGCAGTACATTTTTTCTGTGTTTTAGTTGCTTTGGTGCGCCCATGACTTTTGACGGCCAGTACCAAATGTAGTTTTAGCCAAGTGAACTGCTGTTCTTACCACTGTCTCCTAAAAGTAACTGGTATATCTGCAACATGAAGCTACGTAAGAACATTTTATTATTGATATCGTGTCATTCTACGCGCACTTCTTGTTGGTTGATATTGATCAGGGACAACGGTCGAAGAAAACAATATTACAGTGACTTAAACCAGGTTTATTAACTGCGTGGAGCGAAAAATGGCGAATGTGCAATTAAATCAAAGTGTACATAGACATATATTCACGATATATGTGTAAGGGAAAAAATAACAAATATTCTAAATGCACTAATTGAAAAAGTGAGAACTCCCGACCGGAATAAGCGCACGTGTTGGCAGTAACAAACACACTTATTAGTGAATACTGCACATAAAACTTTCATTCGCAGAAATAATACTCATAGCAGGCAAAATCATGTCATATATATATATACACGCAAGTGTTATTGATATACTGTACGACGCTGAATAGTCGTTTCCGTTCGAATGTAACGCATAACAGCACCATTGAAGTATCAAAAGTGAGTGACCGATGCAAGTGAGGACTTATTCCGAGTGATTGTGCTGCCGGGGAGTCGTAGCTGTTGCGCAGAGGCACAGTTCCTTAGAGAATTAACGCACGGGTGTTGATAAGTCCGGCTTAACAAGTTCCTAGCTGTCATTCAATATAAACGCCCCCGTTTGGGGGCAGCCTGTGAGTCTGCTAACTTGATTCAGGCAAGTAAAACTTTTTTTGATAGTCTCACCATGTTTGCAACCCATTAAAAATGGGTGCCCCATGTGGTACCACACTTATCTTCAACGAACGCAACAGATCTGCACATATATCTACGTGTATGTGAGGTATGCCGTTCCTTTAATTGTTTCATTATGGTCGTTATGGTAGTGCACCGGATAACTGAAAGCAGCAGTTTCCAACGGCGCGACCTTGATGTGGCCCAGTCCACTTCGATCGCAGCGCCGCCACAGTATTTTTCCACATCGGGCGCCTCACTGCAAAGCATGTGCCGCCCCAGCCGCTCGTCCCACTCGATCGTATTCTAGTACACGGCGGCGGCCGCCGAAGTAAACCCATCCCTTTCTCGCCTCCCCCGCCGTGTGCGACAGAAGCAGCGCACTTCTGCCCCTCCTTTCTCCCTCGCGCGCGCGAGATAGGCGGCCCCCTCAATGTAAAAGTAGCGACACGCTTTGAAGAATGCCGCCTTCTCCTCGCACGCCCTGTCCGAGGCCGACGCCACGTCGGTATTGGCCTAATGGCATCACGTGGGCCATCGCGCCGCAGGGCGCGGGCTGCATTTGTTTACGATCGCGCTCCATTGCCATTTTCGCATAGAGAAAGAAAAAAAAGTTAAAGAGTGGACACTCCCATAGACCCCGGCGGCCCAATCGACTCTAGCGCACCTGGTGGTTGGTGAGAGCAACTGGCCTGCGCTTCCCGTTTCAGTTTCCCTGGCGCGAATTTTGGATTACTGTGCGCAACCGACGTTTGGCTATGGCGAAAGTTAATGATTTCAGACCACTTTTCTCCGCCCAAATAGCAATGCTATTGTTTGTCGTTTTGATTTAGCGATTCCCTATTTGTTTTAGCTCAAAACTGTGCGTGCGAATTGAGGTCATGACGTAATCTTTATTTCGACTAAGTTATAATAGAAAGATATGCAGGTAATCATAATTCACTACGGCTTTATTCATCGCGCTTTTCTTATGGAACAAGCGGTCAATCTATATATCAATCAAAGAGACAGAGTACCCGCAATGTTGTTATTCCAAGGCAAGGTAGAGGCTGAGCATATAAAAAGCACAAAATGAGAAGAACATCGCACAGAAATGCAAAGTAGACAACAAATGCATCTAGACTTACAAATAAATTCTAACAAATAGAGTGAGAAAACAGACAACGCACACATCGCTAGAGTTGGCAGTAGCCGACAAGCCGGTGAAGAATGATGCACTGGGCAAGTGGGTAAGGATCTATATGGATCTATGGCAAAAGCTCAGCGCACAAAGTTGATAAAGAAGGAAGAAGTGACGTATACACAGCAATAAAGTCCCGAGTCACGACTCGGGTTAACAGAAGTAATGCACAGAAAAGAAAAAGCGTACAGAAACCACACGACACAATATATCAGAAAAGCAAAAATACAGTGTGTTGGCTGTTCTTAAGAGCAACTTGCCCAAAATGAGAAAAAAAGTGAACTTGATGCTTCAACGTTGCCTGTTCGTCCTCGGAAAGGTAGGGCAGCTTGCCCACAATGTGAAAGACAGACTTTATGCTACAACACTTGCAGACCTGTTGCCTCTTCTTATGTGTTGCTCTCATCAAAAACTTAGAGCCCAAGTTATTTGCGTCTGGGCGTTGCTGTGACGCTTCCAAGTTGAAATAGATGGTAGTCATCACTTATCCAAAATTGTGGACCTTAATTGGTGCTACAAAGCGGTCTCAGAGGGCTAACAGCCGAAGAAAACCACTTTCGCTCATTATTTTTCAAAAAGGCTGCACACAGTGCATTATCACTGTCATTGTTTTTCACAAAGGCTGTACACAGTGCGTTATCACTGTCATCATTTTTTACAAAGGCTGTACATATTGCGTTATCACTCTCATTGTTTTTCACAAAGGCTGTACATAGTGCATTATCACTGTCATTGTTTTTCACAAAGGCTGTACACAGTGCGTTATCACTCATTTTTTTACAAAGGCTGTACATAGTGCCTTATCACTGTCATTGTTTTTCACAAAGGCTGTACATAGTGCATTATCACGGTCATTGTTTTTCACAAAGGCTGTACAGTGCATTGTCACTGTCATCATTTTTTACAAAGGCTGTACATAGTGCCTTATCACTGTCATTATTTTTCACAAAGGCTGTACACAGTGCATTAACACTGTCATTATTTTTCACAAAGGCTGTACACAGTGCGCTATGACTCACAAGCTATGATAATAAAGGGGCAGCGTCCGCAACCCCATCAACAGCTGCAGTTTTGGACAATCTTATGAAAAGTTTTGATGGGCGTGGTGAGGAGGTTGACGAGAAGCTAATATACAAAAGGCATGAAAATGTGAACCATGCCCACTTCATACTGTGTTCCTTACCCGCTTGAATATATTTCAACACGCGCTTTTGCTATCGTTATATTGCTTGAGCTGGAGAGATAAAGTGCACATAGTGACCGACGACCCACACTAACGTGCAGAGTTCGCCCGCATATGCTACAAAAATACAGAGAGGCTACCAAGCATAATTTCTTTTTAAGGTCATACTCTTCATAGTGGGTAAACAAAAGAATGGACATAACGAAGGAGTGGTTAGTCCCGTTGAACTTGATAGAGGGCCATAATGAGGTCTGATGTAACGAAGTAATGACTATAACAAAGCTATTGCAGGATTCGGTTCAACTTGAATGCTTTTGTGTAAAGCAGCCGCTAATTGCTAAGCTTTGAACTTGTCAAGCTGTATACCTGAAATTGAAGACTGGAACCTAACCCTATCCAAGTTTCGGTTCACAAAACGCACATGCCAACATAAACGAACCCGGCAAAACATTTTCAGAAACTTCTCGCGACACCCAGCAGAGCAGAAATGAAAATCGCCAACACTTGAGAGATGGTGATACAAAACATCAGACACTTTCAGGTGATGTGCAGTGGCCTCAATAATGGCAAGAAAGTGACATTCAAGTTGTTGTACGTATTCAAAAGCTGCTTCCGATGGCACAGTTAGATTTCCGAAAAGTTTGCTGGGGACGTGGTATGCTTCGAGCATTGTGAAATACTGATGGGTCCCCTTTAGTGTCTCGCTGTCGTCTATCAATATCTGTGGGCAACTGCAAATATCACGAGCATTCCGAAGAAAGTATTTGATGAGAAAACCAGCTACATAATATGTAGCGGAGTCATCAATAATATGGGAGTGAATGTTGGTCGCAAGTTCAGAGACATCGTCTAGAGCGGGAAAGTCGTCAGGCTGTGGCTGTGCACACTCCTCATTATCCACAAGAGACGCACTAGCGAGGGAGAATGGCGAGAGCTCCTGAAGGAGGTCACATTCATCATCCTCGACATTTCCGTATTCTGACAGTTTGAAGAGTTTTCTTATGCAGATGTGCTTCAGGCCACAAATAAATTGTGCTACATTGGGGTTGGTGTTGCAACCTTGCTTTTGCCTTATGTGGCCAAATATGTTCTCCAGAGGATCCTGTTGAAGTCTGCGTGTTAGCAGGTATTCAAAATTGTAATTTTTGGAGAGGTCATCCCACAGTTGACAAATAGCCTGAATTGTGATTTGCCAACCAACGACGGTTTGTGGTTGACGTCTGCCATCAAACGTCCATGATGCAATCCAGGGAGGCTGGCCTCGAAGGAAGTCAATCAGCTCTGAATCCTCTTTCACGATTGCATGCCGGAGCTTTTGCGAAGTTTTCTTTTTACTCGAGCTGTTCAAGGCATCGAAAATCCTGTCCATACGATCACAAAATTGTGCTGTAGTGATGGCCGAGGCAGGCAGCACTTTCGCATACACCAATGCCGTGATAGCAATCGAAACTGATGCACTGAGGACCTGCGTTGCTCTGCTGACCTTCATATTAGAAAAAGGTTTCTGATGAATGTGCCTTTCAGTCAACTTTGGAGCCAATCGCAACCGCAACTCATGTGAGGATTGGTAAAGGCTTACAATGTGGGACCAGTCAACGATGTCATCCCCAATATATAACTTGTGTGCTTGCACATTATTGCGCGTTGTTTTAATTAAATGTGGAACATCAAAGATGAAATATACCCGCTCACCATTAACTTCAAAAAAAGGCTTTGCTACAGTCACTCTTAGTTGGTTAGCGAGACTTACATTTGAACTGCCCTGATCACAAATGACTGCTTTCACTGCAATGTTAATGCTCCTAAGCTCCACAATGAGTGACACCAGCAGGTTATGCATAACAGATGATGGTGTTGATGTGTGCCCTATAGTAAAAGCAACCGGTTGAACCCACTTTTTCGAAACACCAACAAGAACTACCATTGCTCGATCAGCAATGGTTGAAGTGCGATCAGTGCCATCATCTGTAAAACCCTGGACAATGTCCCGTGCAGCATCATAACACAAATTCTTTTTGAGTGCTATTTCATCGAAAACTAAAGCACACAATCGGTCCCGTTCATTCCAAGCTTGAGTATTTGTTGCAATGGAAGAAATGATTCCTGGAATTGTGCCTGGAGTCATCTTTACATTGGCTAGCCACCTCCTTAATGAACGCCGGGAGGGCAAAGAAAAATATGGAGCCAGAAATCGGTATGCTCGCGGACCACGGAAGTTTAAGTGAAGAGCAAATTTCTTGAACCACACGGGAAACCGCTTGCCCTTGCCTTTGGGCCTCAAGCGAACATGTGCAGAAAGAAGTTTAAAAACCTCCTCGGTGACGTGCGGTCGGATAATGCCAAGGGCCTTTGAAGTCGATGACGGTGCTCGGTGAGGCTGCCTCAGCAGTCTTTTGATAGTTTTCCGCTGTGCTGCTACTTTGGCTTGCAGACGTCGAATGGTTTGCTTGTATTTCTTTGATGGAGACCTTGCAGCTGGCACACAGGAAAGCACTGCAATAAACAAAAATTGATTTAAAAGCGAACAGCAACTAATCCCGTACGAGCGCTTTCTTCGCTTCTTTTTTACCCAAGGTGCCCAACTTTCTGTGGTGCAAAGTTTTCGATTCCACAAATTGAAAAAAAAAACATTAACAATGGCACCCTAATAATGAAAATCACTGAGAGCCCACCATGACATTTTATTGGTGCTAGTTTGCTCAGAATGTCCTAAACATAAAATTGCACATTGAAAACAGCTGCAATAACAGCATAATCACCATTTGCTGTAGGGCACTCAGGCGTGGAGCTGTTGGAGGACACATCTTCTGGAGAGTCTTGTGAAGCTTGTTCAGTACCTCGGACACTGCTGTCGGAACAATCTTGCGAGCAGCCTGTGGAAGTCTCTATATCAATAGTCTGTTGAAGTGAACATAAGTGTTGAAGCAAACAGTAAACTCACCAGTCACACATGTTCCCTTTGTGACAACTGAGCGACTGCCCAAGGTTTCCTCCAGCAAGACGCAGTCAGCAGGAACTCCTTCACCAGCTACATGGGAGCTGCCACCTGTAGAGGTTGGTCAACAGTCAACTCAGTTCGAAAAAAAAAGACAAGTCGACACTGTACACACCCTGCTCCTCGGGGCACTTCAATGTGTGGGAGCCGCTTTTCGAAGCCTCTGCCGCAGACCCTAAAGAAATGAAACAACAATTTGTCAGTAAGAGGCTTAAAATAACAAAAACTGAAGCACATCCACACCTTGCAGTGCGGCTTCTGCAGTCATGTCCCAGTCACTACTTGAAGCGATGCTCAGAGAACCTGCATATATGTGTAGTTGGTACAAGTTACAAAGCTTGTAGCACAGGGAAATTTAAACCGCCCTTTCAAACGCATGAATTGGTAGGTGGAAGAAAAGAGAATGCATCAACAGAGAAACAAGCAATTTGTGGTTTGTGGAATTATCGACAGTGCCAGCTTTCTTTGATACGAGGTATATGTGTACATGTGCATGAAGGCTTCAAGTTAACGTTAAATAGCCCTTCAATGTATTTCAAAACAAGTTGCACAGGTCAATAGCATAAAAGAATGACAGGAATGTAAAGCTGTTAGGAAGGTAATAGCCCACAATTCACAAAATTTAAGACTTTCGAAGTGTTACTTCTACAGCGAGGTTTCTCCATCGGCTACAAATATCTTCCAGGTTAACTGTCACCACTGATTCAAAAGAAGTGGCTGCTATCGCAGATAATTGAGTTTCTGTCAATCACTTACATGGTGCAATTGGTTGCACACTGAGAACAGCCATTCTGTAAGCCTTGTGTGCCCAGGGTCCATGAAACTTTCAGCAGTAAAATGGTCGCTGCAAACCCTGTACGTTGCGTACAATAGGCTGGCCGGCTTACTCAGGAGATCATCTCGTCCGGCATACTGCATCCATGCTGTCATCCTGCATCGGCAATGAACTATCAGCTGAAGGCGAAGTGCTCGAACAGTGATTTTGTTATTGTTAGCCTCACTGAGCAAGCACGAAAAGTAAGCTTGAAGACATGCAAACCATACAAAAGCTTTAGCGCACCTGCCGTCCCGTGGTATGCGGAAGAAACTCGTCCCTGGCTTCTTGTGGGTTCTGCCATTGTTCAAGCACCACGAAACACAGCAGTAGCTGCCGTAGCTTGGACCGCCGGACGGCATGGCATCAGCGCGGTCTGAAAATGTGAGTAAATGCACACCAGGATTTATTCGTGGTCCGAGGCTTCGGGAAACGCGTCGTGAAGCATGCGAGGCCCAGCGACCGCTCCTCAACAGGGAGTTGTCGAGTTTTCGAATAGCGAAAGCAAAGCTTGCGGGCGTAGCGTTGCGGGCTTCACTTAAGGGGAGCCCGCGAGCGTACGACGCGTTCGCCGCTACGCCGCAAGCTTTTCGTACGCTATTCGAAAACTCCCTAATGTTTCGCACCGAGCTCAGCACACAGCACGCGTCGCCTCGGCTTGACGCCGTGCCCCAGTTTGCTATACTAGGGCGAAATCTTGTACGCGTTCTTGTACGCGTTCCACGATGGGACGGAGGCGTTCCGTTCCATCGAGCCGAACGCGATTCTGCATACGTTGCACAATGTTCACGTCTTGCCGCCGCATACAGCCGCAAACTGTTTTTTTAGCAAACCTCGCCGTCCTCACAAGCTCCAGAAAAAGATTACAACTGCGCGAATAAGACACCACGTAAGAAACACAGAAACGCCCACCCACACGAAGCGCAACGCGTGTGGGCGTGTTTATGTTTCTTACATGGCGTCTTATTTGCGCAGTTGTAACCTTTTTCTGATTCAATGACCCAACTAGCCCAACAACATGTAATTCAACAAGCTTCGCTTGAAAACGTACCTCACCTGCTGTCTCACACACGAAAACACCGAAGCAGCCGACGTTGACGAAACCTTCCCGCTGTCATGCCTATGGTCATGCCTGGGCTTGTCGCATGCTGGTATGGCGAGTACTCTCGGCGCGAAATCGTAGATGCTGCTTATGGCAGTGCGGCTGAACAAAAATAACCACGTAAGGTGCGTTGAATAAATTGTTTTTATGTATAAATAACATGTCAAATATAGGCGCATAATTATTATTTTGTAAAAAACATTCTGTTTAATTGATGATAACTTTTTGTTTTTCGCACTTGCGTCCTCTGGCGTTTGGTGAGAGCACTAGTTTGTTACGTGGTCGTGACGTACTTCCTGAGGCCAGATTTCGCGGGGTGTCCTCTCTTAACCTTTTTTTCTTTCTCTATGATTTTCGCCTGAGAAGCGTCTACCGACTGGCGAGGAGCACGTGTTAGCGCACTCGAAGCACGATAGTGGCGCACACAGTCGGCGAACGTCGAAATCTGATCAGCGGCGAAACGCGTCGGCTTTTCTACATGAGTCATCGAAGTTTCCAGAGTAATCCCTGGTGCCCGCGTGTCTTCCTGAAAGTACTAGACAGTTCACGTCGCTCATACACTCAGATTACATAAGCGTCGGTGACAACAGACAACTGATAGACGCATCGATAACGTTCGAGAAACTTCCGATACATGCAGGCGTGTCTAAAATCCCTATATAAGAAAAGTACCGCCATCTACTCTTTCCTCCGCCGCCTCCTCTCCTAAAGCGTTTGCTTTTTCTTTACTTTTTGCTTGCGAAAGCCAAGTCGACGGTGGCGCACCTAGAAAGTCCACGTTGAAGATTTCAGGCCGGGCGCGCGCCGCCGCGGCCGCCGGCGACTGCGGCTGCGCAGAGGGCTTTCAACATGGCTCTGAGGTGGAAAAAAAGAAAATATAAAGAAGTGAAAAGCGCGCGCTATCATCGTCCAATCGGAGATACAGGATAACACAGGAGAGAGCGAAGCGGCATTTGTCAAAGGATGGCGGTACTTTTCTTATATAGGGACTTTAAGCATGTCCTGTGCCGAGCGCTCACGTTTAACATTTGTTAGCCGGTGAAAGATAAACAAGTGCACGCGTCATTATATATATATAACCCTCTGTATAGAAATCCTATACTATGCACGAAGTTACTCGAAGCTAGAACGCCAATGCGAATGCTTACAGCGCACCGCATTGCTATGCGTGCATTCACTCTGTGCAAGGTCGTCTGACTCGCAAGCACTGGCGCTCACTCCCACTCGCACTCACTTCCACTCACACTCACTGGCACTCACTTGCTCTCGCACTTACCTGCACTCACACTAACTGGGACTCATTTGCACTCACCTGCACTCCCACTCTCTGGCACTCATTCGCACTCACCTTCACTCCCACTCACTGGTACTCACTCACACTCACCTCCACTCATACTCACTGGCACTCAATCCCACTCGCACTCACGCACACTCACTCGCACTCACATGTACTCAAGCATACTAGCGCTCACAAACACTCGCTTGCAATCCCACTCACTGGCACTCACTGGCACTAAACCTGCACTCACACTCACTGACACTCACGCGCACTCATCTCCACTCAAACTCAATGGCACTCACTCACACTCACACTCACTAGCACTCACTTGCACTTGCACTCACCTGCACTCCCACTCATTGGTATTCACTCGCACACACCTCCACTCACAAGCACTAGCACTCACTCCCACTCGCACTCACTTCCACTCACACTCACTGGCACTCACTTGCTCTCGCACTTACCTGCACTCACACTCACTGGGAGTCATTCGCACTCACCTACACTCCAACTCTCTGGCACTCATTCGCACTCACCTTCACTCACACTCACGGTTACTCACACTCACCTCCACTCACACTCACTGGCACTCAATCCCACTCGCACTCACCCACACTCACTCGCACTCGCAATCACATCCACTCACACTCATTGGCACTCACTCACACTCGTACTCACCCGCATTCTTACTCAGTGACATCACTCGCACTTGTACTCAAGTGCTCTCACAACTGCTGGGACTCACTCACACTTGCATTCACCTGCACTCAGACTCACTGGCATCACTTGAACTCGCACTCACACTTGCAATCGCCTGCACTCCCGCTCACTGGCATTCAATCGCACTCACTGCACTCACACTAACTAGCACTCACTCGCATTCGCCTGCACGTACACTCACTGGCACTCACTCGCACTCACCTCCACTCACACTCACTGGCACTCACTCCGACTCGCACTCACCTTCACTCACTCTCACTGGCACTCAATCATATTCGCACTCACATGCACTCACACTCACTGGCATCACTCGCTCTCGCACTCACCTGCACACCCGCTCACTGGCACTCACTCACACTTGCACTCACCAGGACTCACCCTCAAAGGCACTCACTCGCACACAGCTCCACTCACATTCACAGACACGCATTCACACTCACACTCACGTCCACTCAGACTCACTGGCACTCACTCGAACTGGCACTCACTCGCACTCGAACTTACCAGCCCTCAAACTCACTGGCACTCACTCCGACTCGCACTCACCTTAACTCACACTCACTAGCACACACTCACATTCGCACTCACTTGCTTTCACACTCACTGGCACTCACCCACACTCCCACTCATTGGCACTTGCTCGCACTCACCTCCAATGAAACTCAGTGGCACTCAAACGGACTCACCTCCACTCACACTCACTCGCACTCACCTGCACTCACGCATACTGGAACTCACTCTCACTCGCCTGCACTCACACTCACAGGCACTCACACGCACTCAACCTGCACCCACACTCACTGACACTCATTCGCACTCGCGCTCACCTCCACTCACACTCACTGGTACTCACACGCACTCACACTCACTGGCACCCACTCGCACTTGCACTAACCTGCAGTCGCACTCACTGACACTCACTCGCATTCACCTCCATTCACACGAACTGGCACTCACTCCCACTCACACTCACTTCTACTCACACTCACTGGCACTCACTTGCTCTCGCACTTACCTGCACTCACACCCACTGGCACTCATTTGCACTCACCCGCACTCTCACTCGCTGGCACTCATTCGCACTCATTTTCACTCACACTCACTGGTACTCACTCACACTCACCTCCACGCACACTCACTGGTACTCAATTCCAATCACACTCAAAAAAAAAACACGCACTCGCAATCACATCCACTCACACTCATTGGCACTCACTCACACTGTACTCACCTGTATTCTTAGTAACTGGCATCATTTGCACTAGTACTCACCGGCACTCACAGTTGCTGGCACTCACTCACACTTGCAATCACCTGCACTCAGACTCACTGGCATCACTCGCATTTGCTCTCACACTTGAATCACCTGCACTCCCGCTCATTGGCATTCACTCGCACTCACTGCACTCACACTCACTGGCACTCATTCGCACTCGCCTGCGCGTACACTCGCTGGCACTCACTGCGACTAGCACTCACCTTTACTCACACTCACTCACGCTCACACTCACATGCACTCACACTCACTGGCATCACTCTCTCTCGCACTCACCTGCACTCCCACTCACTGGCACTCAATCGCACTTGCACT
Organism: Dermacentor silvarum; assembly: GCF_013339745.2. NCBI lineage: Eukaryota > Metazoa > Arthropoda > Arachnida > Ixodida > Ixodidae > Dermacentor > Dermacentor silvarum. The sequence goes on along the minus strand of NC_051154.1, from coordinate 340,787,238 downwards.
CACCAGGACTCACACTCAAAGGCACTCACTCGCAATCAGCTCCACTCACACTCACAGGCACGCATTCACACTCACACTCACTGGCACTCATTCGAACTGGCACTCGCTTCCACTCACACACATTGGCACTCACTCGCACTCGCACTTAGCTGCCCTCACACTCCCTGGCACTCACTCGCACTCACCTGCCCTCACACAGACTGGCTCTCACTCACTAGTACTCGCATTCACCTGCACTCACACAAGTTGGAACTCACACACACTCGCACTCACGCTCACTGGCACTAGCTCGCACTCGCACTCACCTCCACTCACACTCACTGGCACTCATTCGCACTCCCGCTCACTGGCACTCGCTCGCATTCGCACTCACTGCAGTCACTCTCACCGGCATCACTCGCACTCACACTGACTGGCATCGCTTGCACTCACACTCAGTCACACTCGAACTCACCTCCACTCACACTCACTGGCACTCACTCGCACTCACACTCACTGGGACTCCCACTCATTGGCAATCGCTCGCACTCACCTCCACTCACATTCACTATTGCTCACTCGAACTCACCTCCATTCACACACACTGGGACTCACTTCCATGTGCACTCACCTGCACTCACACTCACTGGCACTCATTCGCACCCGAACTTACCTGCCCTCACACTCACTCGCACTCACCTCCACTGACACTCACTCGCACTCACCTGCACTCACACTCATGGGACTCACACTCGCGCTCACCTGCACTCACGCTTTCTGGCACTCACTCGCACCCGCCTGCACTCACACTCACATGCACTCACTCGCACTAATGTCCACTCACACTCACTGGCACTCACTCACACTCGCACTCACATGCACTCACTGGTACTAACGTGCCCTCCCGCTCACTGGCACTCACTTGCACTTGCACTCACCAGCACTCACACCCAAATGCACTCACTCGCACTCACCTCCACTCACACTCACAGGCACGCATTCACACTCCCACTCACGTCCACTCACACTCACTGGCACTCACTCGAACTGGCATTCACCTCCACTCACACTCACTCGCACTCGCACTTAGCTACCCTCACACTACTGGCACTCACTCGCACTCGAAATCACCTGCACTCACACTGACTCACTCCCACTCACCTGCACCCATACTTGTTGGCGCTCACACCCACTCGTACTCACATGCACTCACTCGCATTCACCTGCACTCGCACCCAACTGCACTCACGCATACTGGTTTTCACTCACACTCGCCTGAAATCACACTCACAGGCACTCACTGACACTCAACCTGCACCCACACTCACTGACACTCACGCGCACACGCACTCACCTCCACTCACACTCACTGGCACTCACTCGCACTTGCACTCACCTACACTCCCACTCATTGGCATTCACTCGCACTCACCTCCAATCACAAGCACTGGCACTCACTCCCACTCGCCGTCACTTCCACTCACACTCACTGACACTCACGCGCACTCGCATTCACCTCCACTCACACTCACTGGCACTCACTCGCACTCACACTCACTAGCACTCACTTGCACTTGCACTCACCTGCACTCCCACTCTCTGGCACTCATTCGCACTCACCTTCACTCACACTCACTGGTACTCACTCACACTCACCTCCACTCATACTCATTGGCACTCAATCCCACTCGCACTCACTTGCACTCGCACTCACCTGAACTCACGCATACTGGCACTCACTCGCACTCGCCTGCAATCACACTCACAGGCACTCACTGGCACTCAACCTGCACTCACACTCACTGACACTCAACGTGCACGCGCACTCACCTCCACTCACACTCACTGGCACTCACTCGCACTTACACTCGCTAGCACTCACTTGCACTTGCACTCACCTGCACTCCCACTCATTGGCATTCACTCGCACTCACCTCCACTCACAAGCACTGGCACTCACTCCCACTTGCACTCACTTGCACCCACACTCACTGGCAATCACTTGTTCTCGCCCTTACCTGCACTCACACTCACTGGGAGTCATTCGCACTCACCTACACTCCAACTCTCTGGCACTCATTTGCACTCACCTTCACTCACACTCACTGGTACTTACTAAACTCACCTACCCTCACACTCACTGGCACTCAATCCCACTCGCACTCACCCACACTCACACTCACTCGCACTCGCAATCACATCCAATCGCACTGATTGGCACTCACTCACACTGGTACTCACCTACACTCAGACTCAATGGCATCACTTGAACTCGCACTCACACTTGCAACTGCCTGCACTCCCGCTCACTGCCTTTCACTTGAACTCACTGCACTCACATTAACTGGCACGCACTCACATTCGCACTCACATGCACTCAGACTCACTGGCATCACTCGCTCTCACACTCACCTGCACTCCCGCTCACTGGCACTCACTCGCATTTGCACTCACCAGGACTCACACTCAAAGGCACTCACTCACACTCAGCTCCACTCAAACTCACATACACGCATTCACTCAGACTCACTTCCACTCACTCTCACTGGCACTCACTCGCACTCACCTGCACTCACACTCACTCGCCTGCTCTCACACTCGCAGGCACTCACTCACACTGATGCCCACTCACACTCACTGGTACTTACTCACACTCGCACTCACAAGCACTCACTGGTACTTACCTGTACTCCCGCTCACTGGCACTCACTCGCACTTGCACTCACCAGCACTCACACTCACTCGCACTCACCTCCACTCACACTCACAGGCACGCATTCACACTCGCACTCACGTCCACTCACACTCACTGGCACTCACTCGAACTGGCATTCACCTCCAGTCACACTCACCGGCACTCACTCGCACTCGCACTTAGCTACCGTCACACTTACTGGCACTCACTCGCACTCGCACTCACCTGCACTCACACTGACTCACTCCCACTCACCTGCACTCATACTTGTTGGTGCTCAACCCACTCGCACTCACCTGCACTCACTCGCATTCACCTGCACTCGCACTAACCTGCACTCACGCATACTGGTTTTCACTCACACTCGCCTGAAATCACACCCACAGGCACTCAACCTGCACCCACACTCACTGACACTCACGCGCACTCGCACTCACCTCCACTCACATTTACTGGCACTCACTCGCAGTTACACTCACCTACACTCCCACTCATGGGCATTCACTCACACTCACCTCCACTCACAGGCACGGGCACTCACTCCCACTCGACCTCACTTCCACTCACACTTACTGGCACTCACTTGCTCTCGCACTTACCTGCACTCACACTCACTGGGACTCATTGGCACTCACCTGCACTCCCACTATCTGGCACTCATTCGCACTCACCTTCACTCACACTCACTGGTACTCACTCACACTCACCTCCACTCATACTCACTGGCACTCAATCCCACTCGCACTCACTTCCACTCGCACTCACCTGCACTCACGCATACTGGCACTCACTCGCACTCGCCTGCAATCACACTCACAGGCACTCACTGGCGCTCAACCTGCACTCGCACTCACTGACACTCACGCGCACTCGCAATCACCTCCACTCACACTCAGTGGCACTCACTCGCACTCACACTCACTAGCACTCACTTGCACTTGCACTCACCTGCACTCCTACTCTCTGGCACTCATTCGCACTCACCTTCACTGGTACTCACTCACACTCACCTCCACTCATACTCACTGGCACTCAATCCCACTCGCACTCACTTGCACTCGCACTCACCTGCACTCACGCATACTGGCACTCACTCGCACTCGCCTGCAATCACACTCACAGGCACTCAACCTGCACTCACACCCACTGACACTCACGCGCACTCGCACTCATCTCCACTCACACTCACTGGCACTCACTCGCACTCACACTCACTAGCATTCACTCGCACACACCTCCACTCACAAGCACTGGCACTCACTCCCACTCGCACTCACTTCCACTGACACTCACTGGCACTCACTTGCTCTCGCACTTACCTGCACTCACACTCACTGGGAGTCATTCGCACTCACCTACACTGCAACTCTCTGGCACTCATTTGCACTGACCTTCACTCACACTCACTGTTACTCACTCACACTCACTGGCACTCAATCCCACTCGCACGCACCCACACTCACTCGCATTCGCAATCACATCCACTCACACTCATTGGCACTCACTCACACTCGTACTCACCTGCATTCTTACTCAGTGACATCACTCGCACTTGTACTCAAGTGCTCTCACAACTGCTGGGACTCACTCACACTTGCATTCACCTGCACTCAGACTCACTGGCATCACTTGAACTCGCACTCAAACTTGCAATCATCTGCACTCCCGCTCACTGGCATTCAATCGCACTCACTGCACTCACACTAACTGGCACTCACTCGCACTCGCCTGCACGTACACTCACTGGCACTCACTCGCACTCACCTCCACTCACACTCACTGGCACTCACTCTCACTGGCACTCAATCACATTCGCACTCACATGCACTCAGACTCACTGGCATCACTCGCTCTCACACTCACCTGCACTCCCGCTCACTGGCACTCACTCGCACTTGCACTCACAAGGACTCACACTCAAAGGCACTCACTCACAATCAGCTCCGGTCACACTCACATACACGCATTCACTCACACTCACTTCCACTCACACTCACTGGCACTCACTCGCACTCACCTGCACTCACACTCACTAACTCGCAGTAATGTCCACTCACAATCACTGGTACTCACTCACACTCACATGCACTCACTGGTACTTACCTGCACTCCCGCTCACTGGCACTCAATCGCACTTGCACTCACCAGCACTCACTACTTTACCTCGCACTGTCCATTATGCCAACACCGCCAGTCCACTGTT